>NC_089144.1:3090207-3427707 GCF_009819655.1 Sylvia atricapilla | reverse complement strand
CAGCTGCAGTGGGACCTGTTCAGGTGGGCTGTGAAAGAAGTGAGAGGTTCTTTGCTCTGTCTACAGAACAGCTGTGACTTTTCACAAGGAGCCAACCTAAAGGGTCTGTCTGTCAAATGATGAGCAACCACGACATCAGCAGAGGCTTGGTGAAGATCACAGAGCTCGTGTTAGAGATTGGTTGAAGCCTTCTGGTACAAGAGATGATGGTCAGTCGTGTGCTGTGCTGTGTGTTTGTACCAGTCTTTGCTAACACAAAGGCAGAGCACTGTGTGAGTGGGCAGCACTGTGTGACAGAAGGCAGTGTCCTTTCTGAACCCGCTCATGTGGCACATGGGCAGAGGGTGCAGATGCCCTCAGCAGAGTGAAGGAGTTACATTTCTCTCTTCCTGTAGCACAACAAATGGCTCTCCTCACCCCAGCATCCCAGGCACCAGCAAAGTAATTGGCCCTTGGCTGTGGGTGGACTGCAGGGAGCCTGTGTGGCTGCTCCCTGTACAAGAACCACTGTTACATTGGCTGTGTTGCTTGAGTTTGTACTTCACATCCATCTGTAGGGCTGTTTAGAAAAAGCAGCCCTTCTCAGACACAGATATAATAATGCATTACTGTGATTAAATGCTCTGCATAAACTACTGTTGATAGAAGTAATTAGGTGCTGAAAATGAGCTTTGCTCCTGAAACTGAATTAAGGTAGGTAGTGTATTTCATGTGTGTGTGTTCATACAAGTTGAATTTGAACTAGAGAAAACGCTGGTAAGGGGGAAAAAAGCTGCATCTGGATTAAGGATTTGATAAGAGCCTCTATCCTGGAGCTATGAAAGACAGGACCACACTATTCTCCATTTATATCAATATCAGTAGAATTAGAGTCCTTTAAGATTTTTCATTGTACATATGGGATAGTGGATTATCGTCCCTATATACCCTGCTTAGATTTTGATGCCTTAAAAATGCCATTTTGGCCACCAGAGGGCAATGATTTCTTCCATTCCTCAACACCAGAAGCAATCTATTTTGATTGAGAGCCAGATGTTAATGTAACTCCCTGACATTTTTGAGCTTTGTAGTATGTGCACTTTCACCTCCAAGTTCAAAACTGGCTGCTGTTTGTAGTGACTCAGAATTCTTCACTTGTGGTGGTTAATTAGTGTCTGTGAAGTAACTATAGTATTTTCATTTTTTTAGATGTCTGCAGCATAGAAGTGAGAGTAGGCCCCTGTTCTGGCAGGTCATTTAAGATCAAATGAAAACATTGATGGGAAAAGTAGGCAAAATGTAACATTAAAAATAGCCTCTCAACACTCAAGGATTAAAAGTGTGTGTGTGTCTTCCTTGGGTCTCCTTTACCCCTAGGACTTTCAATTATTTATCTGTCTACACACAACCTTCTAAGCTCTTTGTCTTTAGACTGAATAGTTAGAATTTTTAATAAAAACTGTAGTAAAATTATTTTCATTTGTGATGTCTTAATGTGAATTAGTTTGAATAAGATTATGCTGCCCATTGAGTTATTTGCTCTAACTGACTTTTGAGACTGAATTAGTTTGAGTAAGATTTATCCCTGTTATGCTGCCCATTGAGTTATTTGTTCTAACTGGCTTTTGAGACATTATCATAGCTCAAGATTAAAATTTCAGCAGAGTAAGTTAGAAGTTTTTCAGGAAAACAACTACTGAAGGATATTATCTCTGTCTTGTAAAATTGCCAGAATGAAGGTTTAGTTAACAAGCTGCCAAAGGCTTCTGAATTTTCTGCCACAAAGCTCACAGAGATACCACTGAATAACTGGAGTCATCAGACTTGCAGCCTTTTCAGTTTTTTTAATTGTTTTGGGTGAAGACCAAAGCATGCATGATTGATGGATTCATCTTGACCAGTATTTATTCTTCTAGGCCTGTTTTGCAGCGTTTCTGAGTGGTCAGCTGTCCCATTGTGGTGACCAGGCTTCCACAAATCAGACCACTTGTCTGAAATGGAACACGTATATGGATGTCCTTTGATACAGATCCTTAGTATTTTGGTGGAATGATGAACTTGGGATATGTGGAATGGATATAAATAGGACCAGTCTGCCCCTGCTGTTTCTATTTGCACCATCTACCAGGACCTCTAGACAGAGGAGTGTGTCTAGCTTTAGAAAGCTTTAGCATCTGTTTCAGAACAGATGCTCAGCATCATGTGCTACCCAAATTAGCTGGCCACCAGCCTCAACCTTGCTGGAGTCAGGTCTTGTCCTAATATATGAAAGAAAAATCCTTTGCAGTAAAAACTCTTGCTGAGTGACCTGTGGATTTATTAATTACAAATCAAGCTGAGCTGTCACATGAACCTTCTGTTCCAGAGTTCAAAGCCATAAAAGTTTTCACTTAGGAAGTGCTGATTGCAGCTGACATACTTTGTGAGATCCTTTGTAGGTATTATCCCTAAATAAAACATCAGTGACACCAGGAGAGGTTTGGAAGAATATTTGTTGTATAGAAGCATAACAGATTGCTAAAAAAAGAAAGAAGAGGTTAAGCATTTAAGCTATTACTGATTTTGAGACTCACCAAACAGAGTCGTTTGCAGCTGACATGTCAGGTTTTTAGTCTTTAGCCTTCTTTGTTACCTTCTGTTACCTTGAGACTCAAGTTTGTGTAAGACTGTTTGGGTCATCCTCAGCCAGACTCTGTGCCCAGTCTCAGGGCACAATTGATTTCATTTTATGCAGTGGGATTAATAAATTTTTCCCCACTAGCCTTGCTCTTGCAGCAGAAAGTTAATGAAGGAGTAATGAACACTTTGCAGGTGTTTTGAAGGGAAATCCCCAAATGCTGGGAAATCTTTTCCAGGAATGTAGCTGTTTTCCTGCTTTCATGTCCATCCCATGATGCTGGGAGTACTAAACACCAGTGCCTTGGTAAGGGTCTGCTGCAGAGGAGACAGGCAGAGAACAGAGAGGTCTGTAGGCAGCAGATACTATGACAAATTAATTTCTGAAATATCTCAGTTTGTTTCACTCTTTCCAGGGGATGGGACCTGGTGGGATTACAAGCATGGAAAGTGGGGCAGCACAAATCTCTCTTAACCTGGTCAGAACTGTCAGAACACACATTTTCTTCATCTTTAGTGGTTGCCAGACCTCTGGCATGGTTGTCAAGCCCTGGAACAGGCTGCCCAGGGAAGTTGTTGAGTTGCCATCCCTAGCGTTATTTAGATAACTAAATAAAAGATATGTAGATGTTGTGCTTAGGGATATGGTTTTAGTGCTGGACCTGCTGGGTTAACAATTGGAATTGGTGATCTTACAGGTCTTTTCCAAATAATAGCATAAATAATTCTGTGATTCTATGGGGCAAGGCCATTTCAACACATTAGAGTGTGGTCCTTTGGACAATGGAGAGTGCCAGTTTCACAAGGCAAAGGCAACTTGATTCCAGCTGGGGGGAGTCAGATGATGCTGCATTTGCTTTTATGGATTTTTTCACCAATGGTAATGTCAAGCAAAATGAATATAGTTTTCCAGGAGTGAGGGCTGCCTTCCTGAGCTGCACCCTGCTACACAGCCTACTGAGTCCACTCCTCTTTGTCAGTGCTGGTGGCAAGGGCACTCACTTTAATGCACAAGGTGTGTTTAAACCTAGTCATGCTGATTACACTTGAGTTCAGCAGGTGCTAGAAATGTATGTACACCAGTGCCTAAATTAGTCATTCTGGGGGTGGGCTTACATTCTGTAACAAAAAAAGGAACAGATTAAAATAAATCAATGTAAAGAAGTAGATTCAGAATGTTAACTATGCATTAGTATTCTAGATGCTTAATTTTAAAAGCTTAAAGCTTTTCTCTTAAAAGAAAAAAACAAACCACACAGAAGCCCTCGTGCATTCCTGGAATTTTTGCTATCATTAAAAATGATAGGAAAAATTAACTAAAATCTGTTTTCAGGCATTGGTGATGCCAAGAAACCATGGCATATTGATGTTATCTCCACTGATTTTTGGTGTATAGGCATGAGAATTGTAACTTTTTCAGTCTTGTGAGAAAGAGCTTTGTTATGTCTACGAGTTCGCCTTTGTCAAGGGTAAAATGACAGTTTTTATTTCTTTTGAATGTAAGAAATGAATGAAAGAACAATTTTGCAAGTGATTTTTGAATGTTTTTGCAGTATTTTATAAGATCACACAATTTCCTAATAAGATATTATGTGGTAGGTTTATACAATACCCATAGAATAGACCCTTTACATAAATTGCTTTTGATCTCATGATTACTATGGTCTAATGTTCAAAGGGGGAAAAAAGGTATCTCAAGTGAGGTATTCCCTATGGCTTTTTGAAAGAATTAAAAGGGAGGATCTCATTAGTTTATGAGTCATAACGTTGACTACATCTCGTTAGAGATCTGGTTTGAGTGAGCACCACAGTCTGAAATTGACTGCAATTTTATTTTGATTGATCATTTGATTGATACAAATGATTCACTTGTTACAAAATAGTACTAAAAAATAACTCCACCCCGGTAAAATGGGATGAAATGAGTACTACAACATTTAGATACTAGCAACTACTCCTTGCCTGGATTTTTGTGATGAACATTTCCTTTTTCTTTGAAAATTATAAATGGTTGAATCATAATTTTTAATGCAAGCATACAGTTTCACTAAAACTTTAATCTGGAAAGTTTTCCAGATCTATTAAGCAGTTTCTGTGCTTATAAACACATACAGCCCCCAATCCTAACTGAACAATTTTTAGTTCCTAGACAAACATTTAAATTTCAAATTTACATCTTCTAGAAACATCTCCTATGTTAAAATATAGATTTGTTTTATTTTTGGTGGAAAAACTGGGCATGTTGTTTTTCCATCCTCATGCAGAACTGAAAATACTTTGAAATCTTGAAATTATTTTTGGGGTAAGGAAACTTTTTCCCACCCAGCTCTGATAGCACATAGTTCTAAACTATTTGAATAAGCATGTATCTGAAAATGCTGTATTTATTGTCTTTTTTACTGCAAAGCACCTTCCTTAAGGTTTTTTGTAATTACCTTCAAATGTCATCAATGATACTTCTATTTGCAAAGATCTCTGTGCATATAATTTCTTCCTTGTATTTATGCACTAACACCAGAAAAGAATGGCACAATATATCTAGAAAAGCAAATAGACAATGACCACATAAGAGTCACATACTTTGGAGTGGCATTAGGAAATATGCATCTTGTAAAAGCTGATGTTATGAGTCAGAGTTCCTGGCATCATGAGAATAAATACTGTTTTCCAAGCAAGGTCATTAGAGATAATAACAAACTATTTCATGATAGATGTGTTCTTATATGGAAGACATACTTCCAATGGCAGAGAAAATTTTAGAAAAGCAGAAAAATACTTAAAGGATTATTTGTGCAGGTTGAAGAGCTGGATTGCTGTTGGAAATATGAGGGGGATTTGTACACTTGCATTCTTGCAGGATCTGGGAAACAGGATCTGGCCTCAGGTCTAAACTAAGATGTGACCAGATATTCCGGGCTGTCAGCATATATTAACATTTTCAATATTATGTGCAGAAAATCCCATGTATCAAATATATTCAGATTGATCATTAAACAGGTATACAAGCATTTTAGGTGGAAAAGTCGTGAAAAAGCCTAACCTTTTGTAAAGTTGTACTCCTTTCCCCACCCTGCCTTTTAGTGCAGTGTTAAAAAGCTGGTGTTGCAATGCTCTTTATATCATAGTGTCCATTGTGAAGAGATAAGGAATCTGAAACAGAGGAAATTGAGTCTACAGCTAGAAAGTTGCCAGTTTTCCAGCCCTAAAGGGTTTAATACAAACAGCAGGGCTACTAATTTTAGTTATGGGAGAATGCTTGGAACATGATCAAGCTATTTAAAAAAAAAAAAAAAAAGACATTTTCTGAATATCTGTACAGCATGTTTATCTGTCTCTGTGCTCTGATCTCCTTATTCTACCCTCTGGTAAATACGGTCACTTCCTCCTTTTTGCCTTTTCACTCTGAGGTAGCACTCACAGGGACTAAAAAGGCTGTCCTCAAGAGATGGAGCTGCAGAAAGAGGATAGTGAGAGATTAAATAGATTAGTGAGGAAGAGCAGAACTACAGTAGTCTTGTTTGTTGTGAGTGTATGATTTCAGATTTCTGTGGCACAAGGATTTCTGAACAGATATAATTGTACCAGATAGCACAGTGAATCTAAAAAACAAGCCCAAATTTCAGTGCTAGTGTCATGTCAGAATTTTTCAGATAACTATATACTCCTCAGAAGCTGTCTCTCAGGCAGGCAGAGCTCAGAGTTACGTGTGTATTACCCCACATTTGCAATCACATATGCAAATCCTTACAGTAAGATTGGTTGATGAGGAGTAATTTGCATAACTCCAGCATGATTATTTCTCAGCAACTTTATCACACATAAATCCCTTAGTTCTGACAGCTATTTGTCACTATTACCTAATCAGAGTATAAATATTTGTAATAGCTGTGATTATGGAAATCTCTGACTTTATAATCACTGGGATGGAGGCAGTAATTTGTTCCAGTTTTTATTTTTATTGGCTAGAGACAGTGAGCTCGTCCCACTGCTGGGCTGCACCTTACTGTGATGAAAGCCTGGCTTTGGGCACTCCGAGAGAGAGCACAGGTTTTGTCAAGAGAGTCATCGCCTTTCAGAAGCGTTTTACCAAAAGTATTTTGCCAGAGGCATTCTGCTGAGCAGGAGATTTGTCTAGGGAGGCATTCCCTGGAAGCATTTCCCTTGCAGCGGCTTGTCTGTAGAACTGTTCCCCTGAGGCTTTTTCCCAAGCAGAAAGAGTTACTTATGTCATAATTCAAATGGTTTGGCAACTTATTATTTTTGTATTTATTTTTAATACGCATTTTTATATAAGTCAATATAAAACAGACCAGCTGTAGTCTTAAACTGATGGATGTAATATATGTCACAAACAGGTTTCTCCAACTATATCAATAGTGATATGCCAGCTACAGCAATGGTCACTTCAGCTTCCCACATCTTTCATTTAGAGCAAATCAGCTGCTACCTTCTCCCACTCCAGGCTGCACAGACAGAGCCAGACTTGTTCTGCCCTCAATTCACATACACAGCGCTCATTTCTGCTGATGGCAGTCACACATACAGTCCAAGCAGGAAGATATCATACTACATTTACTTCTTTCAGGCAAAAGAAAAAAAAATTAAATTCATGGTATCATTTTGGGCTTCTGATTTTTCTTGAAAATGATCCGGGTGAAATGTTCTGTAGCGTTTTGCAGTTTCTAGAAACTCGTCTGTCACTTTTAGTGGATATGAAACATCTTTGCTGTGTTTTTACCATTTGATGCTTTGCAAAAGTGTGTATACATGTGATGACAATTGTTAAGCAAAGCTTGGAAATGAAATGTGCACCTGCTATATTTCCTTGCTGACTGCCTTTACAGAGCCTTAATGCACTGATTCCTACAGACTCGCTCTTTACTTACGCAATTAACAAATGAAGAATTACAGAATGCTTTCAGAGTAGGAAATAGGCCATTTCTTTCGTGGCTTCTGGATCACCTGAAATAGCTCAGAGGGGCAAATTTTTCCTCCTGTGCTGAACTATGTGAGGCCTGGGAGGGGACTCATGTGCTTAGAATCAGGTAACTCCTACAAGTGCCTACCCTTTCCTGGACTGGACTCCTAAGAGTTTTGACTCCAGTCCTTGAAGCAGTTAACTGTAGACAATGCTTTAATTTGGGAGACAAAGTACAGCCAGAAGTAAGGTAATTCTCTTTTCAGTGTTATGTTTTAGGCAGCTGCATCTTTTCATTGCTGCACAGTATTTACCACTTTCCCAAGATGCTCCTGCCCTATTTTCCGAAGTTTTCCTTGAAGTACTACTGATTTTCTTTGGCCTTTAATATTATGCATTATAAATATGATTTGCTTAGAAGTTTGTAATGCCTTTTTATCAGTGGTTGGTATGACTTGTGCAGCTGTTCTGCAATTACATACTATGGAGCTGAGCAGAAACTTTAAGACATGAGGCATTTCTACGGAAGTTTGGTAATTGAAAAAGCCTGGCTTAAAAGTGAAACCTCAAATACTGGAAAATGGAAATAGACTTGTCTCTGAAAATGTTATGATGATTTTGAATGTCACTGCATTTGAAGGAATATCCACAAGGAGAGTGCTAGGCTCAGCACCGATTTAAATCATGTTCTCTCCAGTAGAGAAAATTAGTTTTAAATGTCATCTGTTTAATTGTTTGTTATGCCTAATTAAAAATGATAATTTATTTGATTTATTTGTAGCACAGTTAGTATGTCGCTTTATTAAAAAAATTACGGAAGTTTGATTTCTAATTTTACAAAGACTGAAGATTTATTAAAGTACGTATTTTTAAATATTTTCCATTGGAAAAAATTGAGACTATTTTGTTAATATGGAATTCTGTCATTCTTGAAAAATGCATAATGGGCAAAGGGAACATTATATCTTAATGAGATTATTCTTGCTTTATAGATGGTAAGCATGATAACAAGTAAATGTTCTTTCTTACCTGCAGAAATATTTAGCAATCAGACCCCTGACTTATTTTCACAATGGCTTAGCCAAAGAGCTTTTGTTGTGGTCTAGGACACAGAGCACAGGGGAAGGCTCACCATGTGAGGAGGCCAGAGATGAAGGGGCACTCGTGCTGGAATGGTAGCTGTATATGATGACATTGGAGAGCAAAATAAATCTGGCACTGTATTCTGGAGGAAGAGGTAGATGCTTATGAAAATTAATAAAATTTTTCAAGAGCTTTTTAATGTAGCAGTATTTAAAATAAAGAAATTGGTTATATGAGATGGATGTTTTTTGCAAAGAACATCTTCAAAATCATGAGAATAGGGCAGAAATACATAATGGTTTTTCATCCGTTTGATGCAGTGAAATTTACCTTTTTAGCTAGTTGGGGGAATTTTTTATTTTTTTTCCCCAAATAAATAAACAGCATGTCGTTAAACTATATTGAGTTTTCTGTATGGTGAAGACTGTCATTCTCAGTAAGACACTGCTTCTGTGTATGAAAAAGAGAAGGAAGATGTGGAAGTCATCTTTCTCATCTCTAGTGGGCTTCAGGGCCAGCGGTGCCCCTCACCCAAAGGAAAACACCATGAACCTCTGGGAACTGGACCTTGGCAGAGAGAGGTGCACACGTGCCTAGTGTCATTTTGCTGCCCATGTCATAGTATCAAAACCAGGATGCAGGAGAAGCCAAGAAGCTCCTGGGCATTTTGCTGGTGAGGAATGCTACTGGGGCTGCTGCAGAGACAGTTCCCATTCTTACCAAGAGGAAGTGGACCTCACTTTTTGCTCTGGTCTATTCCTATACATGTACATATATGCATATTGTAAGTAATCATGGATGTTTATTTCTTGGTTCAATGCAAATTCCCCTTTTTGTGCTGTCACATGCAGTTGGAAGCGTCTCTATTAACGATGAAATCTTCCATGTGTGTTATATTTTTAAGGTTCAGGATATTTTATAAATCTGCTTTACAGTTTTCATTATTTACTACATGAGTTTCTATATACTTTCTTTCCTGCACAGGAAGCCTTAGAGAAAGTAACCCCAAAATCTTGACTGTGCAGCCACAATTCCTAAGATAGCAACAAAATCTGCATAGGTTTAGGTTCTTGCATGTTTTCAGTGACTGTGTTATATTTACTTTCCTCTGTCAGGACATATCAAAGGACTAAAATTAGGTCAGATGATGCCTGCTTCCATTTAACTTCTCTATTTAAATGAGAATCAAGGCAAATATTTGCTGCTTCTTTGGTACACAGAAATATATCTGAATATTGTTGAGGCTGTGACTTTAATCTAATCTCTGCAGTTACTGCAGACCTGTTTATCTCTGAGCAGGAGGTTCATTAATCCATTTGGATGTGAATTGCACATGGAGGATCCTGTCTCTCTTCATGGTCTACAGAAAGCACTTCACCCAAAGCTCAGTCCAGTCACCAGTAAGGCAGGATAACCCAGGCTCCTGCTCAAAGCAAGGTCAGCTGTGAGAGCAGACCACTTGCTCAGGTTTTTGTCTCATTGGGTCTTGAAAACCCTCAAGAATGGAGAGATGTGTGTTGCACTGTCTGACTGTCTCCTTACAGTGTAAAAGTTGCTCCTAATGAGACCTTTAATGGAACCTTTATTGTTTCAGCTTTTCATCTGGTGTCCTTCACATGGCCACCTCATGGCTGGGAAGTCTGGCTCTGTTTTCTGATGCTGAAGGATTGGTGTTTGCTTCTTCTTGAGCCAGCTCTCCTTTTCCAAGCTGAATAATCCCAGTCCCTCAACCTCTCCTCACAGGACAAGGACTTGCTGCTGTTTTCAGTGGTCTTTTCCACACAGCCTCTCCCCATGCATCACTTTACAGCCTGTGTCATTGCAAGGACCATTTCCTTCCTAAATGCAGGGATCTGTTTTTCCCCCTTATTAAACTTCATAAGGATCCTTTTGGCCTATTCCTCAAACCTGTATGGGTCCTTTCATGTGGCAGCCCTGTCCTGCAGTGTATCCACTGTTTCCCCCAGTTTGGTGTGAAAGGGCACTCCACTGTCTCAGGAGCCTGCAGATCACTGGTGAACACGTTAAACAGGATGAATAAGCACATTCCAGAATAAACTCCTGTGGTAGTCAACTCCTAAACCAGCCTCCAGATGGGAGTATGGCCCCTTAGTCGTGACCCTTCCCAGAGTGTCTGACTGGGATTTTTACCTGTCCATTTGTTCGCCATCAGATTGTAAGGTTGTAACTTGGAAACAAGTGTGAGACAGAGTCAAAAGCTAAAGCCAAGGTAAATGACGTCTCCTGCTCTATCCTTACCTACAGACCCCATCGCTGTACTCTGGAGAGATAACAGGGTGGTCTGGCATGATTTGTGTTTAAACTCCTGTCCCTGGCCCCTCCATCCTCCTCCCCCTGTGTATTGCCTTTTAATCTTTCTGTGCCATCAGTTCCCTCTTCAGTCATTCAGATTTTCTGATAAGTTTGATGATCTTCCTGAATATTTTCCAGGACTGCTCTTGCACTTGTAGGAGGCTGGCTGACAGAGCTGCCAACTTCCCTAAAGTCCTTTACTTCTCAGCCCTGCCATAGGATCACACCTGACAGTTTCCTGAGTGAGTTAGAGTCTGCTGACCTGAAATCTGGACTCTGCTGTTTTACACTAGATATCAAGTACAGTCCAGCAAAGCTTTGCAGTTATTTCCTACATTCAGCATTAAATATCTTTATCTTATTTCTAGTCCTAATGTTTTTTCTTTCCTCATTTTTAGCTATTGGATCATGCAGTGATTTTATTTTTATTTATAAGGAAATAAGTTTTCCGTTCAGTGGAAGAAACTGATATATTAGACTCTCAAATCACCTCTTGATCTTTAGTTGTTGAATTCGCTCTTATCTCAGCTGCAAGGCGCTATCATTAAGAAGCAGCTGTACTAACAGGTGACTCATACAAGCAGGTGCAAATTATCTCAGATACAGGAATCTTTCCCTCAAGCAGATATAATGAAGCATTAGAGCAGGGATGGTTTTAGAAAGCTGCTGTGGCTGTAGTCAGTTGGGGAAGGAAGCTTAGGTTTCTATTTTGTTATTGTTCGAGGTAAAAGTAAAAAATCAAAACTCAGGGAGTCAGTAAATTTGGACTCCATAGAACAGATGTTGACTAATCAAAGCAGGTATTGCAGGCTCTACCTTCCAGCTGTTCTTTAGATTTAATATTTGCAGTCGATAAAAAGGAGAATATATTTTTTCACGTTCTGAGAGAGAGTTCAGTATTTAACATGCTGCTTTTTACGATCTAAAGAGATAAAACAAATTAATCTGTTCTGACTATACATCAAGAATTTATTATTAACTGGTAAGTTTGAACATGTTAATTTTTTTTTCTTAGATTTCATTTCTGCAGCAGTTATGAGCTAAAGTAAGATAAGGTGGAAATTGATGTAGTGTGAGAAGGATATCAAGTACTTCCTATTTCTCAATTTGTAGGTGTGGATATAGAAGTATTTTAAAAAAAGATGTGTGAGAACACCACACTTCTGATAATTTTTATTAATTTTGATTTTGAACTGCTGCTTTCAGGTGAATTTCCACCTCTGTGAAAAGCTTCCTTGACCTTAATAAACACTTAAATAATGAAATTAATATTTTGAGATTTGAGCATCTTATTCTCTGTAGAGTATAGCAAAATTACATTATTTTGTTTTATATCTTCAAAAACTATAGTAAGGAGAGGTTAATGTTTCCATCATATGAGAGGCTGATTCTTAATTATCTTTCTGGCAGTTTATTCTGTAGAGCTGAGACTTCCACAGTCTATGATGAAATGGTGGCACGAGGACAACCCAGTAATTCCCATGCAGAAAGGATTCTTCTGCTTTTTTTATTATGTGATCCAGATGCATCCAAACTGAAACAGAGGTCTGAAGAGGGCTTTTCTGTTTGTTTCTTTCCTTTCAGGAAAAGATGTGAAAATAACACCGATAATAGCAATGATTTGTAGTTTGAAGTGAACAGTCATCTTGTGGGAGGGGGGAAATAAAAATCAATATGTGGAAAAGTTGGTGGTATTGTAGGGTCTGACTCCTGTGCAAAGATTGAAATAATTTCCTGTCTAGCCAGCTGCAGAGCTTTTTTTGTGCCCCTATAACTTAGTCTAAGCCTTAAGGTGATGATAGTACCTGTGCACTTAGAGACTCATTCTCACTGATACATCCCCGACTAGAAGGAAATATCCCAGAGGTGCTGTCTTCCTTCTGCTGCTGCAGATGTGCTCCATGTGTCCCACAGAATGTGTATCTCTGTGTGCAGGCTGGATGGAGCCCTGGCAGTGCCAGCACCCCTCAGAGGGAGGTTTCCTTCTCAGGGCACTGAGGAAAATGCAAAGACTTTGCCTGCGCTCTGCTGGAGTGAGCTGTGCAGCTCCAGCCTGTGGATGTGCTGGGATGTGGGACCATGGGCTGCTCCCAGCTGTGGCTGTCCAGCTGTTGGCTGGGATGTGGGACCATGGGCTGTTCCCAGCTGTGGCTCTCTCCAGCTGTGCTGGGATGTGGGACCATGGGCTGTTCCCAGCTGTGGCTCTCCAGCTGTTGGCTGGGATGTGGGACCATGGGCTGTTCCCAGCTGTGGCTCTCCAGCTGTGCTGGGATGTGGGACCATGGGCTGTTCCCAGCTGTGGCTCTCCAGCTGTTGGCTGGGATGTGGGACCATGGGCTGTTCCCAGCTGTGGCTGTCCAGCTGTGCTGGGATGTGGGACCATGGGCTGTTCCCAGCTGTGGCTGTCCAGCTGTGCTGGGATGTGGGACCATGGGCTGTTCCCAGCTGTGGCTCTCCAGCTGTTGGCTGGGATGTGGGACCATGGGCTGTTCCCAGCTGTGGCTGTCCAGCTGTTGGGTGGGATGTGGGACCATGGGCTGCTCCCAGCCGTGGCTGTCCAGCTGTTGGCTGGGATGTGGGACCATGGGCTGCTCCCAGCCGTGGCTGTCCAGCTGTGCTGGGATGTGGGACCATGGGCTGCTCCCAGCTGTGGCTCTCCAGCTGTGCTGGGATGTGGGACCATGGGCTGTTCCCAGCTGTGGCTCTCCAGCTGTTGGCTGGGATGTGGGACCATGGGCTGTTCCCAGCTGTGGCTCTCCAGCTGTTGGCTGGCAGGGAGAGCACAGGGCACCAGGGCCTGGCTTCCTGCAGCTGGCTGAGAATCAGGTTTTGCTCTGCAGTTAGCTGCAGAACAGAGCAGGCTCTGGAGACTCCGGCACTGAGGGATGTTTCCACCAGAGGATCAGGTCTGCAGGTGCCCTTTGCTTTGACACGAGGGTGGTAGAGAGGATCTGGAGCTATTGACTCCCAGCACAGGCACTGGAAGTATCTCTGCTTTTGCTCTTGTGTATTTTGCACAAAACTCTATTCTGTGCATGCAGAAGTTCATTTGAAACAATTTGCTCTTTGTTAGAGTCTGATTCTTGTGACCCCTGTGTATATAAAGCTAAATTTTTTCTCTCTCAAGTGAAGTTTTGTTAATTATTGGCTCAGCTGTCTCAAGTGAGTGGAAAGGATATCTGCTATAAAATGCAAAAAAATGGAAAAGGACAAATGCTCAGAGATAAGAAACTGATTGATGTACAAACATATATAAAAAATAACTTATTCCCCTTGTACAAGGAATTGTGTCAGAAAGAAATTCTCTTATTCTACTAGGGAGTGAAATTGCCATTCTTTAGAAATCTGACACAAAAGGTTTGCAGGTTCATTTTGAAACCGCATAAAGCTGCATCCCTTAATTGTTTTCATAGATCTGAAGAGTTATATTCGGACTATCAAGCCCAGATAGAAAATGTAAGACCTCACAGAACCCTCTTACATGCCTGAAGGGGCACTTGGGCATCTCAGGCTCTGATCTGTAAAGATGTTCTTGGATCTGCTGTCTGATTTTGGCCGATGAAGTTCTCTTATTCCCTGGATGTATTTCTCCATGGGGGCTGTCACCTTGTCAGTCACCTTATTTCCTACATATCTGGCAAATATTTAATTCAGTTTCAAACGTGCCCCAAGAAGTCCAGGCCAAATCCTGGCACCTGCACCAGATCAGATGGAGCTCTGCAATTCTGCACTTGCCTTCCAGCTTTATGTAACCAATCCATGCAGGGCTTTGCTACCATGGAAAGGTGAGAGAGTCTTTTCTATCCCAGCCTGGCCAGTGTCTCAGTGTTAGGGCAATCCTTTGGGAGATCTGGCTCTGGCTCTATGCATGCTAAAGGTGACATAAGAGCCTTGTTTCACACTTTGGCTTTTCCTAAAACTCTGTCTGTATGGGTTTCTAACCCAGAGGAAAGGGAATTGATCATCTCCCAATAGCCCTACACAGATGAAATGCATCTCAAGTGAAGATGCAAGTGTATAAATGTGTGCTTAGGGGCAACTAACATTTCTTAATAGAGCTGTCAACATTATCTTCATCTCCAGACTTCTTTTTCGAAAAGATATCTGAACCACTCTGATGTGTTGAAGATAATTTTGAGCTACAAAAGAAATATGATCTTGGACACATTTCTTGCTTAGTTTTTTGACTGGCTAGCTCAGTAAATATCATATGAATCCCATTCCAAGGTAATGAACTTCTGCTATGTAGGCAACCCACATGTTGACAGAGCCCATAAATTCTGTTTCAGTAAACCTCACTGCTTTGTAGCCCTTGTGATTAAAAAGTAAGATCTACAAACTGTGAAAGAGAAGACAGACCAAAACCATCAAAAAACAAGTGCTTCAAAGTTGCGTGGGTTGTTTTTCCTTTTTTTTTTTTTTCTTTTTTCTCTTTGAAAGAGGTGTAGATGACATTGATATTCCATGAGAAAAAAGCAAAAAAAGAAAAAAAAAAGAGTTGATATCTTTGAGTTGGCAATTTTAAACCAATTCTTCCAGTGCCTGGAACTGGATAGGTGACACTGATATGCAGAAATACATTTGTGAAGCAATTTCGGTAAGTAGATAGGAATGGAATTGTATCAGTCTCAGCACAGGCTGGCATTCCCACACCACTTGTTGTCAGGAGCATCCACTCAGGCTTTTGATGTCTCCAATGTTTATTCAATGCACTTGACACTTTTAAATCTAGTTTAGTGTGATTTTGCTTTTGATGGGGTCTTTTAACATATGCAGCAACAGACTGAGGGAGGACAAATTCATAATAAAAGATGTTCACTCATCAAAAGCTGCTGTAGCATTCAGAAGTGGTACAGTGGCACTCTAGTCCCTAATACAAGTCATTTGTGCACAGTATACAAAAGAGTTCCAAAAACTGCACTGATGCACTGCATGCAGGAGCTGCAGACTGAAGCACTGTCAGGAAAGCATGGGGTTGTCTTCAGAAGATCTGTACTAAAACTGGGTTTAATGGAGGTGTTTTGCATCAGTCATAAATTTTCAACAGCTGATGAGTGTTAAGGTTCCCAGTATTTGGGCAGAACAGAACCAATGGGTTTCTTATTCTGCTAAAGAAGACACAGTTCTGTGAAATACACTGTGGGCTGACCATGGGTATTTCAACCATTTTAGGTGGAAAAAAACCAGTTTGGGTGCAGCCTCAGGGCCAGGGTTACTGGGCTGCCAGCTGAAACACTGCCTGGCCTTGCTGAAGGCAGAGGTGAGCTGGTCCCTGCAGGTGGGAAGGCAGCAGGAGAAAGAGCCTCTTCTCAGGGCGCTGCAAAGTGGTTATCAGCAAACTCTGCCTCTGGCTGCTGACACGCTGTCAGAAATGTGAGCTGTTACTGGGGTTGCTGAAATGGGAAAAAATTTGAGTGTGGGAGGTTTTGAACTTATTGAAAGCTCCTCAGGCCCTCTTCTTTCATCATCCTGCTGAGCTGCTGAAGTAGGATGTTGATGGTGTGGCCAGACTTACAGGATCAAGCTAACTGAGGAGGACTTTTAAGAACCTTCAAAAGGACTTATGTATCATTCTGTACTTGGACTTAGAGATATTGGAGAGTCATGGCTAGGGAGGAAATCTCCATTGCACTAGCCAGGAAGGCGAAGGCTGACACACTCAAACAAGGCTGTATGGTGGTGATAACAGTAAACTGATTTGTAGTTAAATTGCAATGAATGAAAATAGGGAAAAGGAGAATTTGCAGAAATTGTGAAATGGTCATCCAATATAGGCTTTTTTTCCTGTATCAAATACTGCTTTTGCTGACTTTATGGGCATAGTCCCAAGGCAGTCAGAGAGCAGAAATATCTGTAGTGGGAAAGGAAATTTTACTCAGTAGATGAGAGTGAGGAGTGACCCTGTCCAGCCGTATTTTACAGAAGACATATTTTACCTTTGCCCTTTCCACTGACTATCTCTGAACATGAGCTGCCAAAGAAGAGAAGCAGAGCTCAAACTGAGTATCCTAAATCACTCTTTAGGAACCAACTACTCTCTGCTTTTCCTTCTGAGTTCAGTCAAGTTGTGATTGAGGGAGTGAGAGAAGGTAGGGGAAGCAGGTGTGAAGGAAAAGAGAGATCTGGGACGAAGGTGTTCATGTAGAAAAAAGACAGAGAGCATCCCGAAGAAAACAGGAGGGAACTAGAGGCTGTTGAAAGAATGAGAAATAAGGAAAAGGAGAAAATATCAGGTGTATATACCTATATATAGAAACAAGTTCAATAAGAAATGGCACTATTAAAAAAAAAATATTTCCTCCATATTCTGATTATCTCATTTAAATGGAGAATATATTGCTGTACAGGTAAGAAACCTCTGCAAGGTTTCTGTTTTATCAAGTGATCTTTTCCCCCTTAGGCTGTGCTTTTCTTAAAGCTCATCTTGTTCAATTTGAGTCAATAACAATATCAGCTTAGAAATAAAATTTGGGTAGCCTCCTCAGTGGGGAAGTATAAACCACTAATTACCCTAAAATGAAAGAAAAAGGGCCCAACATATGTGTGTGTATATATGTATATTATACATACATAAAGTATTTTTATATAAAAATTTCTTCTGAATTCCTGACTTTTTGGAAACTTTACTCATGGCTGTTGGCAGGGCCCAAACATGTGGTGGATGAGTTCAGACTTCAGAGGTATCTCTTATACCTCTGACCATGGACACAGCCTCCTTGTGCTGTGATCTGTTTGTGTGTGTTAAGTAAGATTTGTGAGGCTGTGCCTATCCTATCAGAATGGCAGAATTTATAAAATTACAGCTATGTTGGCTGTATGTTGGCTTGTTCCAGAGAACCAAGTCCATCATCAAGACCCCAAAGTCTGTCTGCAGGAAACCTTGGTGGAAATGGTGGGTGCTAAGTCACTGTATGTACTTGGACATGGCAGGTTTCAGCTCAGCTTTTTGGTGGGGGTAGAGGACAAGGCACGTTTTGGATCTTTGTACAATGTACTTCTGAGCCCGGATTACAAGGCTTCTTTTTTCTAGTCTAAAATCGGATAGTTATTCTTTTCAACAATCCCCAGATGGTGGATAATACAGTTACATTTCCTTTTCTGTGTTGCAAACCTTGGATTTTCAAAAGGGACAAGTAAGATTAGCCCCTTGGCAGCCAGGTTGTAACTTTGGAAGAGTTAAGACACTGACGCTGTTAGGTACAAGGAAAGAGAGTACTAGGCTATTCCTTCTATCTGAATAATTTTTGTCACATAATTAAAGTAATCAGTATTTTTGCTTTGTTTCCCTCCACCTCATTCTTCTCCATAAATGTTTTGCTTTGTTCTTCAGCTTTTCTACTGGTAGCAACTGGACTTAGCATTTCACTGTGGGAATTGAACTTTTTGGAAATCGCTCGACACCAACTGATGTTTTATAACTTTTAAGGTTAAAAACTCAAGGTAAAATCGTTTATCAGCCAAGTCTGATTGTTTTAAGGATGAAAGAAAATTCATCTGGACACAAACAAAGCAGCAATACTTTTGTTTTTCCTTCTTCCAAGTCCGTAGAATATGGATTTAAGATGATGCTTTATAATCCCATATGAATTGTGTGTGCTGTGAAAGGAATCCACAGCTATGATGACTCATAGGGATTTTCTTAATGCATTCTGATACGTGGTATCCAAGTCCTTAGCATGGAACAGAGAGGTCACTGGAAAGCTGGGCTTTCTGAGCCATGGCTGAAGTGTAGCCAGTGTACTGCAGAACATGTGGAAGCACTCACTAAAGCACTGCACATTTCTGTCTGCCCAGCTGAGCCCTGTTCATATATCTTCACATTCTCCACAAGGGTGGAGAGAGCTGTCAAGAATACAGAATTTATTTTTCTTCCTCATGTTGTATTTTGGTAGCTTTGTGTCTCATGATGTTCAGGTGACAGGGTAGTAAAAGGGCAGCGCAGCAGCTCAGGCAGTGCTGTAAGCTGGAGTGGCCTTGCAGCAGTAAAAAGGGAACACAAAGATGAGAGTTGTTCCTTTAGCAGAGCATCCCATCTTGTATCCTGCTGAGAGGATGCAAGATCCACCCTTCACAGAATCATTAAGGTTGGAAAAGACCTCCAAGATCACTGAGTCCAACCTTTGGTCACCACCCTGCCAACCAGAGCATAGCACTGAGTGCCACATCACTGGGTCTTGAATACCCCAGGGATGGTGACTCCAGTGCTTTTTCCTTTCTTCCTGTGTCTCATAATTCCTTCCATAGTGGTGGTCTCTGTAATCAGAAAAACTTCCATGGATGAATGCATGTCCCAGGGGCAAGTCTCTGAAAGTGCTTGCTGTGCTCTGTATGGTGTGAATTATCAAATGAATGTAAAGGACACCTGATTTTGGCTAAGGGATACTCTTAGGTATCCCAAAGGTAAATTTATTACTGCTAAATAATAAAAAGTTGGCTTTCCTAGTTCAGACTAAAAAGGAAAGCACAGTTTTGTATATTATTCTCGAACTCATCAAAAGAGATTAGAGTTGCAGACACTGACATGACAAGCTCTAATGAGGAAAGTCGAGCTAGGAAAACTGAAATATCAGAGTTCACTCTGTGCTCAGCACAGTCTGACACAAGTCTAATATATTGATACACATAATTAAGTGTGGGTTTCCCCGACAAGTAGAAAGGGAATTTTAATAGTTTAAGAAGTCCCTAAGCTATCTGACCATCCTTGGCTTTCTCTTTGATCTGATGATTGGAGAACAGAAGGTTCTGTAAAGGCAGAGCTACCAGCAATTCCCAAGCTCAAGGTCCCCTCCATCCCCCCTCCGTGTGATTTGATCTCAGTATGAATATTTCTCATTTGATCTGCTGCTTTTTCAGTTTATCATTCAGTGCCTGGACCTCAGCTGGGCTTAAAATATTTAGAAAGAACTTGCCTAAAGTTGGTGGATAATTTAATGTGCAACTGCTTAACCCAGTGGGTTTTCAGAGAGGAAAACGCCAGGATTTAAAATGATGTGGAAATACTGATACAGAACTCCCATACTGAGAAAATGCCATTGTTTATCAATAGACTCCCTTGCACAGAATATTAATGACAATTCAAGCTGTCCTTGGATGGATTCTTATCCTTCTGGAGTTGCACAGTGTTGCACAGTGTGACAAGATGTACTTCAGTTGTAAAAACGTTCCTAATGCATAAATATTCTTGTAATATTTTGCCCTAAAGTGCACCCCATACTTTCTGTAGTGGTGAATATATTTTGCAGATGCTGCATTAACTGTGGGATTTGAGATTGGGATATCATATTATTACTATTTTCCATAGTATCCCTTGTGTGTAATTAAGAGAAATGACTTCTAATGAGTCCCTGACCTTCTTCAACCCGTTGGAATGAACCTAATCAAATTCAAACACATTTTATTAGGTACTTTATATTATACACATTCTTCCTTTGTCACATCCTGTTCTACCAGGGCAGAGCAACAGCTCATGAGCTGAAATACACTTGCTGTAATATGTCTTGTTAGACTTTGTGAAAGATGCTTTCTGGCAGGTGGTGATGCCATGGAGCTTTAGTAGTTTTTCAGCCCATTATCTGACACTATACAATTACATGTATTAACCATAAAAAATTACTTTTGCTAGGGTAATTCAGTTTATTCAGAGTACTGTAGTTGCTAGTCCATTTGACCACCAGCAATATCCTCAGAAATAAGTATGATAGATAATTATTCTGTTTGTAGTGGAGAGGGAAAAAAAAAAAAAAAAAAAGAGAAAATCAGTAATGAAAGAGGATTTGCATGTTTAATTTTACCTCCATATTTCCACTGGGCTAGCAACTGCATTTGTCACTGCATTTTTTCACATACCAGACCAGTTTATGATGATCGCAGGAATAATATTGTTGGCAACAAATGGAGCTGCATTGATCCTCATTTATGTGCTTTCATGAAAAATATCAGTGCTGATCATTGAAGTTGTATTCTGTTCAGGAATATGTCTTCAGAAGGTAACTGGCAGCAGAAGTAAACCTAGTGAAAGACAAAGAAAAAGAAAAAAAATTAAAATGTTCCGGCTCAGAAGCATTTAGGTTGACAGATCCCTTTTCTTTCTGTATTTGGGGCAAAAAATAGCTCTGTTGGATTTTATCACAAAACCCCGTATCTTTGCACAAAGCCTGTACAAGTGTATGTGGAACTTCCAAAATATTTCAAGTGACCCATCCACTATCTCCTCATCATTACGTGTATGAATTATGAGCACCCTTGACAGGAACTGCTATGATATTTACTGCAAACAGAATGACCTGGAATAATTCAAATGGGTTTAAAAAAAATCCTCCTACCAAGTGAAATCAGCTGATGACAGCTTTCTGATTGTACTTTACTTTTCTCTGTTTCCAAAGCTTTTGAAATTCTACTAAATCTTTTTGAACTAAATTCATTTTAAACTGTATTCATGAGGGTGAAAAACATATTTATGTTTTCTTGCTTTACTCAAGTTAATATCAACATATTTTTTGGTGGGGGGGCGAGGTAGAAATCTGTTGTAATTCCTGAACAAAATGCATTGCTTGCCACATGATAAATATTCTCATTGAGGGTCCTTAACATCCAGGGAGAATCTATTAATATAAAAAATATAGATTAGAATTGCTCGAGTTTATAAATATAAATGAATACATTAATTTATCTGCTGGGGAAATAAATTGTTGTAGATCACTCCTGCTCACAGTAAAATACATGGAATGAGGCTGATTCAAAAAAAGTTCATGTGTTGAAACTTTTCCATAACATCTGCTCTAGCAGAGTTGATTTGCAGCTGGTGGAATTGTCAAGGTATCACGCTGTCCATCTGCTCTGAGCATTGGGTGGGCCATCTCACACCTCCAAAGCCATCACTGAGCCTTAATGTGTCGGGGCTTCACAGGGTGATTTAATATTGGTTTATTCTGAAATGGATGAAGTGGGGCATCTGATGATGGCAGGGTGACCTCTGCATGTCTGTCAGAGGGAAGGATGAACACATCAGAGGAGAAGGTTGAGTGTCAGGTGTCATAATAACCATGTGTAACCAGAGTGAGTGGGATTGTGAGATTCAATGGGAGCCATGTAGCTGTTTACACCATTGTTCTACATGGTGTGTGGAACGGTTGAATTAATCTCCCCAGGCTCCCTTTATAGTCAGTGGAGAGAAATGTTCCAGGGTGCATTTTACTTTCTGCTATAGTTAGTAATAATAAAATACATTTTCAGTATTGTTTGGCATACAGTAGGATGTTATTAAGCTTTAACAAACTCTTTTGAATCTTGAATGTCCTTCCTGAATGACTTTGGCATTACTGTGTTCCAGGCTGACGTTTTTCAGAAGCAAAAGCAAACTAAGATGGTACTCTGGCTGATGGCAATTTAAAAATGTCACTAATAGCCTAGGAATGGTGACCTCAGCTCTCCTCCTGTTCAATAGCTAGGCCCTGAGGATTCATTTCACTGCTGTGATTTTTTTTGTACTCAGAAAAAACTCTTCCTTGCTGTACAGAAGAGGAAATAAAAATCTTGAGGAGACAGGGCCATTAATGATTAATGATAGACATTTAAAATTCAAAAAATCATCAAGTTGAAAACATGTTTCCACAGTCAAATTTTATTCCAAGTACTTTAACTCCTTTACAAGCTGTATTAGTTTGTGGTAAAAAGCCCGTTCATATTGAATGGTCATTAACTTAAAGTTTATTGAATTCAATGTTTTAGTTGCAGTTATTGCTATTTTTAAGATGCTATTGCTAATATTTCCCCCCTAAAAAAAAAAAAAAAAAAAAAAAAAAAAAGGATGGCTCAGTGATGAGAGAGTGGAAAAGAGAAATAAAATGCTTCTTGGTATGTTAAAGTTAGTAGTGATAGGACTGAGTGGGTAGTGAAACTGAAGATGTGAGTGATTTAAGCCCATTACTCTGGGTGACTATACAACATAGTTACTGCTGTGAGTGTAACTCATAATGTCTAATTTTTAAAATTGATAGTGATTCCTTTCTCGAGTCTTTTTCCTTATGAGCTTTGCTCATTTCACTGTCCGCTATTTTGTTCCCAAATCATGCTTTCAGCTGGAAGACTGTGTAAAGGAAGATGGCATATGAAATGGCCAGCTGATGCATTACATTGTCAAATGTAGCGTGCAAGTGGATTTGAAAGCTCAGTAAAAGGGTTCTACTGAAATTTTGCCTTAAACTTGGAGAGTATGTAATTCAAAAAAAAAGCATGCTAAAAACTGCCTGCTTTGGTGAAGACCCTCTCCTGGAATAGCACAACTAGGTAATGTTGTTTCCTCTATCATCCTCAGTGCAACCCTTTTGTGTTTTAGGGTTTAGACCCCAGCACTGGACTCCCCAAACAGATCCATAGGAATGTTCCTCTGTGAATTATCCTGGATTCAGAAGTAGAGGGTGGCTTTTGTTTCCAGTGTATGAGGAGCTGAAAGTGGTTTACCACTTGGCTGAAATAAGTGGCAAGTTCCATTAACTGCCTTTGACAATCCTGGAGTTATCCACACTTCCTCCATAAGGGAGTACAAGTTTGTTTTGTAGTGATGCTTGGTGCTTGTCTTTTCCTGGTTTCATTCCTCCTTTGAAGAGCTGCCACAGTTGTGCCTGTGGATGGTCACTTCTGAAAGTACCTGCTCCATCTTCTCTAATCCTCTGGGAAGGAGGGGAGATCTTTGGAGACAGATTTTAAATTAGCTAGGAGGTATGTCCAGGTAGATGCATGAAAAACAGACTCTTCTGGATGGCTGATTTTGGCTTGAATGTCTCTTCAAGGATTAGGTGCTCTGTTTAGTTATCAGCAATTTTTTTTGTGTGTGTGTATGTGTGTTTGGGTTTAGTTTTGGGTTTTTTTTTTTGTGTTTTTCTCCAGATTGGTTTATTTTTAAGCATGCTGAATAGGTTTTTGATGTCAGTGACTGAACAACAGAATGAAATGAAGCCACCACTGACTTAGATTAAAGGACTGAGGGATCACAAGTAGTTTCAGCAGTAGTTCAGTAAGTATCAGGGTTAAGACCGGTACACAACTAAAACTGGATATTGTTTTAAAACATTACACTAATTTTATTTGGTTTTCAACATTTAATAGATAGCTTAAGATTTAAAAATAATAAAAATAAGGCTTCTATGAATTAATCAAATATTTTCAAAGACTTCAAGTCTGTCCCTCACTAGAAGTTGAGTTTATCAGCAGGTTATAGGCTAATGGGTGACAGGGGCCAAACCATAGAGTAGGAAAGAATAGAAAAATCATATCAATGAACAGTCAAATATAAATGCTTTTAGCAACTGTCAGTGAATGTGACAGGTGTTGTGCAAAAACCAATTCAAATGTGGTTATATAATCAATTTTTTTTCCCCAGAAGAGAAGGAAATACTCCATTAACACTGATCTATACCACTTAAATACAATGTAAATGTTACAGGTATTGTATTTAATTCTGAAAAATTAAATGGAGAAATCTAGAATGAGAAATAAAGCTTCTTCTTTACAGGTTTCTTTCAAAATGCAAATTTATGTCTCAAGAGACCAGTGGAACTTAAAGTAGAAATACAGTCTGTATTTAGGGAGTTTTAAAAACACACATTACTGAATTGATAGAGCATAACAGTTCCTTTGCTTAGGCAGCGTTATGCTCCATCTTGTAAAATGTACTTGGGGAAATGTAAAATGCTTTATTAAACCTACAGTCCGTAACTAGAGTTGTTACGTTTTAATGTATATATTTTTCATTCATGGATTATTGAACCACTAAATCCAAAGAATTTGACCTCATGCCAAAAAAATTTCTTTAAGTCTCATTCTGAGTCTTTTTACTTCCTATGTGACTGGAACATAAACAAAATTCTCACATTTTAAAAATATTTTTCAGAGCTCCCCTGTATAAAATTGTACATTTAAAAGCAGGCAGGGAAGGAAGTGACTATTTACTTTTGCATAAACTGCTTTCAAAAAAAGAAGTCCATGAAGCATTTCTGGATGGGAGTTTCACAATTTTGGGGAGAAAATTCTTGAACATTGTGTTGTTCATAACCATGAGGGATATATGGATAAAGAAATGAGGAAAATAATTATATATTTCATTGCAAGAACTGGGTTTTTTTTTTCTCCAAACTTAAGGTTGATTCACTATATAGAGAGTGTCTTTCTCTCTACTTTCACATGGCACATTGCTCTTTCCTGCTAATGAAAAGCTGGCAGATGTTATAAAACAGTGGTGATTTAAGGTTACTGGTGTGCCCAGTGATTTCAGAGTATTGTCTTTGTGTTGTATTTGCCTTGTGGTTTTTTTTTCCACTGTTATTAGAAATAACTCCAGGGAAGAAGTTGAACTGCAAAGAGCCAAAAAGTAGGAAAAGGAACATCTCTCCTCTGCATTTTCCAGGGCTCCTAAAAAGTGATATTCATAGTGCATAAATTTCTCTATTGATCTGAAACATCTCATTGCTGTGCTTGAACCAACCATTCTTCTACAAACACACGTCTAGGATTTGTTATTCATCTCATGCCTGAAGAAAAACAAACTGAGAGAGTTAATGGATGTGTCTGTGGTCTAGGCTTCAAGATTTTCACTGCCAAAGTATCAGTCTAAAAGATTTCTTACTGGTGTTGATTGTGTTGACATTATTGACTTTCAGCAAAGGAACAATGGCATAATATTTGTGAAATGGAACACCAAGGAGAAAAATGAGTCAAATCACAAAGGTTGTCTTTATTGTTTCTGTATCTGTAAGAAAAAAGGATTGTTTTAGAACAAGTTTAGAAAGATGATGATTTGTGCTCTAAATATGCATAGCTCTATTATTGCAGGCCAAAAATATTTTGTCAGTAAAGAGGTAAAGATGTTTCAAACACTTTCTGAAAGAAAGGGAATTTGTACAAGGCAAATTTTGTGAGAACAATTTATGTTTTTGTTTTACTTGGTGTATTTTTTCTTTGTTAGTAATATTGATTTCCCTGAAATATAAGCTCTAACTTTTTCCTCTGATCCTCCCTCTCTTTTTCTTTTCTGTTCTCTTTGGTTGTTATTATAACAGCATTTCAGATATTTATTCTGAGGCATTTTCATGTGTAGAATATTTGTTAAAGAAGAATACAGCCAAGATACATAAGAGTTTATTTTTTTAGTTTCTAACTGAGAAATGATTGTGCCAACCCTTAGGCAATTAACTGTTTATTCAGGCTGTATGAATATATCTGCACTGTCTGTGCAGGTTTGGTTAATGACCAGACTCTTTGAATTCCTTACATTTGCCACAAATCCCTTTTTTAGTTTGTACTGATGAGGAAGAGGACATAACAGTGCACTGAAACCTTCTTTGAGAACATCTGATATGACAGAGAATATTTACCAGAACACCTCTTGCCTCAATTTGTGCTCCTCAATTTGTCTCTCAACAGAATCAACTTAGGAACTCCATTCACATTGCTTTCTTGGAAACTGTTATTTGTGTTGTGACATGAATTAAGCACCTCTTATTAATATAAATCATAATGCAGTGCAGTATTTGGAGTATCTTTTATTTCAAGCTAATGACTGTTTAATCAGTTTTACCATTTTTAAATAAGAAAATAATTCTCCTTTTAATTTAGCGTAAATCCTAATTGAATCTTCTTGCACCAAAAAAAAAAATAATTCAAAATAAAGTGAGTATTGCTTACAGTGTCTCTTCTGGACATTGCTGAACCCTCTGTGTAAAACAAGAATTAACAGAAACCACCCTTGTTTTTTTTCTTAAGAGAAAAATAATGTATTTTAAAATGTGTTGCAGTTATTTAGGTTTGTTTCTACTAAGAATGTTGAGGTGTTTTCTAGTAAATTTACCATCCTTGTAATCTTTCTATATATGGATATCATATACAGGTAATTTTTGTGTGTGGTTATTTTTTTGTAGGCTAGCTTTTGCTTATTTAATACATAGCCTTCGTGTTCTTAAATCATGCACAGTGAACTATTAAAACAGGAAAATGAAAAACCTGTGGCAGAGAAAGCTTGAAAAATAGTTATAAAATGGGAACACACATTTTCATGTACATAAATAAGACAAAGAAATGGAAATAATCCACGTTTTACTTGTCATATTTCAAGAATCTTCATAAGTGACCTTTTCATTTTCTGTAGTAATAGTAAGTTCTTCCTTTTTCTTTTCTCCCCTCCTTTTTTTTTTTTTACTTCGGTTGTTTCTGTTAGGGCCAGAATAAAAAAAAGAAGTTGTTACATTTACATGTCAAGAATCATGACATCTGGAGCAAAGCTGAATGCACTATTTCTTGGTGAGGGGGTTGCACAATAAGGCTTGACTGACATGACACAAAATCCCAGACGCTTTCCGATCAGCTCATTTAATTAAAACAAGATACTTGCTTCTGCACAGTGCCTGTGCGTCATCTATTACAAGCCTTTCAAAAGGCACGAATGTGCACTGTAAAATGGTATTAGATTGGCTTGTATGACTTGTGGTTCTGTTTGCAGATACCTCAAATCAGCTATGCATCCACAGCTCCGGAGCTGAGCGATAACACCAGGTATGACTACTTCTCTCGAGTGGTGCCGCCCGACTCCTACCAAGCACAGGCCATGGTGGACATCGTGACAGCCCTTGGGTGGAACTACGTCTCAACGCTGGCTTCTGAAGGCAACTATGGGGAGAGTGGTGTGGAGGCCTTCACGCAGATCTCCAGAGAGATTGGTGAGTGTGTGTGTGTTTGTCAGGTTTTTATAGCTGCCGGAGCGTCGCCGAGTCGCTGAGTCCTGATCAGGTGTGTGCAGCGTGATCAGAGCACCGTGGGTGTGTTGTCTGCACTCAAAAGTGGGTGATTTCAGTTCTTGCATGTCTGCCAAGGTGGCAATTCTGGCAGCAATTTAAGAAGAAAGGCAAAAAAATCTCTCTTGACCCTTTTGAAAAGGCGCAGCTCCTTGATGACTTAGGGGCAAAAGGTAACCAAATGCTGAACGGCAGCCAGATTTGAGGAAATGTAATTTTTGGTTTAGCCTAGGAAAATTATGGTCCAGTGAGAGCTTTTTCAGCACAGATAAACCTAGAGGTTTTAATTTTGATGAATTTTAAAAACAACAAAACCCATCCACTCTGAAGTAAAAAGACATAACCTTGCCAATTTTCCTTCATAATAAAATGTGCTGTACAAATACAGAGACACATGCACTATGAGAAGTATATTTAAATCCCTTTGATCCTTTTAAGATGTTTTTTTTCACACTTCAGAGTTCTTTCTGCCCTAAAAAAAAAAAAAAAAAAAAAAAAAAAAAAAAAAAAAAAAATAAAGGGCTGTTTCTTAGGAGCAGTAGGTTTTGGACACTAAGGAATAAGATGATGAGTAGCACGTGGTTTGAAAGAGCATGGAATTGGTCTTTCACCAAGTAAAATTTAACACCAAGTGTGAAATGAGAAACAGACCCCCACCCTCCCAGCAATTTTCCTGTCCTTCCTCCCAGAGCCTGGGTTAGTCTACTAGATTTGACTTTCAGGGCATGTACATATGAACTTCAGTTCTTTTGAATCAGCTTGGGTGAGAAAATATGATAATATCTCCCATTTTCACTAGCTGCATGTGAATATAGAGAGCATCTCTGTCATATAGGAGAGGACATGTGTGTTTTGGGTACTTATGCTTAAACCATAAAGGTAAGTGGTGACTTGCAAGAACCTGGTTGGAGGACAAAACTACAGTCATTCTTGACATTAGGGAACCAATATATGTAATATGTTCACTCATTTAACTGAAAAGTGTTTTAGCCTCTGATATTTCTGCCAGTTCCTGGGTGTCTTCATGGGAGAGCCAAAGCTGTGTACTGTGCCTTGCTTTGTTCTGGGGTTAGCAAAGGCATGTATAATCCTTTCATAGTTCTTATCTAAAAGAAATGGTTCATCTATGGCAAATAGGTTGGCTTCCCCAGACACTCACTGAATTCATTGGCTGAAAAAGAAATTTTTCTTGAAATCATCTACAACACAGCTAGGTCTGAGTTTTGAAAGGAAACAAAATACAGGACTTTTTACTGTTTCCCATTTCCAGGAATATGAGAGACCTTCAGATGGGTGCAAGCAAAAACTGTAATTACCTTATAATCACAATTACTTGAGTTTGTGTCAGTTGGATCTTCATCGATCCTGGAATAAAAGAGAGCATTGTAATTTGATAAATAATTAACATGAATAAGATAAATTAGCCAAATACTCTTAAAACGATTGTGAATCCAAAGCAGTTAAAATCATGAATAGGTGTCCTAAACATTAAAAGATCTGTGTAACACCCAGAAGTCGTGATTAGTGGTTTGAATTTTTGTCCTCTTGTGATTTATGTTTTCTGTTAACACATTTGATTTTTGGCAACCTCGGTGCTCTCAGCAACTTACCAACTATTGTGGGTATCAGGGACTCTAATGGTTTGAAGAAGAAAAGCAGAGGGAGGCAGACAAGTAATTTTTATTTCCTAGAAAAATACTCAGGTGAACAATCAGGTAAATCATATGTAACCACAGGGACATGATTGATAACCAGTGCAGAATTGTCAAGAACAAATAGTATCAAATCCATCTAATAATTTTCTTTGACAGGATAATAGCTTATAGCTGGAGAAAAAGCACTTGATGTGTCACATCTCTCCAATTTTGTAGTGTTATCTCAATTGTCACATACAGTATTCTCCTGAGCAAATTTGGCAATTGTGATCTAGGTGTAAATAGGCTGGATGCAGACCTATTTAGAAAACTTTTCTCAGAGAGCAATCAGCAATTATTTCTGTTTAAATGAAAGAATGTGTTGTGTGCTGTTTGGCAGTTGTTTAAGCTGGAACAGTTGCTAGCCAATATTTTCATGTTTAACCTAGATGGACTTGGAATGAAGATTACAATAAAATCTGGAGGTTTTAAGGTCAGAAGGAATAAGATTAGGACTAGGAGAGTATCTAGAAGAAATCCTTAGAGTCCAAATCTGAAAATCTTGTCTGGAAAAGGACAAATTTAAAATTCCAGCAAAGAATTTGGCTTCTGAAAGAAAGATCTGTACAGTGAGGAGTTCAGACAGACTGGTCAGAAAAGACTATTTTAAAAAATGATGCAGGGATGATAGTAAATTATAACCTATATTCCTGATGTTTTAATGGAATGTGCAGGTGGACATACCATCAGTAAAAAAACTTGAGCAATCCTCCAATTTGTCTGTCAGTGGTGGAACATCATTTTGACTCAGTACAGGTTTTGTGCCTCACTTCAGAAAAGGTGAAACTCCTCAAGCGAGCAAGAACAAAGACAAATCTCAAAAAGGTGGTCTGTGAAGAACAGCTGAGCAGGAAGGAAGGCTTAGTTCGCCTGAAGAAGTTGAGTAAGAAGAGGTGATAAAAATACTTTCAAATTGGCTTTTGCAGAAAGGCACTTGTTCATCCAAATACAGTGTATGTAAACGGGAATAATGGAATTAATCTCCAGGATGATTCTGTCTAGGTTTGGAGAAAGCCCCTTTTTATGTATAAGACATTAAGTATTCTATCAGCTTGCTTGGGGACATTTTGGAACCTCCATTGATAAGGATCCTGGAGAATGCCTTAGACAAACACCTGCCCAGGGATTATATAAGTGTACTTAGCTCTTGCTTGGGGCTGGGAGGTGGAATGGAGGATTCCTTAATGTCCCTTCCAGCCTGATCCTATTATCTACCCTCTTCAGACTTTTCATAGGGCTGGAAATGCTTTTAAAATGGAAACTGAATAGCATCTAACTATGAGGTCTGAGACTATAGAATAGGTTTACAAAACTCATCACAGAGCATAAGAGTGCACACAACAGCAAAACTTGGCCAGGTCTGTGTTAATAAACTGTGTGTTAAGAGAACCTAATTGGGACACTGTGCCTCTTGTGCAGCTGGCATTCAAATGTACAGGACAGCTCAACTTGCTGAGTGCTTTATGTCCCGCTTAAGATAAGTAGCCAACAACGGGAAGCAAAATGAATGTGAAGATTGTTGGAGTCCAGGACATCCCCTTGGATGGCCTGGGACCTGAGGAAGGGAATTTGAGCCCTGGACAGGGGGGTGTGGAGACGGTCCAGGGGCTCAGAGACCTTGGCACAGAGCCCAGGAAAACACCAGGTTTGATTTTGATCCATGGGAAAAGCTTTCAACATTGCAGAAGTAATTACGAACTTCCAGGATGTGAAAATTGTAGTTTAGCACAATAGATGATGTAGAATTTAATAGTTTTAGAATTTTTAGAATAGAAGTAAATGGGGACAAGATGGTGGAATTTGGGTGGTGCCTCATGTACTTCTCCTTCTTCCTGGTCCTCCATCTTTTGGGGTGGTGATGGCACAAAGTAGTTAGAGTGGATTGGACCGAAGTAGAAATGTCACTTCTGGTGTGGGCACTGGGCATTGGCACAAAATAGTAAATAACCAACAATAGTTATCTGTATAAATGTTAGGGGACATCCCATCTGTGGGCAGTCACCTCGTGTCCCAGCTGCTGTCCAGACCTCGGCTGGGAGCAGAGAAAATTTTGAGATACCAAATAATAAACAACATGAGAAACCTGAAAACAGACCTTGAGGACTCTGCTTTTTTACACTGACACGACTCGGGGCTTTTTAGAGGGCCAAGGACTTTAAACCACCTAAAGCTCGGGTGAGGACCGCCCCCCCCCCCCTCGACAAAGATCAGCATAATAAAAAGCAAAAAAAAAATTGAGAAGAGGATGTGAAAAATACTGATATACTCATTTCTGAAAACAATTTAGTGTATGAGAGGACATGTGAGATAGTAGATTTGAAAATATAAGTGGGGAGGCTTGTTTCTTTGGTTTATTATTTGTACTGTTTTTAAAGGAGAGTTGAAAATGGGCTAGGGTTTTACCTAATTTTACTAGGCAGATTAATTTAATGTACTAATTTAATATAAATTTGACCCTTTGTTTCTAATTTCTGGTTTGATTTGCCCTCTGTTTAACTTCTATTTCTTGATCAGTAACAGAAGCAAAAGGAAGAAACAGGCTCCCAAATGAAATGTGGAATACTGAAAAGGTCAAAGTGGTGCCACCCTGACATGTCACCAAATATATTACATATCAAAATCTGCTCTCATTTTAATGACAAAGATCTTGTCTGGGACAAAGCAGAACTGGAAATTAAATATTTTACATGACAACAATTGGAAGGAGATGATTCCAGCTCATTCTTCCATGCATTGTTTGAAGACAATGATTAAATTTATAGAATTTTCTACTCCCATTAAAAAGTTAATGATACCACTATAATCATTTTGACATCATGATCAAATCATTTTGGTACATTGACCAGAGGAATGAATTCATATTCATTGCTCAAGAGTTTAAGCATTAAACTGAAACTTGACTCACTGATACAAACTACAATGGGGGAAAAAAGGAAGCACATTTTACCAACTCTCCATTAAACTGTCGTGCTAAATATTAGTCTTTACTTTCTGTTCATTATCTTTGACCAAATGAACATTGGAAAATTTCTGATCCCACTTTATTCTAATGGTTTATTTTGCCTGTTATTAGAAACCAAATTAATTTAGCATTAGAGAGAAAGTCATGCAATGCTTTTCCCTTTTTTTCCCCAAAATACAAAAGCACTTGACTCAGACAAATCTCTTTGATTTCAGAATACTTGCTCAGTGCAATGTTTGTACTGGAAAATGTAACAAATCTACAAATAACGTATGAAATGCTACATGACATTTTATTCACCACTGTTGGTCAACTGCTGATAGGTACTGGGAGTGAAACACTTACGAAACCCTTAAAAGAGGAGGTAAAAGTGATAAAGACAGGTAGTGGAGCTGATCATTAAGTGAGAAACTTCAGCCCTTCTTGCCCCTTTTTCCTTGTAAATTGGTTTTGCATGTCTTGACATGGGTGTAAAGACAGCAATCAGCATTTTAATCAAAGAACATTTTTTTTTAGATCTTTGGTTGGTCAAAATAACAGCTTCATAGCAGCTTTATTCCAGAAGAGAATAATGCACTTAATATCATTTGTGTGACTTTGAATGCATATTTTCAGGAACAAGGTTCTGTAGTTTTACCTTCTCTACAACTCTACAACTGCAGTGTACCTTACTGGTACATTGCAGTTAACAGCATTTTTCTGAGCAAGGACTACAATTACTTCATGATCTTTCATAATATTGTCTCTTTACAGTGACAGTGCAACCTATCTATTAATGATAATGAATGCATGTGCTGAATGAATGCTGGAGTAGCTTTGTTTGTTTCAGACCTCAGCACAGGTAGCTGTATTTTGTTTCCATAGGGAATGGTCTGTGGCATTGATTTGACGTGGTTCTTAAATCATGTTTGTCTCTTTGTTAGTTCTTCCAAGGCATTTACAGCTGTGCATTGTACCTCTGCTTTTATCCAAATTGTTGGATCGCTTCTTCACAGAAGAATCAGAGAATAGTTAGGGTTAGAAGTGATCCTGAGAATCATCTAGTCCAACCCCCTTCCAAAGCAGGGTCTCCTACAGCAGGTTATAGAGGAATATGCCCAGGTGGGTTTTGAGTGTCTCCAGAGAGGCAGAATTACCTTTCACAAATTTTGGACTTCAGATTTTCCGTGGAGAAAGTGGAAGTCTGTTGGGAACTGGAGAGGGAGCTTTGAGCAGGAAAATAAAACTTAAAGGGTGTAACATTTCCTTTCCACTTAAACTTTGATTGATCATTTAGAAATAAGATGGATTGCTGTTAAGATTAGTTCACATTTTCTGCAGTAATCTCTGCATATGTTTGACATAAAGCTAAAGCTTTTTGTATTTTGTTAAGTAAGATGAATGGACTTCTCCCACACCCCCAAGATAGTGTTTAATAAAAGACTAAAAAAATCCTGCAACATGAAGATGAAAGAAATACAATACATAAAATGTAACCTTTCCCCCAGAGATATTTCTGCTTTAAAGTCTGTTTTCAGGCATAACGAATTAATTTTCGCAACTAATAATATTCTAACATACTCTCGCTATGGGTAAACAATTTAATTCAATTTTAAGTTTTATTTTCATATTTATGCAGATAAAACTCTATTGATAGCACTGTATTTCAAGCTGCAAGCTGTAATTAATAATAACAGTGTATAATTGGCTGCAGGAGCTTCAAAGTAATGTTGAAAAATTACAAAATCAGATGGTAGGTGTATTAATATTGCAAAAGCTTGAAAATTACTCTGGCAGTTTTTAATATTTGTCCCAATTAGTACCTGATAAAGAACACTATAATTTCTAGGGATCTAAAATGAAGGAATATTTTAATTTCTCTCAGTGGTGCTAATCAATGTGATATTCTTTAGCTATAATTATTTATTTTTTCTCTATAGTTTTAGGGAGATATCTTGGAACAGGAAGCATACTTTCTGGCCCTCCAGTAATTGTAGGAAGAGAGACTTTAATACTCTTGAGATGCTTCTTCTTCAGTCAATTAGTTAAGGCACTTATAAATGTCCTGTAGGAAGCTCACCAGCTGTAGTACCATAAGTACTACAGAGGTCTCTGTAGTAGCACTTTTTTTCTTCCTTTTGCTTCATGTGAACACCAGATGTTTGCACTGGTTGTGAACACAAATTCAAAGAATAATTAAAATGTCCAGGAAAGTTTATTTTATCAGTGCTATGACTTGTTTGGAGTCATTTAAAATCTCTTAACTTAGTCATGGTATCTAATTCAATTTTTTAAAATGTATAAATACAAACAAAATTGTAAATGCGATGATGCTAATTTTAAGCAAACAGATCAGATTAAAAATGAGATCCAACAAAAATAGTTTTGGTGAAATATAGCATGTGATGCCCCATATTGTTTAATGAAGAAAACTTTTTTCAAAGGAGAAACACTTTCCTCTTTGCAGACTGGAAAGTCTTGGTGTCTATACACTGAAGTCAGTAGTTTTAGGGAAACCATTTCAAAAAAGATATAAGGTGTGCTTTTTAATATTAGATGTGAAAAGGCATCTTAAAAGTCCTAAGGGATAGTGGTATATGTATTTGAGGTTTAAATCATTAGGTAAAATCTTTCTAAAAGGAAAGGCCAAATTTAGAAATCATTGCTTAAATTGTGGTCTGTATTATGCTTGAGACATCTATGATTATAAAGGATCTTTTCTGGCCATATAAACTGTTACTGAAATTTCTGAAACAAAAAGGAAGATAAATATATAGTTATCAATGTATCATCTGATCATTGAGGTGACAGGAAGAGAGTTTCTCAAGTGTTGCTCTTCCATGTATTGGGATGTATTACCATTGAGCCTGTAGCTCCTCATAGATTTTTTTGATTTTTTTTTGCTAGAAGGTGGCCCTGAGCAAACAATTCACACATGATTAAAAAACTCATGTGAAAGCAAAGTTAAAAAATGTCTAGATCAAAATATAGTCATTCTAGTTGTTCGTGACCAAATTTCACACAGTTCTATGAGCAGGAAGGGGATTTTAATTCAGTACCAGTGGATTTTCTTGTGTTAAGGAAAAGTATTTGTAAAGTTGATATTAGAAGGATAGTCATCAAAGATGCCAAATAGGATTTTGGTCTGAATGAAACTACCTATACTTTGGTTTTGTATTGTGATTTTTTTTTTGTGGTGAAAGACAGAGAACTATTGGAAAAAAAAATTGACAGCTTATCTTCCATGGTGGTTGTGTTTAATTGTTTAAAAATAAATTTAAAAACCCTCTTAATAATAAGTCCCAGAAGCTTTACAGATTTTGCCCTAAGTGAGACTTTTTCCCCCCTCCTTTATCAAGAACTGATTGAGTTCCTCAATCCTTTATTATTTTTTTTTTTTTTTTCATAAACTTCTGCTGTTGTCACTTCTGCAGAAAGCTCGTTTTCACACAAGATTCAGCCAGGCACCTTCTGTACTGCAGTGGTGTGAATGAATCAGGGATCAAACAGGCAGACTATGGCATGGCCTTGATCCGAGCCTGTGTGAGTGAACCCTGCCAACGTTTAATGGGTTTGCTTTCCCAGCTTGCACAGACTTTTGTAAGGAGAGCCTGTATTTAAGGGCACCATTTGAGAAAAACTGACAGGAAGGACCATGGTGACATGGGCTTGGGCTGTATTTACACAGTTCTTCTGTTAACATGGCAAAGGACTCACAGCATTTGAATTACAGTCTTGGCTGTGCTCCTGTCAGGAGGAGCTGTTTCTGATATCACAGAATATTCTGAGTTAAAAGGGATCCTCAGGGATCATCAAATCCATTTCTTAAGTGAATGGCCTGTGCAGGGATTGAACCTTCACAACCTTGGTGTTATAGCATCATACTCTCACCAGCTGAGCCAGTCTCAGGGTCTTCTGTGGTCTAGAATCAGTCTCATTCATGTTAAGAGGGTATACCTGATAAACTGTTGAGTCTGTTTGGTTTCCTGAGAATTTTTTTGTCTGTCTCTATGTCTTCTTGTCTTCAAATGGTTTCTATTGGTTTATAAATATTTAGCATTTTTTTAGAGGCCTTTGCTTTCTACCTGGAGGACTGTAAGTTTTAAAAATTGTGTGAGCGTCGCCTCATGATTGATATTAGCAATATCCTCTTAGTATCAGCCCTTGTGTGATCTGTAGCTGCAGTTAAAACAATGAAGCACTGGAACTGTCAGGACTGAGCCAGACACTGTGAGTCAATATCTTGTCTCCGGTGGTGGCCTCAGTACATGGAACAGAAAGACATCAAAACCTTAATTAGTCACTGGCAGAAACACTTATCCGAGGAGTTTTCTGCAACCCCAGGTATTTAGTGGTTGATACTTAGATTTCTTGAAGCATGAAAATTTATATCCATTTTAATTTCTTTCTGTTACCACTTTAACCTCACTTGTTAAATGTTCTCTTGTTTGGATGTTACAAATTGTATGCAGGAGAATTCAGCTAACCTCCTTCATAGCGTGCCTTCTTACTTAACTCTGGGTTATAAGATATGAAGTGATTGCAGTTTAATGGTTTCTGTTGTCACTTCCAGGATCCTTTATTTCATTTATATTTCTGTTAAGCTGTGTAGCCATGACTGAACACTCCAAGTAAAGCTTTGCTGTTGATTTATGTAGTGTCACTGTAATCTCATTTTTATTCTCAGCCCCAATCTTTATGCATCCTGACAAATTGTAAGTTTTTTTTCTGTTGGCTGCTGGATATCAAGCAAATTATTTGCAAAAGCAATCTGTTCTGACACTCAAAGTTTATTAACAAATGGTAACAGCTGATTTAGAACCCAATGATGTGTGTGAACAATTCTAGGTATTTCTGCCAGCCTGTTCTCCACTGTGTTTGTCAATAGTCAATATTTTTCTATGACATACTTGTTTATCTATCTTTGTGAGCACTTTGTCTCTTCTCTCTGCTCCTGCTTATTTCGAATAATTTTGTACCATTTTCAGAATTTTCAATCTGTCTATCCAATACAGTCCCTCTCCTTTTGAAGTGAATTGTGTTATCAAAATCAAAGCCTAGTAGGCATTTCTAGAGCATATGTTTATTTGCCTTTCCCAGTGCTGAGTTTTGACTGTTTCTATTCCTTCTACTCTTTGTTTTTAATCCTCAGGAGTCCCTTACCTCTCCCCACTCCCCAGTTTCTAACTGTTCATCCAAAACTCTTAAAACTGCATTGTGAATGTTAATACTCTTAAAGCTGATATATCAGTTTTGGTAGTAATTACTGTTGCATGCTATCTAATTACTAAGAGCAGAATGCTGAGAGATTTGAATTTACCTTATAAATGTATCTTGTACAGCTGTATGCCCCTCCTGAATGCATTTGTTCTTCAAGGTGCTTTAAACTGTGTGGGATCATTTCTGCTACTGAGCCTGTGGTGGTGGTAGTTTGGGGGTGAAGGTTAGTAACTTTGCTAAGTTGAATTTTTGTTATCATCCTGCTGCACATGTAGCCACTGACCCAGTCACATAGCCCGTGGTCTTTCAAATATTAGATTATCCCTTAATAAAACTTGGAATTTCTCTTTCTTCAGAACTCTTGACAACTGATAGTTTATGAACTGAGAGGGAAATTGCATTATGATTTTTTGTATAAACTTCTCTATAACAGCTGAAGCTTATTTTGTATAAGCTTATTTTTCAGTATAATTTTATTTTTGAAAGCTATAAAATGAAACAGAAAATGGATGTTTCATCTGATGACTTTGCAATTATACCTTCTGATATTAAAAAGAAAAATGAAAAAAAGGCCACTGAGATTTTGTTTTCAAGATTTTTTAACAACTTTGTTCTGAATAGTAATATCTGTCAGAAAAGAAATAATCATAAACATTAATGCTATCCAGTTATTATCTTTCCTTCCTTCCATAGGCTAAATACACTTTTTTCTTTTTGCCTCTGAAGAAGAAGCAAAGCAAGAAAACAGTTATTCATCATTCTGTTTTTATGTAATAGATATGTGACTTGATGCTCATGGTTATTTACTGTACTCTGATATATGTACCTCAATAGCAGGTAGATGATTATAGGAGATGCCCACTATCTTTCTTCCCTTATATTATGGTAAATTTAACGTGTTCTGGGCTTTACCAGTGGGATTTTCACTTCTCATTTTACTTCTTTGTGGCTTTCCCTATTTGTTCTCTTGTTTCTGTTGTGACTGGCTGTTATTTTCAATATGCCATGCTAATACAAGAGTCTTGAGCTTTGCTCTTCTGAGTGAAATAGAAGCGTTGGCTGAGTTGAATGTTGCAATGCTGATAGTATTCTTGCAAGATTAAATGCAAAGAATGTCTTGATTGTAAGTGCCAAAGAGATATTCTTGTCTTCATTTTACTTATTTTCTTTCTATTGTTGAAGGGCAGGGGCCCATGTTGTGCCCTGAGTCAGAGTAAGCATGTGTTTGCTCTTAAACATGCAGTGGGGTAGTTTAGCAGTAACAGCTCTCTTCTGGGTGTTCAGACTGAGGTAACCCTTCAGATACAAGTCATTCCCTCAATTCTCTTGCCTGATGAACTTTCTACAGAGTTCCAGAGAATTCTGCTTAAAGAATAGTATTTCAAAGAATTGCTTTTGTTTGTTTCAGAAAGAATAGGCATATGTGTATGCATCACTAATATTTGGAAAGACTTCTGCATTGATTTTTTTTCTGTTATAAATGAATGATTTTTATGCAAATTGCAAGCTGTGATACCACCACTTTAAACTGGGATGGCAGAAATATGCATATTGTGAAAACTCACAACTTATGATAAAGATAATTTTTTTCTCTTGCCAGAAAACTAAGTGTTTCTTAGATCCTCTCAAGGACAGAGTTTTGTATGATGAAAACAGAAATGTTTATTCCTCTACTTTCTTAAATGCATAAAGATTAGAAAATTTTCATCACTTTCTAGAAGAAACTGAATGAGAACTAATTGTTTAAAATGCTGACATTCTAACACAAACGCCAGTCTGTCTTTAATATTCTTCATAAAAGCAGGGTGTTTTGACTAGACAATTAATCAAGAGAATGAGTTACAAACCAATACCCTTGAGTAGCACAAGGTGTCATGCAGATAAATCTCTGTGTAGCTGTGTCTGTACGCATCCCAAAATTTTCCTGCCACCTCCATGTAGAGCGTGCTCTGCAGTAGCATACAGGAATGCAATTGCCCTTCACATGCCTTCACAAGTCATCTTGTCCTTGGGATGCTTGCTGAAGTGCTGTGGTGGCACAGAAAGAGGAGCAAAACTTCAGCCCCTTTGCAAACACAAGAACAAGGGAGTTGTAGGTTTCGAAACTGAGGACAGAGTCCATTGGGATGCATGCATCTGTGTAATTTATAGATGTTAGAGGAGGGATGGAGGGCTAAGAAAAAAACAAAAAAAGTCTCAGCACCTTGATGATTCCTACAAACATTTATGCTGGAAATGTTTAACTGTCATTAAGTGATCCATGAGAACTGTAAAATGTTATTTATTGTTATTAGGATGTTAATGCTGTCTAAGGTAAGGTCAGCCACACCTGTTTGCAGGAGTACCAAGTCAAGATCTGTTTTCTTTTGAAAATGGGAACAAAAAGTCTGAACTAAACTCAGGGATGAAATTCTTTATTGTTTGTAGTGATTCCAATTTTCCTTTTAACCTAGTTTTCTTTATTTTGAGGATGGGTGGATGTCGATTTATCTTCTGCATGTACTCCTTCCTTTGATACAGCATGCAAATCCTGGAACATCTTAACCCCCAAAATAATGAAAGAGAATGGTATTTTGTAGTCCCAGGAAACAACCAACATCCATTTGATAGAAGTTTGACCTGAAGTTTGGTAGGATACCATGAAGCCATGCTTTCACAGTAGAATGGGAGGCTGTATAACTCACCAGAGCCTGCCCAGATCTTTGGTGACTTTGCAGAGTTCCCATGGATAAAGGGGATAAAGCACAAACTGAGCCCCTTTTTGCTGCTGTGTTCAGATGGGATCCAGATGAAGGCAGTACTTCTGCATCCACTCTGCCACGTGCGTGGTCATCCATTCTGCTGGTGTGTTGGATTTGCTGTGAGATGCATTACAACATTTGCTAGGGGCAGTAAATTGAGTTATAGGATTGTGAGTATTTTACCTAAGATGGTAATGCACTTAACAAAATGCAGATAATCATGCCACTCAATTTATAAGAACTGTCAAACCTCATAATTAATTCCATTATATTGTGGTATTTTATGGATTAAATAATTTCAAAGCTTATTCAGGAGGTAGAAATATTAATAACCTTTGATTAAAATATTTTGATTAGTTAATGCTTTTGATTTTTTCTCACAGAATCATTAGCTTTGTAAACTATAATGCCCCTTTGACAGAAGTGAAGTGCTAGAGCCAGCCTGAAGATATTCTTTCTGTTGCTAATGTGCATGCAAAATATGTGCTGCCTTTTTTTTTTTTTTCCTTTTTTTTCCTCCAATTAAGTGCAAAGAATTTGGTTTAATAATTAAGAAGTAACCTACAGAATGGTATTCATGGCATAAGTTTTTACAGACTTAGTTATGAACTTTTTATTGTCATTAATGTGCATTTTGTTGTTAAATCCCTTAATTGTTTTGATATTTTAATTAATCAGATGCACTTGAGTTGGCAGTGATGTCTGTACAGAGGCTTTTAAAGCCATGGAGCTTTGAGGATGCTTCTCCTCCTATGTGGACCTTGGTAGAATCTAAATTCTAGAGAGGGAGAAGAGGATTTCATGGCAAATGTTCAGTTGAAATGTAGAATGACTTTTCCAAGAGAGAGCAGTGGTAATGGCCAGTTTTTCACAGTAATGTCCATGAAATTGTAAGCTTCATTAATAAGATCAGTTTAACCGTTGCCTGATCTTCCATTGTCTTTCTGTGATAATTTCAAAGGAGACAGATTTTTGGAAGAGGACATTTGGACGTGTTCAGGAAATGTGTTAGTGATGGAAGAGCATCAGTTCCCATATGTACACTTGCCACAGGCACTGAAAGCTTGTGACAAGCCCCTCTGGGCTACCTACACATCAGGTGCCTCTCAGGAGGAATGCTGAAAGGCATTCAAGGACTTCTGTACTGGCTAGAGAATCACCTTCTGTTTCCTTCTAAATAGCTCTTTCTGCTCATTTGTTATTTCAGTTGTTGTACAGGCATAGAATACCTTGTGTAAGAAAAAGATTATGTACAGGCTTAAATGATAGAATACATAGTGTTCAAATGCTTTTTTTTTTTTTTTTTTTTTTGCCTAGTCCAATTATGTAGTTTACACAGAAGAAAGGAGGTTAAATGAAAAGTGAAAGAAGGGAAAGAAAGAACACAAACAAAGAGAAATAATGCTTTGTGGATATCTTCTGTTATCTTGTTGCATTTGGGTTTACATTCTGTTCAGTGTAATCAAGTGCTTAACAAAATACAGCTATGTTTAGTTAGGAAGTGATATCCTAGCCAGTGTAATAGATTGCTGAACAGGGAAGTGAGCCCCTGAATTCTGTCCAGTTTGCTTTAACTCATGCACAGGAAGGGAACAAAAACAAAGCAAGATTCAAGAGTGGACCTGAGCAGTTTATAAAAAGAACTGTTCAATGCATTTGCTTGAGACAGAGTGGAATGAGACTCAGAAACCCAGGTGATCCTTTTGCACACTGTCTTGGTCTTAGAGTTTGCTCAGGCTCAGGGACAGAAAAGTTGTACAGGCGCAAAGCTTCAAATTTGAGTTTGGTTTCCTCTGTCCCCTCAAATCATCCTAATTTCTTCAAGCAAATTATCATGTCTCTAGGAAGGTATTTTGATTGATGACTCTGTAATTTGATTCCATTTAAAATGGATTTATTCAAATGACACAAGTCTTGAGTAAATGTTTCTTTTGATGGTGCACAAAATCTGTGTGCTGTACCTCACTCTGTCTTAAATAACAAAAATTAAATACATCTACAAATTTTTTTTCTCTCCATTTTTGAGATATGGTTTTCCTGTGCAATTAAACATGTGTACCCTTTAGCTTGGAGAGTGTGTTTTATACTAAATTATGGTTTCAATTAGAAAAAAGTCGCTCTTGAAGCAGTTGTAGCTTTATGGATTATTGGACACATCAGATGTCCTGGCTGCTTTTTTTGAATTCTGGTTAATTAATTAAAAAACTCCATAAAACAATAGAAAGGTTGAGGCAATACCAAACATTCAGCTGTGCAACTGAGCTCCAATCTTAGTTATTTGAGCACAAGCTCCTTTGCTATCTCCAAAGGAGAGGAATCCCAGTGTTGTGAGATGTTCATGATTCACCATTTAACAGACTGTGCCATGTGCAGTTGACAGCGTGGTGAGAGTTTACACAGTGCTGTTGCTTTTGCTTACCCAGCATTATTAATTCTCTGCTCCAACAATCGGTGACTTTCCCACCATTCTAATTCATTCCTTTCCATACCTGTGAATAAATAGGTTTTAGAGAATTAAGCAATTGAAATGAGACTGACACCACTAAAATATATCATGGTGAAGCACCAAGATTAGCCTCAGCCCTTCTTCAGTTGATTTGCTTCAGCAACATTTTATTCTTATTGAAATCATTGTTCACTCCTAACCTGATAAAAAATAAAGCAATCATTCTATCACAGAGGCAGTGTGAGGGGGTGGAGGGCAAGAAGTAATTTTTTTATTCAAGTAATCCTAATACCACTAAATCTGTAGGAATAAGATAATGGATATAACAATGCTAATATGGCGTGTATTCATCTTATCTTTTGCATTTAATATAAGTTCATTATAAAACTCAACACTAGGTTTAATCTTTTGATTATTGATCGATGTTATGCATCAAGAGGAATAAAATTATTGAAGTAGAACAACTTTTGGAAGGCAGAAACAATGTATTTGTCCATTTCAGACTTATGAAAAGAAAGGAAGTAAAGTTATCTTGTGGAACTGCACTATTTTAATACATTGAACTAGTTGCCAAAAAATAGTTACTTTTGATTTAGTTTTAGATGCAACATCCTGTGCTGTGTTTTCCAATAACGGAGTGGTTCCTGCTTTTTCAGGTTTTGTTATTGATTTTATTAGTTGTAGAACTCAGGATTTGCATATGCACACATATTTGTGGTGACAGTGGGGAGTAGAATGAGTGGTCCCTGTATAAAAGCAGAGACAGAGATCAAAGCCCCAAAGCTGATGGCAGAGTACCAGGTGAAGTGAAAGCCTTACAGATGCTGTGTGCTACCACAGGGTCTTTGTCGGGGAGAAAAATGCTTTAACTTCTCATCACTTTTTTCATGACAGCCTTTCAGATTAAGAGAGGAAAAGGGAAGACAAGAGATGTAGTTGCTTGATGATAAAGAAGAATTAGGATGAGTGATAGATAATTAATTCTGTAGTATGACATGAGGTCACAGCCCCAGATGGGCCTTCCAGCTGTCATTTTTTTCCAGCTTAACTCTTAGATATCCAAATTAATTCCTTTGAAAGATCCTGCTTGAGGCTTCTGGTTGCAAGCATGCCATGCCCCCAACACTTCAAAAACCCTCAGAGAAGTCTGAAGCAGTGGCTGTGACCAGGAGTTTGATTTACATCGTTTGATGCTGTGATCATCTGTGGCATTGCCCTAGCACCAGTGGATGCTGATTTTTGGAGATGTGTGAATGACCTTCCCAGGCTGACTGCAGCCAGAGTCCAGGAGGGTGTCTTTACCTCTAGGGTTGCACACAGCTACACTCATAGAAGGTGCAAAACCTAAACACTATTTGGGGAAATTAGCTCAAGTTGTGCCTTTTAATTTGGAATCTGTGAGATTGAGATTAGCAGGTGTGCAGCCTTAGACCTACCATCTCAGATATACAAACAGAAAAACAAGTTCTGTAAATTCAGAACCTTATTTGGCAGAAAATAATTTACAATAATATGAACCTACAAACTTACTTATTTTCTTATAGCATGCCTTAAAAATAGTTGCTGTTTAAAAAAGATATCCACTATGAACAAAGTATCACATCTGTATTCAGTCCTTTGGTAATTTAGCAGCTCTTAGTTTCATCAAAGAGGAATTTTCCAGGATTGCCTGTGGCAAAGGAGTTACCCAAAATGTGGAAGGTCATCCAATTACAGTTAAAAGAAACTTACAAAAAAAAAAAAGTCTCTGAGAGCATCAGGAATAGAGAATGAAAAAGTGTGACAGGGGTTGTGTGAGAGCAAAAGATTTTCTTATGTCTGTAATTAAAACAAGGCGAATTATGCTTCTTTATTTTTGCAGTTAAAGTAATTGAGGTCCCTGGTGTTGGGACACCTTCCTTTCTTTCTTTTTTTAACCTCTTTTTTTCCCATTTATTTCTCAGTTTTGCTATGAACAGAGCCCATACTTATGTGAAAAACTGACATTTGATTCCAATTAAGTGGTTTTAGATTTTTACATGTTGACAAAAAGGGATCAGTGGTCCGCTGCAGAAGGAGCTAGGTGTTGTAGGATAATGAAATCTCAGAAGGAGCTAGGTGTTGTAGGATAATGAAATCTTTCTCTGCATTTTTCTATTGACTTCCTAAACTCTTCACAGAGGCAATTTAAGTGGAGTGAGAAGTCCAGAGTCAGTTTAAGTGGACTGAGAAGTCCCCATTTGGATCCAGAAACTTAAAATTTCGTTCAGACAGTGCCTAAATTAATCATCCCATTAACAGGGTTGTATTTCATCCCAGGTGTATTCTGTGACAATAGAAGAGCTATTATAGGAAGGAAATCAGGGAGGTTTGAGCCATCCCTTATGTAATATTATGAAATGTGGATGCCATTTCATTTAAGGGATGTGGTAACAAATACCTGATTTTTTCTAGTACAAGCAGTAAGTGAAATTTAATTACGATTAAAGTAATTATCGAGAATTCACAAAGCATAAGAGCCTTAATGCATCTGAACGGGGTCTAATAAAAGGTCCAGAAATCTCAGGTCTCTGTTTGTGGCAAAGGCATCTTGCAGAAAAAAACCTCTAAGGTTTTATATCTGTAGATATATATAGAAAGTGATTCACCAGCATTTCCTAGACCACGAGGTGTAGTTGGGCCATTTTATTTAATAGCCATTTGATCAATCCATGCTTCCTGAATTTATTCATTTTTTGTAGGAGACTGAGCACATAAAAGGCTTTGGGATTTTCTAAGTTCAAATATCTCTGGTTCTAAAATTAAAGAACTAAGAGTTTCAATGAGCAGGGCCATAATGTACTTGTTAACTATGGCTTAGTGTGTTATGGTTGAATTGGGTGAGGACTTTGATTAAAGTTTTATCTGCTGTTGGAGCATTTGAAGTGACTCTTTCCTGTGTGGATGCTATGGTGTGTACCAAAAACTGAGATTAGCCTTTCCCCAAGGGGGACCACCTAACTGGATTTCGTCTCTAGTCAGCCTTTGTGCTTTCACAAAAGATGAATGTACTTAATAAGCTTTTGGACCTCTACCTTTCTGTCAAATTTGGCAAAATCGTGAAAAAAGCAAGAGGTAGACCTGTTGTAATACGCCAGAAAGAGGGTACATTTATCCACACAGAATACCATAGCCTTACTGTACTCACTGTATAGGTTTTGTTTCTTTAGGAAACAAAGAAAGACAAAAATATCTGGAATGTGCAAAGCACAGCGATGATGTGATCAGAACTCAGATTGGGATTTTAAATGAATGGCCTCTTATTTACCTCTGAAATCAGGGTTCTTGCAGTGAAGACTGTTTTTTCCCTCTTAATAATTATTGAAAATAAAAAGCGAACAAAAGTTTCCTTCCAAAATTATCTCTCTCTTTGCTCTCTCCCTCCTGCTCAAGAGAAAAACAATAGCATGAAGTAAAAGCTTTTGTTTTGGTGATTTATACATTTTTTATAAGACACTATCAGTGCCTAAAACTTTCATGCACGGCAATATTTGCCTTCATATAGTATATTTAACATTCAGAACTCAATGTGGCACACTGCAAAGATCATAGCAACTGTAAGTACTGTGTGTGGTAAATGTCAAGATTTTAATTGCACCTAAGCCATAGGCTTTTTATTGCTTTTTTTGGAGAAAGAATGTAATGAGCATCTCCCCAGGACCTTACGTGATGAAGGGATTCATCAACATAGTTTACCTGCTGCTGCTCTGAGTGGAGTGGTTAGTGTAGCTCTAGGGCTGGAAAAAACACATCCTGAGAAAACAAAAGAGGAGAATTGTGTTTCTGTGATAGTGTCTCTCCTACATGCACAGCAATTTAATATCACCACAGTTAAATAAATTGTCAGTGCCATAATGTGGTTTTTTGCCTAGGTGCTGCCTAACCTTTGCAGTAGATAAATAAAGAGGCCATTGTCAAAGACTGCAGATGGAAACAAATAGTGGAGGAATTTACCTCTCCGCACTTTCAGCTAGTTTAAGAGTGTTTTCTTCAATTGTGAGCAGAGATTAGTTCTTAGTGTGGAAGTCCCACTCAGTCCCTCCCAGTTATGACATTTGTGGGCACTTTTCACACAGATGTGGCCAGCCCCAGACCTGTTCCTGTGTGTGCACTGTGACACAGTCCTGGAGCTGTGAATTGCTGACCACAAAGCAAAGGGACGGGTTCTTGTTTGGGTATCTGAGGGCTGCTTATTCAGGAACACAAATGGGGAACAGCTTTTACCTAGCTTTGAGCAGGTTCAAGGATGAGAAAAGGATTGGGATGAGGGCACAGGGTTGTATACAAGACAAAGGGAGCAGATCTGAGGGTCAAGAGGGATTAAGGGAAGTGGTGCAGGGGAGTGATCAGGAACCAGGGGAACCAGAAGGATAACAGGGGTGGAGTACTGCGGCAAAATCAGGGGGTTAAGGGAGGGAAGAACATTCTGGAAAGGTACATAAATGGTAAACAGGGCTGAACAGGGGTGCCAACAACTAACTAACCTATAATATAACAGTTAAAAGTTATTATCATGTGGCTGCAGAGGCCCACGGGAGGGAGGTTTTTCTTCCTGTGATCTGTAGGAGTGTTTCTCTATCCCAGCTGGTGGATGGGGTCCGCCGCTTGGGACCCAGAGAGCCACAGCCACCCCAAAGGATGTCTCGGTAGAAACAGCTCCTTGGGGGGTCAGGGCGCCCCTCAGCTGGCACAGGGGCTTCTCAGCACTGGACAGAGCAGTGATTTCAGCTCAGTGATTTCAGCTCTCAGTGATTTCAGCCCAGTGCTCTCAGCTCATGCCCTTGTGAGTTAGCCCCTCTTTTAGCCGGCCGTGGTGAGAGAGAGAGAGGTCTCGTGTGGAATTTCCGCAGGTGGTACTTTATTGAGAGGGTACCAGCGAAAGGGGTCCAGGGACGAGGAACCTCTGCCGACCAGAGGAAACCCAGGGGTTTTTATGGGACACCAGGGTGGGAGGATAAGGGTACAGAACCAATCAATTGTAACAGATCTACATAAAATCCCGAGGGGGCTTGTGGGTCTCCAGCCAGGTCGCCGTGGCTGGGAGGTTTGTCTTTGTCTTAGGGGCTCAGGGTGAAGTTGCGAAATTCTTCCTTGACTCCTCAGCTTGGCTCCCTCCAGGGCAGAGCAGCTGGGGCTCTGCCCACCCCCACATTTCTCCATGTTCACATCAGACACTCCAGGGCTGAGGCATCCCTGGGCCCCACACTCCACAAAAACCTGCCTGAGCACCTGGCCGGTTTGGTCTAGGGCAGGTAAAAGTCTCGGTGATGTGCTAAGCTCAAGCTTCCACATCACTTCATCCACTGTAGTTATCAAGCCCAAGATGCATTCGTTATTCATTGAGGTGGAGCTGCAGCAGGTTCAATGCTATCTCCTTCCTCTGCCACCACAGGTTACAAGAGAAAATCCTCTTTTATCTGAGTCATTTTTTACAGCACCTTACTCTGACTTTAATTCTCCAGCACCAGGGAGTGTAATGGTTTTCCTCTGGACTGACCTTGTCTTAGGCAAATATTTATTAAGGGGCTAAAATGTTTAAGCCTCTTCTCCTTCACGTTTGCCCAGGATGTGCTGTCCAGTGTTCCTGTGGTAGCAGTTCATACATGTAGCCTCAGCTCCTCCAAAGCAAGATTCTGAGTGTTGAGCTTTGGGCCACCAATGTGTTATATTGTGTTTGCTCCTTGCTGTGACACAACATATGGAGAAAGAGCTGTGTTTTCCCCTTCAAGGGTGTTTCTCTGCATTTATCTCCTAGTTATGTGAATAGAGAACTGCAGGTTTGCTCTGGATGTAAAAAAAACCCAGACCTGAACCTCAGCACAAAGATGCCCTAGGAAGCAAATTTGCTACTGTGCTGTTGAAAAAAAAAATTCCCTGTAAGATCTGTCCGTGGGTTTTAGGTATTAATTCCAGAAGCAAGATTGCTCTGTAAGCATTTTATATTCTGTTGCATGGTGTGGATTGCTGTAATGCTTGGCTGTTATTTCTTCAACTTCCTGGTTTTTTGAAAGCATTTGGAGACAGGCTTTAAACTTTTGGTAGTTATTGAATGAGGGCCCAAAGTGATGTTCAGTGAATCTGTTGCCAGACAGTTTGCTGTCACTGGGAATGGGCTTGAGGACCCATCCAATTCCATCTAATATCATGTTCCTGTGCGCTCGAGTGTAGTGTCCTCTGAATGACAGAGAGATACCGCAAAGCTGTTCTTTTCTAGGCAAGCTGAGATTTTCCAGCTTTGTTAGGATTTCTCAAGAGAATTAGTCTGTTATAGGTGACTAAAGAAATACTTATGTTGGTCATATTTTCAAGTTAGCTTTTTATGAGATTTTTTCATGACATTTAAGTGATAGTATTACTCCTTTTCCAGAGCTCTTAATTGCATTATACATCATCTGACTGCATTAAAAAAAAAACAAACTGAAATCTGGAAATGGATGAAATGAATGCTTGAATTAGTCCCATAGCAAAATCAGTTGTTCCAGAAAGAAAAAAAATAAATCTTTAATTCTTTGCACCATAGGAGAAGAGGAAGAGCTGGTTTGGATTTACATCCATTATAATTCTGCCCCAGTGACTTCAGCACGTTGCGTTGTGTTAGGCACTCATGTTCAATTATGGAAATGATGCATTAGAAGAAGCTCTTTTTAATAAAATGCATGGAAGTCATGAAGGAAACAGGCTGATGATCACTGTAAGATGACAGATGGAGGGAGAATAAACAATTCAGAAGTAGCATTATGATATTCTGTGGGCTACAATTGGAATCTGGGTCATAGACCTGAATAGGCTTTGCAAGTACTTCTTGCTGTTGACTGCATTAGGATCCCAAGGCATGACAGCAGTGAAGAAATTGGCCAGACGACTGGGATGTGTCTGTCGCAGTTTGTGTAGACCAGTATTACCTTTCTTTTCAGAAGCTAGTAGAAAACAGAGCTGCAGTATAAAAGTAGTTACTGCTTAGTTTAATTAAGAATAGTTTTTGATGCTCAGCTGTCTGGGTGATTTTTTCAGACTTATTATGCTGGTAGTGTAAAGAACAAGAGACAAAATACACTCTTGTGCTTCTCCAAACTAAATACAGGCACCTCTAATAGTGACTCTCTAGAAAGCAATGTATGATCAAAAGGGCCTTATTGAAATGAGAGGAGAAAATTGATATCTAAAAGCCATTCTCAGCTTGTCATGATGAGATCCAAGCATGGCATTGAGTTAAAAGGCACATCCTGTGACTGCCTCTTAAAGGCAGCATGGCAAATGTTAATAATGATATCCTCTGACTTGATAACTACAGAAGAGCAGGCGTGTGACATTCATTTTCCTTCCTGCAGAGGCACATAATATTATGTGCAGAATCACCTATTGCTTTCTTTGGGATCGTGACCTCTTGATGACAGCAAGAATGACCTAACTCAACACTGGAGTTCAGGATATCTGACATAATAAAATGGGCCATACTGGAAACATTTTCCCTCAGAGCTTGTTGAAAATAATCTGTTCCATCTGCCTGTTGAAACTCTGATGCTCTGATATTTTCAGTAAGAGCAGCTCGTTTTCAATCTGCCTATCAAGAAATATTCATGGAAAATAATTGGATACACCAGTTTTGAAACACGAGTCTAAGAACTGCACACTAATTGTGTCAGTATTCATAAGCATAAGCATAAGACGAGATAAAATTCAGTGGATAAATGATTCATCATTAATTACTGCCATTTCATGGGCACTCAGAGTGTGATAGGGATGCACAAACCTTTGTCCAAAAATCATGTGATAAAAAAGAATGTGTCCCAGATGATTGCATGAATATTAGGTGTGGGCCTCATCAGAAATGCAGTAGTGACATTTATTTTTGTGAGAAGTTTGTTATTAGCCTTTTTTCAGTCTAAATCTCAGTTATTCTCTGAAGTCAGTGATCCCCTTTTGCCTCACCCAACCTTATTTGGTTTCTTCCAATGTGCCCAGCTGTTCTTTCAAATTCCCTCCTGAGACATTTCTGCAGTTCTGTGAGGAGTTCGTGCCTTCAGAACCAAAGCAATGTAGCTGCAGGTATTATCATTTTTGTGGATGTGGGCAAAGAAAGGGGTTTTGCAGAATTATGGGGTTCTAGCATTGTGTGTCTAACATTACAAAATCATTCATGCAATTATCTTTTAAAAAATAATGTTATTGGAACAGGGAGGATCTCAAGACCCTTCCCTGATGGCAGGTGCAAGGTTACAGAACAGAAATGTTGCAAATTCCAGTATTTCACTGTCTTTAATGGTACTGTCATTTAAAAAAAAAATAAACAACTACATGTACTTCCAATGTGTAGCACTCTGTAGCATTAAATTTTGTTGTTAGTGATTACAACAGACAGTGCATGCAGTGATGCCATGTGTAGCAGCTGTCACACAATATCATTGGGAACAAATTTTCCTCTGACTATAGAACATGAACTGCAACTAAAGAAAATGTGGAGCTGAGTATCTGGAAAAATCCAAACTGGGATCTATTTGGGCAGTCCTTTCTGGCAGTCAAAGGAATTGTGCACCTGTTGGTATCTTTTTAATTCAAACTGGAATTGCTTTCTGAATATATTACATACAGATGATTTACAGCTTTATAATCTGTTATGGCAGTCCCTGGAACAATTCAGTAAAGAAGTAGAACTGGTTGGATTATGGACTAAGATGAAAAAAGTTACATTTTCTACGTTTTAAATCCTAGTCTTTCAGTTTAATTGTGCAATTAAGATCTAGAGAACAAATGGAGACAACGTATTAAACCTGTGTTGTGACTGTTAAACTTAACCATAAAAAACAGTGTGTCGTGGTGAAAGAACTGCAAGTCTTCATGGGAGTGAATTTTAAGAGATATTGAAGACTGTTGGACTGTATAAAACTGAGGTCATATCTGTTACTGCAGAAATCAGCCAGGGTGCCCATCTGTCAGGCCCGCTGGGATGACCAAAGAGCACAGAAATAACCCAAAGGCTTATCTGAGCTGCAGCTCTGTTTGTTGGTCACTGAGCCAAACTCTCCCCTACTGCATTTGAAGAGTATCTTTTTAACAGAGGAATCAGTACGTAGAAAGTATTCATGTTCTCTCTTTTCTTGAATAACTGGGAGCTCCCATTCATCCATTGCTTGCATAAGTCAGAAACATTATAAGGGTAATAAGTAACTTTGTACATTTTTTTTTCTGAATTCAGAAAATCTTTAGATCTTTTGATGATTATTGGCCTGTGTAATATATGTAGTCCTTACCACAAAGCCCCCTTCTTCTTTTTTTTTTTTTTTTTTTTTTTTCCCCCCTTAACTTCTGGATTGCAGAACCCCTGGCTGGTGTGATGATATTTAGGCTCTGAAGGCAATCCATCTGGACATTTCAAGTAGGACTGTGAGAAGACACTTAATCATCTTGCCTTTGCATCTCTGTCTCTTCTATTGGCTTATAAAATAATGAAGCTTCCCGCCCTCTGGTTTAATGAGAATATTTACATTCTTACTGCTTCCCATGCCTGTAGGAACTAATGATGGTTTGGATATTTCTGGTTGTATATGGCTTTTAGAAACTGCAACTAATGACAGATCAGTTGTGTCTGTTGTAGTTCATGTTTTCCCAGGTGGCAAAGCAAAACCCAGGGTTTCAAACTGTCCTTGAAATACTGTGAAGTCTTGATAATACCGAACAGATAATCTTTCTTTGAGATGAGAAAAATCTGTAAATGAGAACAAAGCACTCTTACAGTGACTGAAAATGGAAACTTGAAAGTGACAAAATGGAAATACTGGTGAAAGCCCTAATATTTGCAAGAAAATTCCTTAAATTCTCTGAAGAGCAGACCATACATGTGTTCTTGCAGTATGTCACCTGTTGTTAGGGTGACTGTTCTTTTGAAGATAGTCTCTCCAAAACCAAATTGCCAGAAGGTGCAGATTAAAATGTCTGCAGGTGAAGTATGTACTGAAGACTTCACTTAATACAAAATCTTCAATTTCTTTGTAAAAGCCTAAAATTACTTCTGTTATTAATTAAATTTATTAGTCCTTTTTTATTATTTGCTTGATTTCTTAAAATATATTCGAGAAAACAAGCCCTGTGATGTATGTTCATTTTCTATGGTTTTTTTTTTTTTATTATTATTGCTAAGAGTATTTTGAACAAAAGGGCTATTAAAGCAGGCAGGTATACAATGAACAAAATTTACAAAGATTCTGCCTGACAGAAAAATAAAGCCTGAAACCTAAGGGATTTGTTATTTCAGTTTTATTTGTTGTAGTATGTTACAGAAAACTACAAAGATATGAATTACTGAAGAACACAAAAAGTTAGTCATAAATGGTTTAAAAAACCAAAAAAAAAACAAAACAAAACAAAACAAAAAAAAAAAAAAAAAAAAAAGGCTATCTAAGCATAAAGTTACCTGTCTATTTGAAGTAGAATTTTTACCATTTGGAGTGCCTTCTGTTACTCCTGGCTGTAGATCTTTAAAGTGACACACAAAAATTAAACACAAATAATGTTTTTAAGTTTCCTGAAGCAAAACCAATTGATATTCTGTTTTAAGAATATCTTCTCTTCAGAAATGGACCTTTAAATATTTTCTGAAGTATTGTGATTTATTATATGTTTCATGATCATAGGTAGGGCTGCCTCCCTTCTGGAAAGTTTTAGTATTTTTAAGTGATAGAAATTTACCTGTGAGAGAGCTAATTTTTTACATTTCCAGAATGCAGATATTTTAGGAATGGAACCTGGCATGTTTTAATAATTACAACACCCAAAGCAACAATTTAGCAGGAAAAGATAACATGTGCTCTTGGGATGGGAAAACAATTCCTGAAGCAATTGGAGAGGTGCTATATTAAAATTTGGCAAACCACTTCTTCAATAGGTAACCTACTAGCATATATCAGAAATACAAAATAAAAGCTACCTGTTGAAAGAGGATAGATACTGTTATTTCTGAGGTTGAGAGAGATTTTTAATAAAAAACAAAAGAATAAGAGGAAGCTTTTATTTTTAAAGGTCTAAGGTAAAAGAGCACTTGGACCTTTTAGGTACATGATTACTGCAATACAATTTACATGGCAGTGAACTGGCAGCAGAGTGATGGATCTATTAAAAGCTGAGAAAAGAAAGAAGGACAAAATGATTCTGTCTTCCTTAATATTTGGGTATTTTGTTAATTTTGTTACTTCAGCTTCACTGTGTTAATAGTACTAAAAACTTGCTAAAAACTGAAAAGAACTTGCAGCAGAGAAATGAGAAATGAGTTGCTCTGGGTATCGAGAATGTCTGTATCAGATAAAGGCTTTTTTTTTACGTTGCAAAAAGGGGAAAAATTGCCTTAGATAATATGAATAGTAAACAGATCTGTTTCCCAAGGGACAAATTTTGACTGTTTCAATGGCATATACCATGTCTGTGGTAATCCTGAAGTTTGAGGAGTACTTGAGAGTAGCAGGAACAGCAGTAGACCAAGCTGACAGTAGAGGAAGACCTGTCTGTGTTTGTATCCCTTTTCTCACATCACAGGCATGTTAATGGTCTTCTGCACATCTTTCTGTAGCAGACCTGATGTCTGGAAGTGCCAGAACTTGTCTTGCCTGTAGATGAAAGTCCTTGTGTGATAGAGAAACTCACTGTCTCAGCCCACTGAATGTTCATTCCACTGCTGGTAAGAGGCTGCTCTGGATGCACTGAACAGTGAAAACTGCTGTTTTTATCTGACAGACTGTGTGTTTATTCCCATGGGCTGTCTTGTCCTGTTATTCTCACTGCCTGTCCTTCCTCTTGCTCTTTCCCTTCCCTCACTGTCCTCCTTCCCTACTCTTTAGCTTTCTCCTTTTAACTTTTTCCTCCTGACCAGCATACCAAAGGCTGTTGATATGCCACTAGCTCATTTTTATGATGTATTAATTCTCCATTTTTTGTTTTGTTTTGTTTTGTTTTTTTGGTTTTTTTTTTGGCTCAGGGGTTGACAAAGCAGATAGTTTGTCCAAAGTATACAATAAGATGGTACAATCCTGTACATGTTACCAAAATGTAAATAATCACTTGAATAATAATTCCTTTAGTTCTTGTCTAAAGGTCAGAAAACTGCGATCATTGTGAATGCACAAGACAACTGTACTGATAATGTTGGTATCAGTATGTGAGCTAAATGCCAGTATGTGTTCTAAATGCCAAAATCAAATAAGTGCTATAATAGAAAACAATATAAAAACAGGATGACAGTGACAAAATCATAGGGATAGCCTTGGGTTTTGCCTCATTGGTGTTCCTAGCAGGAGAATGAAAGGTGTTTTTAGTTTAACCCCACCTGCAGTTAAGCCAAACACAACTCCTTGCTCACTCCTGCAGCATGATGGAGGAAGAGAATTGGGAGAATAAAAGAGAAAAGGCTCGTGGGTTGAGATAAAGACAGTTTAATAGGTAAAGTAAATGCTGTGCCCACAAGCAAAGCAAAACAATGAATTAATTCACCCTTTCTTATGAGTGGGCAGGTGTTCAGCCATACCCAGGAAAGCAGGGCACCATCACATGTAACAGTGACTTGGGAAGGTAAATGTCATTAGTCCAAACATCCTTCATTTTCTTCTTTTTCACCCAGCTCTAAATGCTAGGAATGACACCATATGGTAGGGAATATGTTTTGGGTAAATTGGGGTCAGCTTCCTGCCTGTGTTTCCTCCCATGCCCTTATGCATCCCCAGGCTGCTCACTGGGGAGCTGAGGTGAGAAGCTGAAAAGGTCTTGACTCTAAGCATTGCTCAGGAGCAACAAGAGCATCCCTGAGTTATCAATACCATTCTCAGCAAAACTCCAAAACACAGTCTCATACTATGGAAAAAAGCCCTTATATCCTAGTCAGAATCAGCACACAGGGTAAGAAATGAAACTGCCTGTATATATATATATATATATATATATATATATATATATATATGAGGGAAACTTTATCTCAAGTATTTGGTGTTCACCTGTTCTAATTTAACTGTGTATTTGTGATGGTGTTTGTTATTATGAGCCACCTCACATTCATCTTAGAAAAATGCAGGCAGTTTCAGAAACCAGTTTATTTGGTTTAACTTAGTTTAAGTATTTGAAAGGGGATGAGATTAGCACCACTCTGGTAGAGGCTAGTTTCTGCCCAATGATAATAAACAGAACCTGAAAGACTACTTTGTATTCTATTATCTAACTTTTAGACGCTGAAATTTCAGTGATGCTGCTGTCATTTGTGGTTATCTGATTTATATATACTTTTTAGAGAAGAGACAAAATATTCAGGCCTGAGGCTAGTGGAGCATTTTGACAGTTTGTTTTTGCTCCCTATTCGGTCTCGTTCCCACTCATGCTGCTTCACAGCACAATGAAAAAAAGGGCAATGAGGTCTACATGGAACAATCACATGAGTGCCTCTTGGCACTAACAGATGTTCAGTAGTGATTCTGATTTTGATTTGCTCAGGATGCACTCTCCTGCTTTCTACAGCTGTCTGCTCAACCCTGCTGCTGTACAGCAGAGAACCCACAGGAAAGGGAATAGAAAGGGTTGTGTTTCAGGGTCTCAGTAACCTCTAGGGTACAATGGGGCCATATCAATAAATTTCTGATAAATATGCATTGTATTTCCATTTTATCTCATAGCACAAACACATGTTATCTGGCAGAGAAGAAGGGTGGCCTAATGCAGTGATCTCCAAAGTGCATTTTGTGCACCACAGAGGATGTGCAAACCAACCTGTTGGGGAGAAGAAAGATTTTTTTTTTTATTCTTAATAAACAACAACAAAAAATAAACCGCAAACACCAAATGTAACAGCAGTGTTATATTTTATCTTTAACTTAACCTTTTAAATTTTTTATTTCTGGATATTTTTATAATAATGATAACAACACAATATTATTAATAATAATAGATTTTATATATATATATACACACATCGCAAATATACATGTTCAATAGTAATTGTATATAGCCTATAAACAGACTATAAATTGGGATATGTGCTTGAAAATATTTTACTGATAAAGGTGCAAGATCAAAAAATCTTGGTGACTGCTGGTGTAGTGGATATGAAAATATTTAAAATTTGACAGCAAGATTTGCTAGAGGATGTCTGTCAGAGCCCTTCATAGTGTTTTTGATGGTATAATGAAACTAAGGGTTCTGTTCTGCTGATCTCATTAGATGCAGAAATTGTCTCCTGTTTATTCAAGGTAAACACTACCTTGAGCAATGTATTCTCAAGGTGATAGACCTGTCACCACTTACTGGAAAACAAAGTATGGCCTCTAATGGACTCTAGAGAGAGCAGAAGGTAGGCACACTAAAGCAGCAGTTTAAAAATATATTTAAAGTGTGAATCATGAAGCAACAGACCTTGCTAAGGAGTCCCTGTTAGGAGGTTTTAAAAAGTCACCACAGTCATCTTATTGGCAGTGTTTCCTGTGGGACAGATGACATTGATTGGGTGGCTACCTATGCCTCTATCATTTCAGACAGGCAGGCTTGCATCCAAATTATGTTCTTTATCTGCTTCTTTGTGGGTTTATGCTGAGGATAAAACCTGATATTTCACGTTTTTATCACATCATGGATTATCACAAATTATTTGTATATCAAATCTGGGAACTAGGATCATGCTGAGGTCAAATAGTCTAGTGAAGGATGATAGGAAGTGCTGTGTTTAGTTCTTACGAAGTGTCAGAGATTTTCAGGAAAGATCAGTGTCCTGGGTTGTAGTTTAGGATGTATTCTATCACCATCCTCAGTTCATGGCCCATCAATGCCTTGCCATGACTCACAGATAACTCCCTCTGGAGTTATCTCTCTTTAATGGGCCATCAAGGACCCACTGCATGGCTCATCCTCCCATTGGGAGAAGCTCCGCCCACGGGGAGGAGCCAAGCATTCTCACCTGGATATAAACTGGGATTTGGGACAGTACAGGCAGTCCTTACACACTGGATTCCCAGAGGACCAGAGCTACCAGACCTTTCTATGGGATCACTGCTTCAGGAAACCACCTCACCTGGACTGCTTCCATCACCCTGCTCAGGGTGAATTCTGACTCTGTCAGCGGTTTTTCTTTTTTGTATTGTTGCATTTATTTATTTTTTTTTCTCTTTTCTTCTCATTAAATTTTATTTCTGACTTAGAGCCTCTCACTTGGTTTGTTTTCAAACCACCACAATCAGTGAAGCATCTTGGCGAAAGAATGAGAAGGGTATGCACAGTGGTGCTGTGAAGTGTGGTAAGTTGTCACTGAGCTATTTGTGAGTTTGCCTGTGTAGGAGGAGTTGTCCTGTTTAAGAGAGCAGCAGAGCCCATCAGTCCCACTTTCCTACTAGGATAACTGTCAACCACGTTGTGTAACTTCCCAATCTCCTGGTGTAGGAAGAGACTGAACTTCATGTAACAAAGGACTATGTACCTTCATGCTGTTTTTTTCAGTGTAATCATAACATTTTTAGAGCAGTTTGGGATCTCTGAGTGGGGTTTGCAGGACTGGTTTTCAGTTCTGAATTTTCAAATGAAGCCTTTAATAAGTGATAGAACTTAACATAGCTGAAAATCCTCGGAGATCTGAAATTCTCAGAGTTCCTTTATGTGTCACTCATTGGTTTTGTTTATTCCTTTAGTGTTTATTTTTTTGAAGAATAGCTATAAAAGGACTGCTTTTGTCATGTGGGACAGGGCTGCATTTTATCAATAATCTACTGTTTAAAGCTACAGGATGTTGATGTGACTCAGGAGCCATTTTCTTAGAATGATGGACATTACTCTTGGGTTTTATTTGGAAACTGAAAACATCTGACAACCTTTCCTTAGGTTACTTCTGCAAATCTCCCAGCTCTGTCTTCAGATCTGTCCAAATTTCTTAATTTTGCTTTTCAAGATTTGAATGATGAAATTCCTCCCGGGAGAGTTGTGAGCTTTCCAGAAAGAGTCTCCATTTTTGTAATTTCCTCATTTACGAGATGTCACTTTAGGTAAATGCACATTAACAAATTATGAAGGGACATGAATTTAATGCATCACTTATAATACTACAGCATCAGCCTGGATGTGTACTTCTCTGCTAATGTGATGTAACTTGTCTCCAGAACATGTATGTGAGTATCTGTTGTAGAGCAGTAGAAAATATTTTTTTACATTAATGTACCAACATATCTGATTGTACTTTGTCTATTTTGCGGTTCCATGGATAACCAAATGTCCTGTACAGTCCAAACCTGAATTTTTTGTGTGAAACAGCTTTTTCACGCTACTCTAACTCCTTTGGTTTTGTCGTGATGGCTTGGTTTGTATTCTAATTTTTGCCTGGCACAGTTCTCTTCTTGAAGTGAGAAACACTCATTCTCCTTCTGCTTCTGTACTGGGGAGCACTGATAGCATCTGTGTGAGAATCTGTAGCTAGATAACACCAAAAAAAAAAAAAAAGAGGGGGGGAGGGGTCAAAGACTGTGAAGTTAAAAAGAAACTTAAAAATGCACAAAATACACATTGAAACAAGGGCTATCAAACTTCATTGCTGTTCTGAGTTCTGTTGGAGGGTATTTAGGACAAACACTTGGTTGAAGTGTTTCTGGCTTCCATTTGCAAGTGTGCTCAGGGATCTCACATTTCGTATTAACACATTTAACCTGGGTATGAAATGTACTGTGTAAAAAGAAGTGGTGGAAGATATGATTAATGTCATCTGGGAAGCAAAGTGCATCATAACTTAGCAGTTGTCTTCCTTCAGTCTGTTCTGAGCCTCTTTGAAGTCATCCAAACCCAAGAAATGTCTTAATATATTTTTATGACCTTTTGTGCATAGTCAAACTGCTGGTTTTCTTGTGTTGTTTCATAAGAATGAAGTCTTGGGGTTTTTTTTTTCTATCTTAATTCTATGTGCTAGTTTTAGTTCTTTTTTACTACTATTAACTCCTAAAGATTTCAATAAAAGTCAGGTTTCTCACACATTGCTCACTGTTTCGATGAACAGGGAATGTCCCTGTCCAAAGGCTTCATAGTATATGGAAACAGGATGTGAATTATTATAAATTGTGGCAGGATAAATTATGATAATGAATATTGAGAAATATAATCACTGTCACTACATTTCAGTTCTTTAATTATAGTTAAATATAGCCAGATGATCCTTTCTACTGATATTTGCATTGATAATCAACAGATGATTTCACAGGGGTTGTAGAAAAAGTTTATGTTCCACAGGAAAGAGGGAGAAGGTTATCTGTTTTCTTGCGTTATGGAGAAGTAAAAAATATAATAAAACTTGATTGAAGCATTTCTTTTTAGAGGGAGCTTTTTAAAATGAACAGCAAAATTTGGACGTCTTGCTGGAGTTGAGAAATTGAAAAATATTCAATGCCCTTTTTCCAGAAGGTACAAACTGTCGTATTTTGAACCTGCCCAGCAAAAATGCTGCCATTTTTTGTGCTCATTACTCAAGTCTCAGGATGCTCTGAATCACAACAAGGATCCTGCAGTGGAAATCTGTAATGAAACTCTAGTTCAGATTGATTTTTATGCTGCATTATAAGACAAAAATTGATATATGTTTCTCTGTAGAAAATTTAAAAACTTTAATACTGAAAAATAATTTCACCAAGTTCAGAAAGGAAATCACAAGCAAATAAAGGAGAAAGAATTATCTTGTTTGTTCAAGTTGCAGAGAAGTTAGAAAAGTAAAGCTTGAAATCAAAATTGCTTTGCCACAGAGATTTGTCAAGGTAATATATTTGATAATAATATCACCACATCAAGAAAAGCTTTAAAAACCCCAATCTAGAGTAGGCTGATTTTCGATCTTTTTTTCTTGTTATATAAGAATGCATGTCTCTAAAAATACAAGGTTTTCACAGTCCAAAAGTAAAATACTCATAATTTATTTTACAACAGTAAAAATCTGACAGATATTACATTGCAAGTACAGGTGGTCTTTATGGAAATGAGCATGAAAAAAACTAATGTGTTCTGTACTTCATGATATTAAATAAGATTCTGTATAACTTCTGAATTTCTAAGTAGGAGGGTTCCAGAGATGAAGGGACTGTCTGGCCTCAGCAGTTGGTCCTCTAATTCCCTGCTGTTCCTTCAGAAACCTGTGAGTTTCTGCTGTGGCTTTCTCAGCTTCTTGTTCACCCAGTGCTGTGCCTGACGTGACCTGACATTATATTTCTCAATATTCATTATCATCATTTATCCAGCCACAATTTATAGTAATTCACCTCCTGTTTTCCATATACTCTGAAGCCTTTGGACAGGGTCAATACCTGTTCATCAAAACAGTGAGCAATGTGTGAGAAAACTGACTTTTATTAGGTGAGAGGGGCAATGTCATAGTGAAACCCCAGTGTGGGCTGAGCTCCTCTGGGGGTGTGAACTACTGGAACAATCCCACTGGTTTTTTGCATTTCAAAAAGGTGACACTGGCAGCAAGTGACTTTCTGGTCCTTCTCTATGCCTTTGAAAAACGATTTTCTGTTCCTTGCTAACAGAGTCATCTTTATTTGACCAGGAAAGAGTGAGAAAATGGTGATTATACATACACACAGTCTGTGGGCTTTTTCCTGTAAAACCACTGAAGGAGTGTTTCACAGAACTGCTCTGGCAGGATCCTAGAGAAGATTTAAAGACTGGGAAAGAAGTGGGATTGATTATATCCGGGGAAAAAATAATCCCAGACAACAGGAAGAAGATTGATGGAAATCAGTAATGTTGAAAAGCAGACCTATGGGCAATAACAGACAATTAGATATGAGTTTGTTGTGAAATATGGCAGCAAAAAGTCAAAGCCATTTAGATTTAGAGGTATCTCTGCTAGAACAGGAGGTGACAATACACCTTTCTGAGAGCTTCTAGCACTACAGTTAGAAAAAATATCACAGTTCTAGCTACAGTACTTTGGAACTAGAAAGACACTAAAAAAGTCAGGAAAATGATGTGGATAGCCACTGAGGTCTTTAGGAACCCAGCACTATTACCTTGGGAAGGAATACTAAAGACAGATTTTTTTTTTTTTTTTAATTAATGCAACTGGAAAATTTGGACTTCATTTGTGGTGGTTATGGTGGCTGTTGGTGGTGTTTCTTCACCCCCCAAAATAGCTTTATAGATACTGAAAAAAAGTTGATATAACAAAATCTTTAGTTTTATCAAAATGGAGTTTTTTGTTTTCCTCTGTTTATTGCTTCTTTATACTTTAATTTTGTGAAGTCTTGTATATTATTACTACATTAACAGAAACTGCATTGCTATGTGGTATTTTTATTTGTTGCATTACCATATTTTATTGTGTGCAGTGATTTCCTATTATCAGAAATAGGACAGAATCCAGTGGCTGAAAGAAAGGTATTTAGTCATACTTAAGTATTTTTGGGTAGGTCAGTTTGCCTCCAGCTGTGGCTCCCAAAAGACATGGGTAGAGTCAGTACCTCAGGTGCTGCTGTGCTCACGGGACAGGAGGCATTTGCAGTCCCTAAACCAGCTCAGGATGTCCATTTCTTGTTGACTAAATTTACATAATGAATTTAATAAAATAATTTCAATTTATTAATTTTTTTCTTAATTTCTGTTCTTGTAGAAGATTGTAAAAAAAACCCTCTCCAAAGAGCAGAATTTGTCTCTATTTATGCTAGAATTGCATAAAATAATGCTATTATTATTGCTATTATTATATTTATTATAAATATTACTTATTATTATTAACAATTGATATTATTATTGCTATTATATTAATAACATAATATTGCTATTATTATTAATGCTATTATTGTATAATTATAATATTTATTATTAGTATTATTATTATTAGTATTATCATTATTATGCTATTATTATTGCTAGAAATGCGACAAAATCATATAAAGATGCAGAAAATAAGAAAAGTCAAGAATGCAGCCTGGAATCAAAGAAGGTTTTTTAGGATGTCAAAGAGTTGAGAAGGGTTTTGATGGCTATTAGGATAGCTTTAGAGATTGTCTACCTTCATCAACCTGCATGTTAGCTGCTCAGCTATCACATGGAAGAAATATTAGCATTAATTGACTGTTTTATGTTTCACTTGATACTTTTGTGATAGGCTTGGAGCATGCCAGCCAAAGCAGGCTTTAAGTGGATTTACTACTGCTTTAGGATGACCACGGGAGCCATAAATAGGTCTGAAGTAGGGATGTCCCACTGCTGAGTGTACACATGCTCAAGAGGGATGTAATTTTGGAAGTGGAAGGAGTTTTGGTCTCTCTGTACATTTTCAGGACTTGGTGACAGAGTCCAAGCAAACTGGTTTTCTTGGTTGTTCTTGAGGAGTTTGTTTTGGAGATATTAAGTGCCTAAAATGTCTGTGTTTCGGAGTAGGATGGTGTAGGATAGTCTGAATCTTGCTCAAAGTGAGAGATAACATGAGGCTAGACACGTCACCTACAGCTGCCCTTGTTTTTTACCTGTGAAAAAACTGGACTACTGTTCACTGATCCTTTGACAAGCATTTCTGGGGGACTGGAAGTGGCCACCCTCCTGCTATATCTGTGATACTCCAGTGTGTTAGAGGGTTAGAGATTGTTACCAGGAACTCAGTGATAACCAAAGGAATTAAAGGATTTTATGTGCACAGAGACTATATGAAACCTTTTTCCTTTTCTTCCCAACCCATCTACCAGGTAAGATAGTCAATTTAAGGACATAGGTTTTATGGAAAACCCTTCAAAAAAAAGCAGGATAGCATCAACAAAGAAAGATGTTCTGAGAAATGAATGAATTACTGAGCAACAAATTGTTTTCTTTCTCTGTATGTAACTTATGTCCACTTGAATTTTCTATGTCTGTGTGAATGTACCCTCAAATGTTTGGTCTTCTTTTCTTTAAAGGAAATTAAATTCGATCCTGATTGGTTTTTTGTGGGGTTTTTTTGGATTTTTTTTTTTTTTTTTGGTGCCAGAAGGAAATGCAACAAATGAATATTAGCAGCATATCGACTTGTTTTCTTGAAAATCTTGAGGCAAATTATTATAATAGAAGTTATTTAAACTAAATAGAAGTGAAATATATTCTTTGAATAAAAGGAGATATATCTGTTAAGTATCTTTAACAGAAAAATATTTCTCCAGCCAATGAATCTTTCCATGGATGAGGACTGGGGAAGAGGAAGAAACTATGATGAAAATAGAAATGTCTTTACCAATTTTGCTACATGAAATGCTATTAATGCAAGGAAGAAGTATTCACATTAATTAAAAAAAAAAAAAAAAACACATTAAAAAAAGCATCAAGATGTATGATCAGCTGTGACAAAGTGAACTGTAAAATGTAAAGGGTTTTGTAACAAAATGGGATGTTACTGTATTTTAAAAGTTCTCATGTACATGACAGCAACTGGAAAAGCGGTTGTTTTGTTATGTTTGTATGTTTTGTAACGTGTGACATGAGCTGTTTATGTAATCACTGTGCAGTTGTCGTGGTTTAATCCCAGCCAAGAACTATGCACCAATGAGCTGCTCATTCCTTTCCCCCAGTGGGATGTGGAACAGAATCAGGAGGATAAGAATGAGAAAACACATGGGTTGAGCTAAAGGCAGTTTAAAAGGTAAAACACACATAAGCTATGCAAAAGAAAGAATTTATTCACCACTCCCCATGGGCAGACCTTCAGCCCTCTCTAGGAAAGCAGAGCCCCATCACACAACAGTTACTTGGGAAGATTTAATTCCAAATTGTTGGGGAAGATGAATCAGGGAAACCTTATAAATATGATTGCTTAGCAAAAGATTCTGAAAATATGAAACCTATAATCGAGATGAAAGCTGACTTTGAGTTGTAGGATACTGAGTCTTAGTTACTATAGAACCTGAAAACAATGGTCTAGCTGAAGGAGAATCTCTTGTGATTGAACAATACCTTTCTGCTGGCTGAGGGATCCAAAGGTCAATGGAGCAAAACAGAAGTCTAAAAGAGTAGTTTTTAGAGTTTAAAATATAACACAGTATGGTAATGTAGTAGTTCTTACAGGCTGTATGTGAATTCTATAGGATTTTGTGTCTTGTATTGGTTGGTCACTGTAAATTAGAATATTCATCACAAAAGGAGATATAATGTATTGTAACAAGGACCTCTCTCTCTTACCTCTTCCTCCTCTCCTTCCCGCTACTCTTACCTCTCTCTCACCCTTCCTCTTCCCCCTACTCTTGCTCTCTCCTGCTCTCTCCCCTGCCCTTTGCTCTCTCTCTCTCCCTTCTCTCTCAGCTCTCACCCTGCTGTTCTCTCTCCCTCTCTCTTTGGGACTCCCCTCCAGCCCAGGCTGGTAGCTGAAGGCAAGGCCCTTTTACCCACCACCCTGCAATAAACCCACGTGTTCTAGAATATCCAGGTTGGCAGAGTTCCTTGTCCCAGCCATCCGTGGAGTCTCCTACACAAATGTCCATCTCACTTCCTTCTTCCCCAGCTTTATCTGAGCTGAGCATGATGCTCTATGGTCTGAAACATCCCTCAGTTCAGCTGTGCTGGCTCTCTCCCCTCCCAGCTTCTTGTGCACCTCCAGCCTCCCCACTGGTGGGGTGAGGCCAGAAAAGGCCTTGACTCTGTTCAGCAACAGCAGGAGCATCTCTGCATCACCAATGTTTTAATCACAATTCCAAAGCAGCTCCATACTGGCTACTGTGAAGCTTGTTAACTCTATCCCAGCCAAACCTAGCATGGCAATATCAAATGATGAAGATGGTTTTACTTAGAATTTTTCACAATCTGTTGTATTACTTACAATTTATTCACAATCTGTTCATATAATTTTATGTAACTATACCAGACTTAAGATCTGCAATGCAGCATACAATTATTTAAGGTGCTGGTAAGATCACTCAGCATCATCAACTCCCACTGACATCTTCTCAGCTTCAGGAAAAACTGTAAAATGCTATATGTCACCAGTCAGAATCACTGTGGTGAGCAAGGCTAGGAAGATGTTGAGAAACATAGTTTTTTTCGAAGTTTTAATATTACTTTTTATCTGCTTTGAATAAAACCAAAATTATGTTTGTGTAATAAATTCTCCATTTATATGTCTTTCCAAACTTTTGTCGTTGACCAAATGGTCTGGGATGGGAAGGCATATTTGTAGAAAGTATCAAAATCCATGAAAATGCTGTCTTGAACAGCATTTAAGTAACACTTTAAGTTCCTCAAAATGAGTAGACTTGTGTCTTTAAAGAATTAATATGGGAATCTAGAATTGGGAGAACTTGTCAGGTGACCTCTCTTCCTCAATCTAACTCAACTGTTTTCACTTGATGAAATGATGAAAGATGTTTCCTGCAGTGCTGACATTGTTTTGATCAGGTTAATCATCTGATATATAAAAGGTGGTTAATAATCTGGTATATAAAAGGTTTAGAGTAGATAAACTCGACCCTCCAGTGTGATTGCTTAAGCTTAATTGTCCAATTCCCCAGAGATTTTACCATTCTGTGTGTGTGTTTGTGCACATAAGCACATTCACATAGCATAGGCATTCGGAGATACTTGAACGTGTGGATATTGCAAGAGCGTTCTTCAAAAATACCAATCAGGGCTTGAACTTGGAATTTTCATCCCAATATGATGAATTTAAAGACTTTTTCAAGTCAGAAAAAGTACCAAGAAGATCTGTCTAATTAATAAATTGCGCAAAATTGAGTAAGGGTCTGGTGAGAGAGTTTAGTGTTCTAGTTGTTTTCATGCTTGTTGTTGCCTTTGGCATCTCACAGTGAGTCTCTTTCAGACAAACCTTTCTGAAAGGTTTTCCTACCTGCTTTCTCCTGTAGCTGTGCAGAGCCAGGAGTGCAGACAGTGCCACAGAGCTGTGATACTGCTCTGTGTGTGTCCTGTCACATGAGACAGAGTGCACGTGGAGGTGGGATGAAGAAAGGAGGGTCCTGTGGTCTAACTTTTATCATTTTACTTAGTCAAGGTGCGAGGCTCATCTGTTCAGGTGGCCTGTGAAATCTGGCAGAAATCTGGTGTCTTCTGGAGGGTCTTTTGTCTTCAGTGCAGAGAGTTTATCCTCCTGGATAGAAGCATCACGCTGGTGTGTGAACTCAGACATTATGGAAGGTGCACAGTGCATAACTGAAAGGGCTATAACCTACTTAATGAATTCAGTGAATAAGCTATTGAAAGCTTCTTATGAAGGCCCTATGCATGATTTGGACAGAAGCAGAGATGTATTTCCCATGTATAAATATAAAATATTATGATTGAGGTGGGCAGGACATGTTGGATGGGGAACTATTCATGTTTATAGGTAATGCAGTGGATAATGAAGTGGTAAAATAATGTAAATTATAGAATGTTCAGAACAAGTTAATGAACAATTGGTTCAGAACAACCAATGAACAATATTGATCAGACAAAAAAAGATTTATGCATCTGAGCCACATGATTTTAAAACCTTTAAATGCAGGGTACTACAAGAAGAAGAATATCCTGTAAGGATATTTGGCTAGCTGGGTTAAAGGCATCATTAGGTATATAAATGAAGTATTAAAATAGCAAAGAGATATTTCCTCTGTAAGTGCTAATGAGACTAATATTGAAATAGTGTGTTCAGTTTTGAGTCCTGCAGTTAAAACAGATGATTCAGAGAAAGAAGATGTTTAAGAGCTGGAAAGTATATGTTATGATGGGAAACATAAGGAGCTCACTGAAGAGAAGGTCAAGAGGTGATTTGAACTTGTCTGTGTGTCTCTTTTCAGGGAGTGAAGATACCCTTTGTAGAGCAAAAAAGTTTGCATTATTTAATATCTAAAAAAGTGCTACAGAAATTCAGGAAGGCTTTTTAAAATCAGTGTTATTATCTAAGATATGAAAAATACAGTAGATATAAGATAATTCCACTGCTGAATACTATCAGCCATATCTGGAAATTTTTTACTGAATGCTGTAGACTGCAAGTAGTGTTGTAACTGTTGTGTGAAAAGATGATTTCTGCCTCTGAAGAATTCAGAAGCTAAGCAGAAAACAAAAGAAAATAGAATTCATCATTTCAACCTCAAGTTATGGGTTTAAATTTCAAACTTTTAGGTGATGTAGAGCATACTGTGCAGGAGATAATACCAAGTGTTAATAATAAGTTCTAGATTTTCTTTAAAATAAAAGAATTGCATTGCAGAATAGAAACTGAATGAAAAAGGTCATAGAAACCTTTTCAATTTACAAAATATTCAACACTGATTGCTGAAAGAGGAAAGAGATTAGACATGAAAGACTTTCTGATCTGCCACCCACTCTCCAGTTACCAGTAAGAGTCCAGAATGCTGTTTCCATCCAGACTTTCCTCAAGTACCCTGCCAGATAAGGGCATAACATGGGGAACCTCCAAACAAAACATCAATGTGACTTGGCAAGAAATTTGTAATACAACTTCTTTCTATTGACATAATTTCTATTCAGGGATATTTGAATAAAGAAGTGATGCTTTAATATGCTGCCAGGTATTAACTGTCCAGGCATGAAGTATTGTGTTTGGTCACATATTTTGGCAGCAGAATCTATCCTGGACATACTTTAAATGCAAGGAGAACACGCCTCAGGAGGTGGAAAGGGAAACAATTTGGCACTAGATAAATGGGTAGAATTAGTGCGCTTTGAAGATGCTCTAAGCTAGATTCTCATTGCTCATGGGAAAAATTTCTTGTGTCATTACTTCCTACATGGATGCTTGTGGAGGGAGACTTGGATTTCTTGTGTGTAATCCATGGAGTTCCTGTTCTATCTCCTTGCATGAAGATCTCCAGGGACGTGCAGACCGTGTTTATGTGTGCAGGTTTGGACAGTTGTGTTCCTGTTCCAGCTGTGCTCTCAGACAGCTGAATGCCAGCCAGCAGTGTGTGTTAGCATAGTGCTGATCCTAAAATGGGTACAGGTAACATGGTTCTACAAGTTTTGGACTGGAGCTGGCCAATATCCAGCCAGCTCAGACCTAAAGTGAACAAGTAAGTGCATCTGCTTCTGTGGGTGTGTTTGTACAATCACACAGGATTTTGTGCACGCCCAGGAAGTTCATCTCTTTTGCTTTCTTTCCATCTGTTGTTGAATTTAGGGGGAAAAGGTAGGGCAGGGGAAAAAAAAAAGTCATTCACTGATATTGTGTTGACAGTAACTCAGCTATTCCTAAACTTTTTATTTTTGTGCATTACACTCGATGTTAAGTATAGTGCATTTTATCTCACCAGCAGCTCTTTATCATTCTTTCTTTCTCTTAGTGGAGGAGGAGAGATCAATAAGCTCCTGGTTATCTTAGATTGTCAATGAGCAGCAAATTTCTAGCTCAAAATATTTCAATAGATGTTCTTGGAGATGGAACTTGAATATGTGCACATAAAGGCTGCAGATTTTGTTTCTTTTTCTTTTTAAAATTGCCTCTTGGTAGTGTTTGTTCACCTGAGGCTAATAGAATTGGTGATGAATAAAGAGGAAGTTTAATCAAGGCACATAACACAGCTGCTTGCTTTTTTCTTCTCTGGGGTGTGGATGAAGAGTTTTTTTCTCTAGCCAGCTCTAAACTCTGATCTCCTGTGAGAAATTATGGCTTTTGGCCTTCAGTCTGTTCTGATCATCAGCTGTCACAACTGGGCCCTGTTGATGACCTTAAAGTGATTCTCAAGACAGGAAAAGAGGGTTTTTGAACGGTGTAGAAGAGAAAGGCAACCAAATAACTGTGCACTGTGTGAGCTGGCTTAAAAATCTTCCCATACCCATCCATGAAGGTAAAAAGGGTCATCCCAGGAAGCAGCAAGGGAGAAGGAAAACTGTTTGAGTGTCAACTGCTTGACCTCCTGTTCCAGAAAGAAGGAGAGATTGGGCTAGAGCATGGGAAACTGAAAAGTCCTTGACTTAGGGTCAGCTCTGCTTAGCAACAACTAAAACATCAGTGTGCCCTTAACATTTATTGTTTTGTTAAAACCAAAATGCAGCACTGTACCAGCTGCTAGGAAGAAGTTGACTCTCATGGCCAAAACCAGGGCAATACATATTTCATGTGTTTTCTGTCACAGCATGAGAAAATCTGAAAGCTCTTGTCAGAGAAGACAGAAGTACTACAAGGCTTAGGTTAACACACTAACTCAGGCTAAGATATCCCAATTAAGGGAAGTTACTATCCCCATTGTGAAAGTCATGGCCAATGAATGTTACTGGACCTAAATGTGTGCACTGGGAGACATCCTGATTAACCAGAGCTCCTGAGTGTATATCCTAATTAAACAGTGCACCTAATAATAGGTATTGCAACAGGTCACTGGCTGAGTGACAGGATATTCCTCCTGAGCAGGAAGCTTGAAATCAGGTTTATTCATTTATTATGAACCACTGAGAACAGGAAAAAAAAAACCCATACTATATAATGATTTCTGAATTTCTCAGAAAATGTTCCAGTTTCTTTATTGGATTCATTGCATTCATAGAACTTCGTAAAGAAAATAGAGAGAGACTTCTAAATTAGTGATTCAATATGTAATGGATTAGTGATAGCAATTCCAGCCAAAAAGATGAACACAAATTGGTGGATCAGCAATAACAGGCGTGGTTATCAGTGGGTGGGTGGAAAATACTGATTTTACTGACACTACATATTGGGAAGTGTTGAATAGGTGACACATCTTAGGTAGTAAAATGTTGATTTATTATATTTATAGAACTTCAAGGTAAAAATTCATGGGAGAAAGTTCAGAGCAAGGTATAAGGAAATCTCTGTGTCTTGCAACTTTCACTGGATGTCACAACTGTCTGTTACTGCTGGCTCCTGAGTACTGAGGGAGATGATGGTCCAGAGACTGCTGGAAGGCTCAGTGCCACTGGGACCAGCCCCAGCAGGCTGGGGAGAGGTTTCTGAGAGTCCACCAGGGATTTTGCAGAGTTCCCTTGTCCCTTTCCATGCTCCTGAGCAAACTGAAGTCAAACTTACATCAAAGACCTGCTGGTGGGGGAGTAATTCAAAAACTCTCCTTTTTTCTATGCTGTGATACCCGATTGCTTTGAGTTTTCTCTCTATAGAGGGTTAATTTTAATAGATGAAATTCTAATGATCCTGGCCTTTTTGAGTCTGAGAGATGTAAATTATATTTATAAGCCTGAAATATGGAGAAATTCTTGATAGATCCTCCCAAGGCTCTGCTACCTGAGGGAGGAACAGTGGCTGTCTCTTCACATTTCCAGAGCTCACACTTAGAACTGTTGTGTAGAAAACAAGCAAGTGGAAACAGGAAGAAAGAGGGAAGGTAGAAATTGTAAAAACATTTCAAAGACAGAGTGGTAATGGAAAAAAAAAAAACTGAAAAAAATAATCAAATATTGAAATATAGAAGTATTTTGAAGTAAACACTTCCAAAATTGTAACAAAGTGAATGATGAAGAGTTGACCAATTAAAAAAAAACCCAAAAAAACCTCCCAGCATTAATCATACTGCTGCAAGCATTAGAAATTACTAAAAAATGAAGGACTCCTCAGTAAAGTACATGTTTGCAAATGAAAGCAGCTACCTTCTGCTAGAGCTCCTTGCCATAGTTTGCAAAACTTGAAAAAGCAGCACAGTTTCCTTTCCCCATCTGGTTACACCTTGATTTTCTTTTTTAAATTACAGATTCCAGAGGTTTCTATTCTTCTTCAAGATACTTGTGCTTTTGGTATTTTCTGTCGAGAACACTAAAATTGTTTGAGTCTATCTTTTCCACACTCCTGTTTTTAGGTTTTAAGGATCATACCTAGCTATCTTAAATCTTCTTTTTGTTGTAAAAAAAGTCTTTTTAATGTGTTCAGGAACAATGTTTCAGAATGTTGTTTGTTTAATATAACAAAATCCATTTAAAATCCATTAACTGAACTGTACACCTTCAGCATTTTAATGCATTATATCACACAACCTATTGTATTACTGTTTTATGAAAGCTGTTGTGTTTTAGTTATTTCTTATAGTTTACTCTTTTACAGGGTAAGATGGCATAAATGGCATTTATGATGTGCAAAGAGTTCCCCTTTTAGCTGACAAAAAAAGGGAATATCCTCATTGTCCTGATAGGTCTGTGCATCACATACTACACATGGTGGGAAACAAGGGGAAGTTTGCATTTCTGATTCAGGTTTGATCCTCTGCTGAGAAATATGTTCAACATGAAAATGAATAAAAAAGGCAATTGAAGAGGTTTGGGTTAAAGTCTGTTAAAATACCATTTTCTAGGAAAGTGAGTTTGTGGGTATAGTGTGCAATTAAGCTGAGAAAATTCAAAGGATGGAGTAGATTATAAGTTTTCTTACCCCTTTAGCCTGCAGAAATCAGCAGAAAATCATTGTGTGCTTTTCTCTTTTCCCCTAAAAGAACAGAATTTTATGCTTATTATGGAAGAACATAATGTAGCTCACGGTGTGATGAGGCATTCCCTGAAATACTCTTAATATAAGTGCTGCTAGCACTTCTGTTGAGAATCAACATCTTTATTAGAATATTTGAAGTAACCAAATTAATTTGAATCTTTGATCAACTCATCTTTAATCTGATCATTTTTTCTAATAGAAAATCTAACATTTAATTACAGAGGCTTACGTTAAAGTATTAAATACCAGAGCGTTTTACTGATCTTTTCTATGTGGCTTTGAAGATTGGAGACCTTGCTTCTTTTGTAACTGTCATCAGAGAACTTTTCTTAGCTTCCCTGTCCCCATAAAGCAGGCAAATTGTCCATTAATCTTTTTTTAAGCACAGGGGTTAGATGTCTTTTCTTAACTTTTTAATCTTATGGACTACTTTGTAACATGAAAATAGAGTCAGAATTTGATTATAGCAGCTTTTAAGTGACAGGGGCTAGGAGAGAATAAAAGAAATGATTCTTTGCCAAATAATTCTCAGTAAAATATTCTAAAGTGATGAAAGAATAAAGAAAAAGGGGTGTGTATCATGTGAGAAGGGGAGGTTTCCCTCACTCTTTGTGTGGGGAGATTTACCTGATCCTTAGTGTTTAACTTGTCTGTCATGGGGGTTTCAGCACCCAAGGAAACATGGAAAAGACACTGGTGTCTGAGCAGTGTGTGATGAGGACCCTTCACTGTGCACTGCTGGACTGGAGGGTGATTTTTCTGGCTGATGGAACAAAACCAACAGCACAAGGGAGACACCTCAGCAGTCTTCCTTTTATTTGGGTGTATTCCCTGCTGTGGATAACTGCCTGGACCTCTGAGGGGCTCACTCCAATGGTTTATGGAATAGCACTCTTTGTTAATATGAAATTGTGACAGGTTAAAGTTCAAGGATTGTTAGTGATAGTATTGAGTACAAAAACGAATTCAAAATTACGCACAGCAAACTCTAATTTCCAAAACTTATTTAGCACACATAGTGTGGTTCTTACCCAATAGACATCCCTATGGGGCACAAGACAGGGTCAGCCCATCAACTGACCCCAGCAGTTATGATGGAGTTTTCCTGACCTTTCCCCCATTCCTGACTTACTTTCATACTATTTCTTTATGTTTAGGTGGGGCTTGAGTGACTCTAGTCATGAACACCTTTGTTGCTGATTGGTGTAAAATTCTCTAGAGCACGTGCCCAGTGAGGATTGGTGGTACCCTGGAGATGGGTAATGTTGGGATGGAGGTGTTATTAAAGTTGGGATGGAGGTGTTAAACCATCAGGCTTTAATGAAACAGGTTCATGGGAGGAGAGTGATTCCACCACAGCTGTTGGCTCAGCAGCAGGACAGCTTCCCCTCTCTCCCCTGGCTGACCAGTGTCACAGAGTTTATCAGCTGCAAGCTGCCATAAATTTCCCCTCCCTGCAAGGATTTCAACAGCACTTGGCCATGGTTTCTCCACTCTGCTCCACCCTCCATTCAATCCCCCTTGGCACGTGCTCCTGGTTGCAGATTGTGTATATGGGGAATCATTGTGGAATAGGTTTCGAGCATGTGAACCAAATCCCATCCAGGAAACAGCAACTATATTTTATCCTGTAATTTCCATACAGTTAAAACTTCTGTTGGGATGCAAAAGTAGCTTCTCAGGTTCCTCTAATTGTATCCCCATTCATCTTTTCACAGTGTGGGAGAGGGTTACAATATCCTTGTGGATGGACCTTTTTTATCTGCCCAGAGAAGAATGTTGCAAGACAGGAGTGCTGTTGAACGCAGCAGTGTTTTTTCAAGGTGCATTCTGCTAGCAGGACAGAAGGGCAGAATCACTTTTCCCTGTTCCTTGGAGGTCTGAATGCACATCCTCACTCAGCTGGGAGTGTTATAAGCCCTACAAGGAGTGTCATTCTCCACCTTCATCCATTTGTGTAACAAATGCTCGTGGTATGATGTCCTGACCCCAGTGAGCTCAGGGTGAGCTTAGCTAGTGCAGCTCGTAGTAAATAGCATTACTGGAGTTATGACTACAGCAGCTTTTGTGGCTTGGATCATGCCTTTGGATTGGGGTGTTGTGGTGCCACTGCAGAAACAGCTGCACTGGCAGGTCAGAAATGCAGAGTAGATATAAGGGGTAATTGTGGGGATGGTGGTGATCCTCTTTGCTGCAGGGGAGCAAGCTCTGTGCTTTGGCTCCCTGGAATATAGATCCAGATTTCTTTTGGTTACTTCTCCTCCTGGATATGTGTGTGCTTTTAAGGTTCTTGTCTTACTACATTTCAAATGTTTCTGATATCAAAATATGTGGTTAGTGGTATGAAGGTAATCCCTGGAGAAACTGAAGCCATGAGTACAAGAGATATAGCTAAGTCAGTTTGCTATATGTCATTAATTTTTATTAATATTTTAATGAGTTCTTGCTATTATAAATGAAAATAATATGTTTTCTTTATAATTTTTTTCACCTAAGTCATGTGACTCATACCTTATTTGAGTTTTAAATCCCAGCTGGGAAAGAAGAATAAAAGTGAATGTCTCATCAGTTGTACAAGTGGTTATATTGGATGCTTTTTCTTTCCCCTGCATTGTCCCACTCTCTACTTACGAAGTATCTGTTCCTGTGGGGTGTCCTTTTTGTTAACAGGTGTTTAAAGAATGAAGTAGGTTCTGGAGATAAGTTCAAATAGTAATTTAGATGGCAGTATAGACTTTTTTAGCCCAATGTTTGAACTTCATATTTTCCATGTTTCTTGCACATTATAGAATGTCTAGGGTAGAAAGAACTACGAGAAGTCTGGCTCACCCACAGCAAGGTTGATAAGACCTGTAACACTTCAAGGGAGATTTTTGTTTATCCTCTTAGATATTTCCAGTGACAGGTGTGTCACAGCACCCCTAAGCACTCTGCTTGGGTGTTTTAAATGCCCTGGTTCTTTGGATGATTTCCCTGTTTCCAACCTGAATCTTTCTTGCTGCAATTTAATCTCATTACTTGGTGTCCTTTATACCATGGGTGTAGAGAATGTAGTATCTTTTGTGTAAGATATTTTATATAACATTGCATTTCATCTGTCATTTAGCACTGTGAATTAGCAGATAGGTGTAAGCTTTTTAAGTATGACTAATTCGATTGGAGAATTATTGATTTAAATGTCAGAAGGAAAAAACAGTAGGCAAGATATCTGCCAAACCCAGGAGACTTACATGGACATTTAATGATAAGAAATGCCAGTGGAAATGTAAGATAGTGCTGTTTGACAGAAGTCTGCATGATAACAAATGCTATTAAGGCTATCTTGTACTTGACCCAAGTAATTTGCTGGGAACAGGAGAGAGTCAATACAAATATCCAGTCATGAAGGGAAAGAGAATTTGCATTTTTTGTTTGTTTGTTTTGCTTTTTATTGTTATTACAACTACTAAATATGTGTCTTCAATAAGTAGCCAGTGTTAAGAAAACAAATTAATGTATGTGTATTTGATTATTGTTGAGATATTCAGACATAAACTGTTTTACTATAACCCAGACAAAGTTGTCTTTCATTGTGTATTTCCAGTGGTGAAAATACTTTTACCAAAATTGTAATGAAAATTTGCTGTTTCTGATGTGAGCATAGTTGAGCTATTTGGCAAATTACAGATTCCTTTGTAGTGATCTCAAAAATATCAGTAAGATGATTTCCCTGTACTGCTTCTTAGTTGTTCAGGGGCTATAGACCACGTTGCAGGCAGACAGTGAAACCTGCCAGTCTCTGGAACAGATTTTAAAGAAACAGCAAATGATAACACAGAGAAGATTAAATGTGAGTTCCAAGAATTGCCTTCCCTTGCAGTCGTGGTGCTAAAACATGCCTCATCACAACTTGGCTTGCCCAGTGGAGCTTCTGGTACCTGTAAGGAATAAAAGTAACTAGTTTATCTCCAAGTCTGGTGAAGGGATGGTTTCTGGCACTTTTGCTCTTAATGTGGTATTTTCAGGAGGCATTGTGGATCTCACAGTTGTGTTCAAAGATAAAAGATCAATTATGGGGTCGTATCATTAGCAAATTTTCCCCTTTAAAAAAAAATATATATATATATAGTTCTACATAACTTCTGTTCTGCAGAGCTGTTACGAAGCTGAAAGGTTGTTCATTAAGAAACATCGGTCCATTTCTGCAAACTGTTGTAATTTTTTTAGCTCTACCACGCAGCTTCACAGTAGTTTTCCTGAGAAAGCTGAAAATAGTTTGTGGAGATATTTCTTGTGCTATTTCTGGTTTTTCTGCTGATGTGACATGCTGCTTTGATGTCCCCTGCTACATAACAACTTAATGTCATCTGCAATGACTTCACAGCGCAGAGAAAATATGGAAGTTTGCAATTGTTTACCTGCTGTGCATATTTGATGGAAAGTTTGCACTGGGTTAACTCATTCTGTTTGTCGTGGCTTCCATTAATCTGAGATGCACTTTGCAGCTGTGCTGGCAGCACTTCAAACAAGGGAGATTCAGACCTCTGTGGTATGAAATGAAATACTGAATTTCTGCTAATAATATAAAATTAAAAGATAGTGTAACCCTCATTAGCACATTTCCAGCATGCATTTTATGGAGGGGGAAAAAAATAAAATATCCTGAAGCACTTTGCAAGAATGTCACTTATTATGATACCTGTGTGGGTGCTCTCACCTTGGAAAGGTGATAAAGCCAGTATATATTAACAATGAGGGAATCTTTCTGCTCTGCAGCTCTGTTTTAATACAGTGCTGACAAATGTATTCAACATATTTTCATGCTGTCCTATATTTAGTGATCCTCTGTAGTATTTGCAGCCAGGAGCTGTATGCCTTTAGATATGCCACGGAGAAAAGAAAGGAAAATACGAAAGCAAGGAAGAAGACATTTTTTTTTAAAATAGAATTTCTTAATGGAACCCAAACAATTCTGTGCTGGTAAGTGGAGCAAATAAAAGTGATGTGATACAGAAAGATTGTTCTGGTCTCTCTTGTGCATTTGCCTTTTTAATTAAAATAAGTTAACAACTATGTACTATTTAAAGCTTTCCTGCACATGCCACAGGGCTTTCAGTGTCCTGTCACGATGAATCATCATGTATTAAAACATTGCTATGTCAGACAGACTCTGCTGTTCTGTGATAGTGTTGATTCAGCAAATGTTAAGATTTGGGGTCAAGCAGTAGGGTACCATTAAAATATAAATCACCTCGTTTCAGAGGTGCAATGTCACCTTAATGACATGAGCAGCTGGCAGAGTGGCCTTGCATTCAAAATCTGAGGAGTAGGTGGTCACAGTTCTCCTGTCAATCCTGACTCACACCTTCGTAGCCCTCACAACATTCAACTGTTGGTGAAGAGTGTGTTCTCAAAATAAGGAGCAAAACCAATTATTTCAAGAATCAGTGTGTTTTGTTCATGTATTAGGAACAGAAATGTGCTGACTCTTCGAGATGTTGTTGACATTACCTACCTCTTTTTTATCTATAACTCTGTGGTGTTAAAAGAACACACGAGTAAAATCTTGAGGTAGACACTTCTCTAAGCAGTTGTATTTAATGCTACCCCAGTGCAGTGAATTTGCTCGTAGATCAATACATAAACTGTGGCCTGATCATTGGGAAATATAAGGGGGTGTGTGCATGTTGAAATCATATAAACCCTGTGCTCAATTTTGGCCACTGTAATTGATGTCTCTGTTAGATGATGTGTACAGCAGAACCTGGGTTTGTGTGTCTTTGGCAGCATTGTCATAGAATGATTTAGTGTAATTACCATCATCTGTGTAATCAGGGGGACTTTTATGTAAATGAGAGGGAGACTGAGATGGATACTAAGCAGAATGTGAAAAAAAACCCCATTTTTTAATGAATTGTGTGATTAAGATTGAGTTGCTCTGTTTGCATGTCTTCTGCATTTTCTTTGAAAGTTCTATATTGGACACCATACAGAGACTTCAAGCCAAGCACCAAAATCAATGCTGTGATCAAGGTAGAGATGTCTTGTGTGTTAGCCTATAACAAAGCCAACAAATTACATGGCAGAGTACAATGAAAAAAAAAACAAAAAACAAAACAGGCCAAAAAATCAACTAGTGATGTCTTTATATCTTTCTTGCATGAATAATATCATGGCCTCTTATTTTCCCTGACTTTGACTTAGCTGGTTAAGCAAAGCAGAAACATTGCTGTTTTTCTTTATGCAGCACAGCTGCTGAAAGGACTGCAGGATTTTCTGTTCAAGATCACACATGCTTCCAGAACTCGTAAAAAATTAAATAAACTGATAAATAAACATGGCCACTCACAGTCACTCACTTTTAGAGCAGACATGCATAGAAAGAAGCAGATGTGTACAGCTGCTGTGTTTACCAAGTGTGATTAAAAATGCAGAAAAAAGCATTTCTCCTTCCTGGAAATTTCCTCAGAACAGTTGCATCATAAAATGTCTGTTTGTTTAGCTCACGTGCTTCTCTCAAAACAATTTTAGCTTAAAAAATTTCTGAGTGAATGTTATAGATTTGTGCTTAGCTTCTTGTTGGACTTCACCATTGTCAATTTTTGGGGTTTATTATCTCTGATTTTGAGACTGGTTAAGTGAGTGGACTTCCTCTCCCATAGGAATGACTGGTTCCTGAAAAAATGGGCCCCATGGAAGTGACTGCTTCACTACTGCTATTATCAGTAAAAACTATGGAAACATAAGTTTCACTGAGCAGATGCACTATCTGCTCACAGTAAGCAAATATCAGCTTCAGCCCCAAATTTAGATAAGAAATTTAAATTTCTTGATAACCAGACATATTGTGTTTATCTGTCTAGTCTCAGCTCCTGTCATTACTGTAAGTATTTCAGATAAAAAGAAGCATGTGCTTTCCATGTAAATAAGAGATTAATGGCAGGTTTTTCAGTTTTGGAGATCCAATTTGTAATAGCAGTCAAAGGGCTCCTGCAATTTGACTTCTTAATATAGCTTTTCCTCTCCCTCTTGTTCTCCCATTTCCTCCCCTTACAAATTGAGTACAAGTGTCTATGGTTTGTACCCAGCTAAGAGCTCTTCTCCAGATACACTTGTATTGAATGCAGTTTTTCTAGAAGAGATTAGTCTCAGCATATGGCTGGAATGTACAAGTTCCTTCCCATCATATTTAGCAATCCTGGGGTTTTTTTTTGGGCATTAATCTAAGTGTTGTTTTCCTGTAAGGAATGTTTCTTTCCTTCCTTCTTCCGTCTCCATCACAAATAATTTTATATTCCTATGCATTTTACTTAATTCTCGATCTAAAAGATAATTTGGTTTGTGCAGAAGTTGAATACTAATTATAAAAGTTTTTCATTGATAAATGCTCTGTTTTCAGGAAGTACAGATGAATAACCAAATCCCAATATTCAAGAGCTATTGCATTGATAGCACTTGCTGATAGTCCTGTTAGTGATGATTTTGTATCTGGAATAATAAAGTCAGTAGTTTTGCTCCCAAATTAAAGCACATTGGCAGATTTTCAGTAAAACTGCAAGCTGCAGTTTTACTGAACTGCTTATGATATTTTGAATTCTCCTTTTGCATGAGGTCGAGTCTGCAACACAATCTGTTCTCAGAGAGAGACACATGAAAAGCTGCCTCTCTTTTCTCGAAATGGGAAGACATTAGCAGGTATAGAAGGCTGCATGCTTTATTGCCAGTTCACATGGCAACCAGTTAAAACAAAAGAAAAAATCCCAAACCTGAACATAACATAAACTGAAGGAATGAGAAAGGAATTTAGTGTCTATCTTGAGGGATACTCCATCCTCCTCTGCCACTTCATTCTATTACTGTATAGCATGGAAATATTTCCCAATGTGAAAATATTTTTACTTGACAGGAGCAATATTCAATATGATCTATCCTTGTAGTAACAATGGAAATACTCAGTTTTGGAAAATTAGGAGAAATAATAAAGCTTAAACAAATCTTGCAAGGCTGCTTCCTATTTCTCAATGGGATTATTAACAGTGAGAGGAAAGAGTCTGTACTGCAGTTGCAGCAGAGAGCTTCTCATCATTTACTGTGCAGGGGCAGAACAATCAGAAGAAATGTAGAAAATTAACTAAGCTGTAATTGAGCATATTTGAGATTTGAAATGTATGCTGAAAACATTAACAGGAAAATCCCTTGCATTTTATTCATGTGTGAGCATGGTTGGTGATACAGTCAAGTCAGAATAAATTGTTTAGAAAAATTCAAACTTTGTATTTTAGCTGCAAACACTTTCCCCTGCCGGCAGGAGCTAAAATTAGAGTAGATACATTTATATTGTTACATAAATGCACATTTTGCAACAACTGCAGATGCTGCCTGTCCTTGCAGCAGCTCAAAGAGACATCAGTAGGTACATAGAATGGTTAGGGGAGCTTGCATATGTTACATGAATTCCAGTCAATATTACAGAATTATTCTGTAGTTAGAAAAATTGCTATATTGTGAATATCTCTTGGCAAATATTTATCTACATTTACTTACAAGTTTTCCAACACATGCCCATCAGCCTCAGGACAATACTTAAATTTTAGTTACTGTCCATTGACCAAAAATGAATATGCTTTATTCAATATGCATGGAGAGGGTGGAATATAACCAAACACAGAATAAAGAGGCCAAGCTTTTTATATATAGAAAAACTCCCAGGATCACCTGGAAAACCTGTCACAAAACAGTGCAGGTGAGAAAGAGAGGAATTGTATGTACATGGCTTAGCTGCTGGTCTTGCTGAGGTGAACTGGGCAGAAAAGGCTCCAGGGTTCAGAATTAACTCAAGATGCACTGAAATATCACGGAGATACTTAAGGTACAGCTTAAAAGGATGAGAAGCTGTTCATATTTGCAAGACTTACCCATCTCCAGAATCATGTATTTTTCATATTTACATAGAGAACAGTTTTGCTTTTAACTCTAGGTGTTGAATACCTTCAGAGTGACATGGTTAGGTTGAGGAATAGCTCTCCTGCCTTTTTGGCATGCAAACTGAGGAGACAACTGGCTGGTGGAGTTGAGAGATAATCTGTAATGTTAGCATAGGGACACAAGCAGGGAGATTAGTCACCAGGAAAAGTCCTGCTGGATGAGCCCTGGAAATACTTGAGGAGGGAGCAGTCTGGTGGAAATTGTATGAAGCAGAGCTTGATCAGACCAATGATGGAGCTGGCTAGTGAAACTAAAAATGCTGCAAGCTTGAATGGCTCTAAAATGTAAAGCTTTATGGACTCTTCATGATTTTTGCTACTATTTATTTAGCAGCCAAGAGGGTCAGAAATAGTCAGTACCTTATATTTCTCTGTGAACATTTGTGTGATCTCCACACCTCAACATCCCATTTTCTGTAGGGAGCAGAGGGCCACTTACAAATAGTTGTTTACAGTACTTTCCAGCAGCGTTTTCCAAATACTCACTCACAGCTTTACCCTGCTTGAGTAGTATCTTCTGATAGGGCTGACATCCTGTGTCTCATGAATAACTAAGCTCAGTGGGGTGGGAGGGTGAGTCTGTAGCTCCGTGATCCACCTGGGAGAGAAGAAGCTTTGATCTTGGCTTTTTCTCTGCTTACCTCAATGCACAGAAACGTGCCTGCATCTGGGCCAAGCTGCACAAGCCTTGTTTGAATGTGCACTGGGGAAGGCAAAGGCCTAAAGCAGGTCAGGGTTATTTATTATACCGTGTTGTTATGGTGTTTGCACACAAGAATTGGCCAAGAAGAGGCATTGTGAGAAACAATAAGCAAACGTCTGTAAACAGTGGTTGTCTTTGCAAACTGCGGCGAGTGGGAATGTCAAATTGCTCTCGTTCCGCTTTGAGTTCAGCTCGTCTCTGCAGCAGTGAAGTCTCATCTGAATTTCCTTGATCTACATGTGAGACAGGCTGATGGCTCGTGTCTCACAGCCTCATTGGACTCTCTGTGTTTGAAATCCCCAGTCGTCCTCTTTTCTGAGACTTGCTCATATTCCAGGAATAGGAAAATACGTTCTGAGCCAAAAGTGGTTGGAGGTTTTTTGTTTGTCTGTTTCCAGTTGTGGTTGGGGGATTTTTTTTTGGGTGAGAGGAGGGCAGAGACGAGGTGTGGTACGATTTGTTTTTTGGTTTGGTTTGATTTTTCTGGTGGTTTTTGGGCTTCATAGGAAAAGTACCCTAAGCCTTGACTTTGAGTTTCAAAATAGTGTTTGATTTAAAGCTGATGGATTATCAGTAGGGGTAACTTTCAGCTTTTATTTTGTGTGTTTTTCTGACCAGTATTCAGATGCTATTCACTCACAGACTTCAGCATGATTAGCACACAGTCCTAACAGCATTCAGGATGCTTCTCTCTTGCCTGCAGCTCTGTTTAAATGAAAGGAATGGCCTTTTACAAGGTCAAAAAGAGTTTTTCACCTTTCTTATGTAAACTTTAATATGCAGAGAAGGTCACTCTCCTCAATACCACCTTCACTCAACAGAACTAAGTCTTAAGTGAATGCTTATTTAGCCTACTATCTGAAGCTGAGCCAATACAGGAGAACATGAAAAAACCCCTGTGATTTGTGTCTCTGAAGATGAAGAAAATAGACTGCAAAACTTTTCTTTTAAAATTACACTGTATATCTGATGTTACATTGACTTACTTAAATAGTATTTCTTTTTTTAATAAAACTGTCTAATGATGAGGCAAAGCATAGGAGCTGAAAGTGCTTACAGAAATTAGCTATTCCTGTTGGATCACGTTTTTGCATTTTCTTCAAAAATGTATAGAATAATTTTTCTAAAGTAGTTGGGCATTATTTTTTGGTATGCTGAGTATGGGATCTATAAGGGGTTTTGATTGCTGGCTTTCTCACACACTGTAACCCTTAAATAATGGTGTGTTTGTATGACTGACTGTATTTTAGATTGCTTATTCATGACTAAATTTGTGTGTACTCTGTTGTTGTTTCACCCCAGCCAGCAGCTAAGCTCCACTCACTCCCTGTCCCAGCAGGACAGGTGGAAGTGAATTAGTGAATTGGAAAGGTAAAAGTGAGAAAAGTTTGGGGTTCAGATGAGAACAGTTTAATTATTTTTCTTTTAATAATAATGGTAATAGCAATGAGAAAGAAAATAATGAGGAATAAACCCCCCAAAAGACAAATGATACTAATGGAAGCAATTACTCAGCACCAACTGACTGATGCTCAGCCAGTCTCTGAGCAGTGGCCCCTCAGCCAAAGTCCCCCTAGTTTTACTGCTGGGCACGATGCCATATGATCTGGAATATCCCTGGGTAATATCCCAGTAGGATCCCCTGGGATCACAGCTGTCCAGATGTGTTGCTTTCCACCTTCTTGTGCAGCCCTGGCCTCCTTGCTGGCAGGGCTGTATGAAAAGGCCTAGACTCTATGTCATAGAGTCTGCAGTAGCTAAAATAACTCTGTATTATCAATCCTGTCTTCAGCAGAAACCAAAACCACAGCCCCACGGTAGCTACTATGGAAAAATTAACTCCATCCAAGCCAAAACCAACACACTCAAATGTGTTTTAATTATGTTCCCCTGTAGGCCACACTACACTATCAAACTATGTAAGTCTTTCATGGTTTTTTTAATTAGCAGAGGCAAAGTCTTTAGCACAAATGGATTACAATTCCCAGTACTAGATGAGACTGCTTTAGAACCACAGCATGCTTTTCTTTTGTTTGACATCCCCTTCTCCTCAATGTTTTTGTAATCCTATTATTTCCTTTCTTCAGAACTACAGACTACAGTAGTTGCATCCCTGAGAGGAAAGGACAGACTGACAAGATGACTTGCTGCTTATGCTGAGTTGATAGGTTGTTTAAATCCTACGTTTGTAATGCAGATGGAAATAAACAGTTTCTGAGCAAAAGCTGATTAAAGAATTTAGTCAGAATTTTGTATTCAAAAGAAATTGCTTAATTAAGCAAAATGAAAACATAGATGGAGCCCAAGTGATTAACCAAAAATCCTCACCAAAACAAAAAATCATAAAAACCTTGCCAGATACAAGACCCACCCCCAAACGACCAGTTTCATGATGAGGTCACTAAACTTTACTAATTTAACATGAGGGTAAAGGATTTTAAAATTCTGATGCCATGGGATCACAAAGCTTTTAAGAGACTCAAAGTTCAGTGCCATAAGGGCGAGGAGGCCCTTCAAAGTAAGCAATCCAGTGAGTCAGTGTGCACAAAAATATTCTTCCTTCCTTTTCTGTTGTTATGCACATGCAGAAATCGTGGATGTAAATGAGATCCTCAACTGCTGGTTACAGCTGAGCCCTTCTATACTCTTGACCTTTTGGTGACTTTGAGCTTAGAGTCCGAATCCTACCTTGATATTTTGATTATTTGAGTTAGTCCTGATTTCTGTATGGGGATAAGAGAATTACAGCCAGACATGGGTGTGAACTCTTATTAACCCAGACAGTGATCTGTCTTCTGAGCTGTTGTTTCTGCAATGCTGTCTACTCTCCACTAACTCATCAATAAAGCATATTTATTGAATTTAGTCTATTTTCTTGAATTTTCTGTGGCCTTCCTTTCTTGACAGCTACTGTGAATTTATAAGCTTCTGTAATAAAGATCCATTCTTTAATATATTGCCTTTGGCTTATTTAGAGTCATCCTCTGAAATGCTCCACGGGAGCTGTAATATAAGTTCACTTTCTAGAGACAGAAATCTGAGTATCCTGTTAAAAGTGAAAGTTTAATACTGGAGGCAGTCTGTGAATTTTAGGCTGACATGCTGGATGTATGACTCCAACTGCAAAATACGTATGAAAAAGTCCAAATTGAATAACATACTATAAAATCGACGTTCATGGGAAAAACACGGAAGAGTATAGACTCCTTTGGGTAGCAACAGAGATGCAATTTTATACACAGCTTTTTGATATTTTGGCTGACTGTTAAATACAGATAAGCTGCATGCTAATCCCAACGCTTTCTTCTGGGGCTGCAGTGATCAGACAGCATCCACCAGGCAGTGACAAAGCAGCAGACATGCGGAGTGCCAGCACCTGAACTAAAAAGCAGCTGTGAGGGTGTCAGTGGCAGAGCCATTGTTTGATGTAGCAGCCAGCAGCAGCTCAGTGCCTCCCAGGAGAGCAGGTGAAAGTGATTTTCTTCCACCAGAGATGACAGAACAGCCCTGGCCAAAGTCATGCTTTTCTTGGCACGGGCAAGAGTGGAGGAGGATGGAAGTGAATCAAGAGGCAGAGGAGAAAGACCCAGAGAAGCAGCTGTGTTTCTCATGCTGGGGGCTGTGGGAGGCAGAGGACAGCAATCCCATCTTCTCAGAGGGGTCCAGTTCTGCCCTCCAGCCTGACTCTTCCACCTGAAATCCCCACCCAGGCACACACAGTCCCTTTCCCCTCGGGGCAGTGCAGTCCAGGCTCCAGGCTGGGCTCAGCAAGGCAGCAGGACCACAGGCAGTGTGTCTTCTCTTGTCATCCCTGGCTGCTCTCTGCTCTCTTCTGTGAGCTGCCCTCTCACAGTGCTTCTGTCACCTGGCCTGATAGGTGTGCTAACAGAGCTGAGGAGACTGTGCCCATAAAAATGGAGATTTTGGAATTAAAAGCACCCCGTAAAGGTAGTTGAATGTTTGCTGTTACCCTGGTATTTTAAATCCATACAGTCCCTCTTAGCAGTGCTTCTGTCACCTGGCCTGAAATGCAAATGCGCGATAGGTGTGCTAACAGAGCTGGAGACTGTGCCCATAAAAATGGAGATTTTGGAATTAAAAGCACCCCGTAAAGGTAGTTGAATGTTTGCTGTTACCCTGGTATTTTAAATCCATACAGTATTGATCCTTGTACCTACCTCCGATGGTGATAAGTGTTTATTTCTGTCACAGATGAAAAGCTTCTGGGATGGTGATGTGCCTGAGGAAACATGGGAGATGAATTGCAGAGCAGTGAACTGAATCCAGGTCACAGCTCAGCTCCCTAGCCAGGAGCATGGCCTTTGTTTGCTTGCAGCATCACAAGTCCTCCCAGTCTGCAGTGAAGGACTCCAGTTCTCTCTTGCTCTTTGAAATGCTGACTTGAGCTCTGGGAACATCCCCCAGCTCTGTGAATGTACCTGGTTGGAGAAACAGTGGGCCCTGATTAGACTGATCAGGATCTATGATCCCGTGCAAAAAGTGGCTTAGATCTCTCTTAAAACCTCTGGGCTTTATTGCTTTCCCTAAATCTACTGAAATAATATTCTCTCTTTCACAGCTAATAAGGAAACTTCTAATTTCTAGCCTAACTGTGGTCATAGCTCCTTTTCTTCATGCCTTAACATTATAATTTATGTAAATAGCTCTTTTGTCTTGCAATATTTTTTCTGTCACTTCTGAGAGAACCAGATTACCATAGCAGGACTGGATGTGAGTATAATTCAGTGCAGAACTCCATCCTGAGTATTTTTTGCAACTGTTTATGCAGAATTTGTGTAGACAGAGATACGAAGTACTTCAGAAATATTAATTAGGATATCCTGTCAGCTTCACCCTTTGGTAGGCAAGTGTTTTACCATTTCATAGAGTGTGGTCAAATGCAGAATTCTTGTGTTTCACCCTTGAGAGGCCTTCCATATTTAACTTTTATGTTCTGGGTTTTTAAATATGTAACCTAGAAGCATAACAGAGTATGAGCTTTGAATATCATTTTGTGCCTGATTTTATGTTTATTCCTGAAGTATATGAACTTCTAAGGTCACTGTTTGGGAATTTGGGTAGGTTTTTTTTTTTTGCTGCCTCTGCTTTCAGTGTCCAGAAAGATGTCTTAAAATAAGACAAACCTGGCATTAGAAAACTCTTAAAAAGCTTTACTCATTTTCACAGGTGAACTACCATCTGTCTTGCCTTTCCATCTCCTAATTTAAAAACATCTTGATAAATATAATCAAATTCTTTCAGGCTGTTATTGGATTCTAAGATGGCATACAGTGAGACTGCATTATTATTTCCATCTTCAACCAGTCTAAAAAAGTTATATACATACCTGTATTATCAAACACATTTGTATTGACAATCAAGGAACTATGTTTAATTGACACCATCCAGACTTTATTCCCATTTTGCCTAAACCACACCAGTGCAGGACTTTGCTAGAAACTTAAAGAACTTCTCCCTTACCCAGGTTGTGATTGGTACAGCACAGCCCTCCATGAGTGGCTGTCTTACAGTAATCAAGCATCTGAAGAATTATTAGACCACTCTAAACATCTTCAACCTGTATTTTTTTGGCTATTTTTGTAATGTCAGAATTCTGGAACTGTTTAGACTTCCTTTTGATGACTGTGGAAAATGACTGTAGACCATGGACTGTATTCTGTGCCTGGATAGTTGCTCATCATAAAATGCAACTCTGGTAATGAGAAGGGAGTATAATATATTGAATACATAAATCTCTAAAATATTTTTGGCTATTGTTGTTGTTGTTGAAGTCTTACAAGTTTAACCTTCTGATGCCAGCAGGACTTTAAATTTAAGAGTGTTTCAGAGGAAAAAAAAAATGTTAAAACAATCCTTACAGCAGCAGATACAGTATTATTGTAATAAGGATTTAAAATATAAACTATATTATGCATTACAAAAATATATACTCAGTATAGTTTGTAAGGTGCTTTGGAAGAAAAAATATTTGATTTTTTCTGAATTATTAGTTTGACCCTCTGGCTGTTGGCATTCAAGAAATAGTAATTGGTACATTTGGATCCTGGTTTGGCTTATACATATGCCTGTAGGTGCAAAAGAATTTCAAACAATTGAAATGAAGAAGCAGTGTAATGAGGAGACTCTCCTAAATTATGCAGTTCAAATATTCTCTCTCCCAAGATTTTGTGTTGCAAGAAGGTGGCCAACTGTGCTAAAGTAAAATGGGGTGATTGAGGGAGATACGAGTGGGGGTGAAACTTTCCCAGAAGAAACCCAAAAACAGAGGGTAGGGTGAAGAAAATAAAGTGAACCACAAAAGTTTTGGATGTGCAATTAAACTGCCCCAGGAGCTGTTTTTCATGGTGTACGATGAGCACTTGTCTAAATCCTGATGCAAACTCATCTGAAACGTGTGAGTTTAGCATGCAGAAGAGAGACAAGGCTTAGCCCCATATGGCTTTTCACTTTGATCTTCAAAGGTCAATTTTGTATTGCTGAGCCAGTATTGAATAAGTCCCCAATTAATTAGGAAGAGAAAACACTTCTGTTCAGAAAAAAAGGTGCATCTGCTCAGTGTTACTTTTTTTTGCAGCAGAAAAACTAATGACTGCAAACAAAACGATGTTTTGTGTTCCATTCCCTCTGTCCTTACAGAGCAGCAATAATGCAGGATACACCCTCACCAGCTATTCTGACAATTTCATCCTCTACCCTCCCTGAATAACAACAATAATAGATATAAGCCTTGCATGAAGTGGACTTTGTTTTCTTTGGTGAAAAGAAATTAGATTATCCTTTGCTTTTTGTACAACATCCTTCATGTAAACTACATTCCAAAAGACATTCTAGAGGAAGAGCAGCAGCAGAAAAGAAAGCAAATAGCAAAATAGTGAATACTAGCTATAGACAAAAGAGAAAATGCAATCTAAAAAGAAATTTTATGTTAATGAGATTGGATTTCAATTTCACATGACAGAAAAGGCATTCACACCTAGAAATAATAACACTAAGTGAAGAAGCAGAGACCTGTGTTAAATGAACTGAGGAAAAAGAGAACTAATAATACCTTTCACTGAATTTGCTGTATGAATAATTAAGTAAAACCTCTTTGAAATCCCAAAACTCAGCTCACCAGTTCCTTTCTGCTATTTTGCAATGCTCAGGTGATTTCTGTGGTGGGACAAAATAAGCCTGGGAAAACTGAGGGTTTGTTTTTATTATTGCTTTTTTTTAAAAAAAAAATTCAGATGAAGAAATCATTTTACTAATGTTTTTATTATGGATACTCTATTTCACTTTTGTAGCATCAGAAATCAAGAAAGCTTTACCCTGTTTGGTCTACAAGTAAAATAGGAAATACCTTTTTTTTTTTTTTTTACATACAGAGGAAGAAGAGGATGTGATTCTTGAGAGTTGCTTATGGGTCAGCTAGAAACACACCCTCAGTGTTCTGACTGGAATGACATGACAAAACAATTTCTTCCACCAGAGATCACTCTTCCAATTGGTTTTGCATGTCACATGAATCAAAGAGAGGGTTGTTAGCAGATATGTTTTGCATTTAAAAAGCTGAGAATTTGCATTTTGTTTATGTCAGACTGCAGAATTTGGACTTCAATAAAGCCTCTGCAGGAATCCTCTTGCACTGCAAGTCAACTTGAAGCAATGGCCTGAACAATAAAAGCTGTAGATTTAAGACCCATTCAGCTGGAGACTGATGTGCACATTACTTCAGATGTATTCAGAGTCCCACAGATGCTTCCAGTGCCTGCACGTTCACATGCTGGGAAAAGATCAAATAAGGAAGTCAGTTTGAGATTTATGGTAATACAAGTACTGCAGACTTCAGGAGTGGTGCAATGTGCCCTTAATATTATGCTTAAATTCTCTGGGAGAAAATATTGTGGGGCATTCTGTGTAATCAAGGCCTTTGGTTTTCCTTGCCCACAAAATGTGTAGGGAGGAGTAGAGGAGATCCAGGTGGATTAAAAGAGAACATTAGCAGTTGAATTGAGCTCAGCTGGCTGCCATAGCTAATGAGATTTATTCTAACCATAGGTATTTCAAAGAAAGGGATTCTAAGTCCTTTAGGAGGCATTTTCTAAAAAGATTTGACTGCAATAGGATTTTACTAATTATTATTATACAAATTGTTGCTCAAAGAATAATAGGAAAAAAAAAAAAGTTGAGCAAATGCAGAGATAAACTGAATTTTGAATCAGTGGAGTCTTTGGGTTTTTGTCTTTTCTCTTGTGTACTGTATACTTGCCAAGAACGCGTGGCTAAAAAATGAGTTCCTAAGCACAAATCATTTGTATGAATGTTATAATGATGAATCAAAGATAATTTGATTCATGTGGCATTTTTCCACACACCTACTCATCTCGAGGAAGAAGGAGAAACGAATCTGCCTTTCCACCTACACAACAACACAAGGCGCCTGAACTTAGGTAAAATAAGCTCCTGGTGTTGATATAGTTGCTTGGATAGTTATATTTATCGTGTTCTAAGTAAATGTGAAAGAAATGCCAAAGAAAGAATTTGCTGTCCCAAGGATGAGTTCAGAAATACAAAATGTCAGTACCTCTCCTTGTGCTTTCCTTCCATTTACTGTCGGCAGGCTGATACTGGATTTTCAGTAAAAAAAGGAACCAAATAACTTCTGTTTGTAATTTGTCATCACACTGGGAACTCTTTTTTGCTATTATCATTAATTGTTCTAAACTACAGTGAACCCAAAGAATTTGAACCTCCTATCCTGAAAATACAGCTCTGTCTGTGACAAATGCTTTCTGTCATTATTTAACAGATTTTTTTTGATTGAAGTTCAGATGGTAAGATTTTGCCCTAACTTCAGAGAGCTCTAGTTGCACACTGTATAGCAATGAGGTAGAGTAGTTGCTGGTAAAGTAAGTAGGTATCCCAAATACAAGGGTATTTCAGAAACCAAATCATGCTGCTTCATTCTGAAAGCACAGTTTTCTTAAATACCATGCAAGAATCACAATTAATCAAATATACATTCTGTCTCTGTGCAGCATCTATTTAATTTTTTTTTCTCTTACTGGGAAGAACCTCATTTACTGTCACAGAAGATCTTCCTGATTTGAGTTATCAAGCAGTTTATGCTGATGTTAAACCAAACTTTCCTTATTGCTTCTCTCAGAGGAATCTCAGCTTTGGGGAAAGGGGAAGTAGAGGTATGTAGAAAGCTGCAGACAGTCTCCAGCTTTGATGCACCTGCACAAGGTGGGTTTTCTGGCTCTGGACAAGGTAGATTTTCTGGCTCTGAACAGGATTGGGATGTGCTTGCAGGGCAGGTCCCCTGCCACTGTGGTGTGTGCCTTCTGAGGAGGCAGGAAGGAGGCTAGTGTGTGCCTGTCCCTCCTGACACCTCTCACCAATAAATGTGTAGCTATTGGATGGAAGGGAGTGATGAGAACAAATTCCCTGCCTTATTTATTGCATTTAAAATTGGAAAACTTCACTTTTTCTCCAAGAAATGAGGAGAAACAAGAAGAGTGGACGTTTCCACTTCTTATGGCCAAGCTTTCACCGCTCATTGTGCTGCACTCTGGGTCCGGATTGTGTGTTTGCACTATATTGAGTGAAAGGCCCTTATGTTACTGGGTATAGTTACTTTGGAGTCTCATGGAAACTTTAAAGGATATTCTCCTTTCCTTTATTTTTATTCCTTTCCTGCTGTATGAAGCTGAGCCTATTTAATAGAAGTATGATACAGCCCAAAGGGGAAGGAAGTTATAGTTGAGGAGTTTTGTAAGATATATTCACCGAAAAATTGTTACAAAAATGTAATGATGTTAAACGATAAGTTACTTGGATAGCAAATTGTGCTTAATCAAATGCAAAGCAGCTTTGAATTAAAAGGACAATCAGAATAATGATCACTTTAGAGACAGTTAAATCTGGTGACTTGTAAAAACTGTTTTATCAGTGGTTGCAATGAGCTAAGGGTTTTGCTTATTCCAACATTTTTTCAGGAGTGTATTAATAACAAGGTAGATAATTGTATGGGTTTTACGTGTTTAACCTTTCTATATTTAAAAAGGATTTTTCTTCATCTTCATTTACCTCAAGCTTTGGATAAATTTGATCAATACAGTTTTAGATATTGCACATAATGTGTGAAAATGGGGGAGGAAGATAAATTATGCTTTCAAATGTAAGTGAAATTCAGGGTGGTATATAAAGTATGAAAGCAATACACAGAAGCTTTGCCTTGCTCACTTGAAACAAGATGGTCATTTCGTACCTTAAAGAAAAATGGCATAGGAAATAGAATAAAAGGAAAACAAAAAAAGTAAGTAGGCTAGGAAAGATTTTAAATCCTAAAAGATGACATCATCTAGATCAATTGATGTCTGACTGTGTGAACTGTACTGAGAGCAGTCTGGACTGAGGAAGGTTGCTGTGGATGTCACTCGAGCAGGGGTGGTAGGCGGGGAGCTGGTTTCACAAAGATACAAATAAAGAAATGGTGATACCATATTTTGTTCAGTTTACAAGTGAGTGGATGGTTTGATGGAAGGTACGTAACATTTAATTGTATTCTCTTCAAAATAATCTGTCCGTGATCAAAGCTTCTGTCTAACCCTATAAATTACTACTTGGGTTATGGCCTGGAGTGTGAGAGTTTACTGCCCTATGAAATTGTTTTTGTTCTATCTACTGTAGCATAATTTGTTCTCATTTTTCATATAAATATTTAATGAACATTCCAAACTATGAAAAATGAAACCCTTTCAGTGACTTCAGAGGGAGCTATGCAGTATGAAATAGGACTTCTAGAAGCAAACCTAATGAAATTGGTGAGCTCAATTCAGTAACCAATTGTGTCTTGTTAAATTCATTGTTATAAATACAATTATTTTAGATGCATGGGAAAAGGTTTTTTTTTCAGCATCTAATAGGAGAACTTTACTTTAAAACACTGGAGTTTCTGGATAGGTACAAACAGAAATAGATGGAGGAAATCACCATATTTGAATATATAGCAAGAAGGGGTTCAGGACATACCAGATAACTGCTAGGCTATTGTAAAAAAAAATTATTAAAAAAAATATATATGGGATTATTCTGTAATTAGTGTTTTGAGTCATTCATAAAAAAAGGAATAAAATTCTCTTGATTCTAGAACACTGAATTGCTTGTCAGATATATCTGGTCCTTGATTTCAGTTGTCCTAGAAACTAAAGAACTTGTTACTTCAAAAAGACTTCCATGCAGCCTTCAGAGATGTGCTGTATATGTCTGTACATTCAGATTCTTGCATATGCTGTTTTTCTTGGCCAGTTTTCTGGGGTTCATGAAAAAAAAAATCTGCAGACGCACATATGGGGATATAAAAATATATCCACCGTTTTAGATACTGGAATATTCTGGGAAGCTGCATAGAAAATGTATCTAAATATACTTGGCAGATCTGTTCCTGAAAGAGGGGGAAAAGTGATGTGTATATATGGTGAATAAGACCACCAGCTTAACAAGGAGGCAAAGCTGCAAAGTACATGCAATGCTGAGAAAACTTTGCCATGGCATTAAGATCAAACTATGTTTTTTAGTGCTTAAGATTGTAATAATGAAAAAAGTAAAAGGAAGATTGATCTTTAGACACTGTAAAGTTTAGGCCTATTGATACTGAGGGAATCCCTGGATCATGTACTGTAGCTTTTACTTGTGTTTAGGGGAACTAAGTGTACTCATGAAGAAAAATTCAAGCAAGAGCTTTTGATGAGCATAAGGGCACTTTCTCTCAAAAAGCCCTTGAGCTGGGGATTATTGGAGGTTAGAACAATGTGTCAGCACATATGTTTATTCTTCCACTCTTCCACTATGAGTCACAGCCAGAAAAGGACTATCAGGGAAGATGAACCTTTGGTCAGACCCAAAACGGCTGTTCTCCAGTAGAGATTCCCTTGCAACTGGAAATCTGGTGAGCTCAGTTATCAAAATTTAATTAAATGACAGCTGGCAGGGAATTTTCAGCCACAAATGTGGGAAAGAAAAAGAAAGACTATTCCAAATAAGAATATGTAACTAAATCCTTCGGCAGAGATTCAAAAAAAGTCAAAAAGAAGTATCCTTTCCTGTCATATATACAATTTTATTGGAAGGAAAGAATTTTGTCTGTTCTAGACTTCAATCAATAATAATAGTATAATAATAGGCTTTTTTCCTAGTCTCTTCAGTGACGAAATGCAACAAATCATTTATTCTTTGAATTTCTCCTCTTTCATTATTAATTATCGACAAAGTGTGTAGAGGTGACTGCTGCCCGTATGTGATCTGAGAAGTGAGTTTTCATCTCTTTGTGAAGATTCTGTGAAATCAGCCAAGGAATGAACTTGTGTTCAAATTCCACTGCCCAGGGACATGCTCTTTTCCTGTAATGAGCAGGGCTTATTTTTGACAGAGTATTGGTGTTCATTCCTTAGTAGGGTGGAGCTCTGCATACCCAAACTTACACTACAGTACTTTTTTTTTTTTTCCCAGGTTATCCTGTCTGTGAAAACTGACTTTGTGTGAGTAATTTAAGTCCCAGTGTACTGGTTCATGCGTGGAAAGGATGACCCTGGCTTTGTAGATGGGAGTATCTGAGGAGAACCGAAGAGAGAATTGGACAAATATTCTGAAAATAGTTTGAAAATTGTCAATATCAGGAGTCTGGGGTATAATTAAAGTATTTTCTTATCCCCTTCATTGCTATCACTAGATTTAGCACTTGAGAGAACCTGGGATTCTTCCTACCTAGCTCTGAGAATAAAATCTAAGTTACCTATTAAGACATGATCTTGATAATTTCTCAGAATTTACACCTTCAGAAGGCAGCTCTATGTGCATGTCCTTGTGTTAGTTTTTGATAGGTCCTTGCCTCTTTAATTTCACTGCCTCTGTCTCAGGGACCTAGATTGACTGCAAATTCTCCAGTGCCATAGGCATCATTTCACTGTGTCTAGTTTAAAAAAAAAAAAAAAAAAATTGTCTGTTGGCTTTGATTTTAAATCCAACTCTCATTGTGCCCTAGTCGAGCTTGGCAAGCAACTTGGAAGAAAGCATAGCGACACTGTGAGAGCAGGAATTCAATTTAGGAAGTCCCATGTGGGATTGCCTCTGGACTTTTGTCATCTGCAGCATTGCCCTTCAGCTTCTAAAGGACTAACCTGAATCTAACAGCCACACAGATGGTTAAAGGTCATTTCTAGGATATTAGTATATTATTTTCCAACTAAAAAAAAAATCTTCAAAAGAAGCCGATCAATAGTTAATTCTATTGCACATAGTTTTGGGCTTTAATATCCTTTGTCCAGATAGGATTTTACAACAAAGACTTGCTGCTGGAATCTCTCTAGGTTCATGACAGATGCATTTCCTTTCTTAAGTACTTTTGGTCTTGACTACAGTTATGGTGGTGAGGAGAGTGAGTATTCTGTCATGGGACATGGTATGAAACAGACACAGGCTCTGTGGAGCTCTGCAATTCTTTTGTAGGTGTTTTCATCCAGATGGAGTTTCCAGAGAAAAACACTATATTGTGGATGTGTTTTTTGGAGATAGGAGACTAAAAGAGAAACTGAAGGTCCTTAGAGTGCCTTTTCTGGTCCTCTCCTCCCTACCAACTGTAATCTCTTGCTTCATGCTTTTCTTCCTATGTAGGAGATGAATCGTAAGTCAAGTGAGCAGAAGTTTCACAGGAGAGAAGAAATTGTGAAAGTCTGAGTGGAAAATGTCTAGACTTTGGTTACTAGGCTAGTTATGCACGTGGTTGATAAAAACCTGCCAATGACTAGTTTATGTACCAAGAAGTAAAATTGTCATTGTGAAAAGGCCTAGCTCGGGCTAAACATTTTACAGTTTTACAGAAACTCAGATGAGTTATATTTGGACACTGAGATCCTGATGCATTCGCCCAAGGAGCCCAAATCTGAAGCCTGTCTTGCAGACTGTACACAAATGTCTGGTATGGGTTCCAGTAGACCTCGTGTGCACTTGCTGCTGTGTGGAAATGCACAGCAAGGTCACTCTCCCTGACTTGTCTTCTTGTAAACAGATGTTCTGCACAGTGGCTTGGATGTCTTAAATTGGTGTATGTATATAATGTTGCTTTCTTCGTTGGAATTAAATTTGTTTTCATCAGGAATGGTGTTCTTCAGTTAATATCTTCTTTTTTTTCCCCTCCTATATTCCTTTTATTTTCATTTTTTGGCTACTCTGTTCTAAAATAAGTTAGTCCCTCTGCAAGAAAAAAAAGCACTAGAAAGAAGAGGGCGGAAGTTATTTGTGCTCTTCAGAGCTGTCTTTTGCTTTTTACTGTTTGTTGTGGTTTAACCTCAGCTGGCAGCTAAACCCTGCACAGGCTCTTTCTCATTCAGTCTCGCAGCAGGATGAGAGAGAGAACCAGAAGGGTAAAAGTGAGAAAACTCATGGGCTGAGATAAAGACAGCTTAAAAGGTAAAGCAAAAATGTGCACACAAGCAAAGCAAAGCAGGGAATTAATTCAGCACTTCCCATGGGCAGGGAGGTGTTCAGGAATCCCCAGGAGGCCAGGACCCCATCACATGTAAGGATGATTTAGGAAGACAAACCCCATCACTCCCCTTTTTCCTTTTTTTATGCTGAGCATGACATGATATGGTCTAAAATACCCCTTTGGTCACAGCTGTCCCTGCTGTGTCCCCTCCCAACTCCTTGCACACCCCCAGTCTCCTCCCTGGTGGGGTTGGGGTGTGAGGCAGAAAAGTCCTTGGCTCTGAGTAAACACTGCTCAGCAATAATGAAAGCGTCCCTGTGTTATCAACGTTATCCTTGTCTGAAATCCAAAAACATGCACTGCACAGTCTACCACAAAGAAATTTAACTCTATTCCAGCCAAAACCTGCATACACCTAAAACTGATTTCCTGTTTTTCCGTGTTTCCATCACTGAAAACTTTCTAAATGGTGGGAAAGGGATGCTGTCTCGTCAAATACTGAATCCAGTTGAACTTTGTTCATCTTTGGATGATTGTGATCTTTCTAATATAGAGAAAAATATTGTCAAAGTTGTAGTATCTTGGCTGCTAACAGAAATCAAAATAGGAAAAAGTGAAAATTTTAATGCTTAAATTTCTAGTAACTTTTACTGAATTCTTCTGGGATTTGAAAATATGCATTTGAATTGAAAATTTCAATGCAAACTCTCATAGGTTTATTATAAAGGGTTGGGAAGAGCCTGTTCCTTTACTTTTTCTTACAGCAGAAGTATGTATTTCACTGGGGAAACTTCTTTAAATAAGAAGAGCAAGAAAGTTCTTTGAAAGTCTGGAGAATAAAGGATTTGTTCCTATTGGTTTTTTTTTTTTTCCACTTCAAAACGTGACAGTGATTAATCATAAAGCGTTACAAACAAAGGTGTATTACTATTTTAGCAGTAAGCATTTGCCAAAGATTTTGTTTTAGGATCAGCACTATCATTTGTGCATTACACTGAACAATGAGTGATTGTAGCACATCTTTCCAGTCCTTACTTGCTTTGTCATCTTCTCTTTGTCTTCCATGTTATCTTCATTTTTTCATCCTCACTTTCTACTTTTGTCAAAAAATATAGAATGGATTTTTTGTTACTGCAAGGTGGAGTTTCTTTCTCATGAGTCCATGAGGCTAATCATATACCTTTATTCAAGATATAACCCAGAGTACATTTAAGTACCTTCATTTTCTCCATTACATCTTTCGACAGATTTGATGGGCATTGCATTTTGTAATTAATTATTTTTTAAATCATGTATTTCTGTATTATAATATGTGAGATATTAGTGCTCCATGAAGAATAGATTTTTTGTATGGTATAATTTTTGATAAAAAAATGTTACATGTGAGGAATTGTCTCAAATTGCTCAAATGACATGATCAGATGAGTAGAGTGGACAGAGAAAAATCCTTCAGGCCCTTGATGAGATAGTTTGTTGATCAAAGGTCTCTATGGAGGAGACTAGATGCACACTGAAATAGGCTTTTATTTCATCTTGTATTAACAGCATAATAGCGTCCACTATTGTACAATGCTCAAAAAAGCAATTTTGTACTTGGTGACTATATTTTTTGTGTCATTGTTGGCATATTTTTTTGTCTCATTCTCTAAAAAAAAGTGTGCTGGCTCTATCAAACGTTGTATTACAAGGGGGTGAAATGCAAACAGCTTTTGTCAGTGACTGTAGACCGTGAATACATAATCTATGACAAAGCAACCACTTCTTTCCATTTCTTGCACAGCTAATGACAATTTACTGCAGTACAGGTGTTATTTACATCAAAAGAGTTAGATCTGGAGTATTCTAATATTAAATCAGATGGAAATAAACCTATAGAGCACCTGCAAGTTTTCTTCTCTGGTAAAACAAAGAAGAGTGCTGCTCTGTGGTAAGGATTACACTGTGGTCCAGCCATCTTCCTAGGGTTTGATCTGCTTTCCATGTCTTAAGCCTTTCTTCCATTTGATACCTGCGTTAGTAGAAGTATCTAGATTTCCCTTTTACTGTAGTGTTAATCCTGAACAGAGCTGCATCCCTTTGTCTGATGTCACTGAGCAGTTTGGCTGGGGTTGAGTGAGATCTGTATATTCTAGCTGAGACTTTCCAAGCTTGGACTAGAAAAGGAAAACCTCTTCTTCCCACTGGCTGCCATTCTTTCCAGGGGATTTTACATCAGCTGTGCACTTCCATGGGAAAAGCAGGTTTTTCTCTTTCTCTCTGCATGGAGACCAGCTTTCTTGCCATATTTTTCTGATGCTGCTATTATGCAGAGTCTTTGCTCCTTTCACAATATTAGTGAATATGAAGCCATGTTTCTAGCATCTGAAAAAAAGATAGGTTGGGTTAAATCCTGTCCTACTATGACTGCTGACTGACTACAAAACATCTGATTTTGTTTATTGGTCCTTTCCCAATAAGGCAAGTGCATCCCCATTGTTACAGAAATAGTGATCTGCATCAGATAACTCATCAGCCCTCCTGTCCAGAATCCTTAGTACATGTCTGCTGCATCAGTTACAAGATAGGATTAATTCAGAAGACTAATTCGATATTTGAGTCCTCAGACAAAAAAGAGATGTGAATAATTAGATACTCAATAAAAGCAAAACCTGCTGTATTTCAGCAATTTATTTTATATGTTAAGGATGCTCTCCTGGCTGGCCATCCTGGAGCCTCTCTGGTGTCACTGTCAGATCACCCGAGCTAGTCTGAAATGCCTTTGCAGTGGGCAGCTCCAGAATGCCTGTGCTCACTCCACAGTGAGACAAGGATTCCTTACATTCTGTAGTTAGAGTGCCCGGTCACTTGGCAGGGACACCATGCCCTTTGCTGTGCAAAAGGTTGGCAGCACCTCACTGCCTCTTGCCTCGGGCTCCTGTCCCCAGAGCTCAACCTGACACTGTCTCTGCAGCTGCCCACTGAGCCACCTGCACTGAGGCACGTACATCCCATCTTCTGGCCAACAACAGGCAACTAACTACCTTTTCAGCATTTATTATACTCCTGAATTGGAACCATTTCAGTGCTTTTACTCTTGTCCCAGTGTTTATCCACGTTGTTGTTACATGCCTGTGTTCAGTTTGGACTCTCTCTCTGATGGCATGCATAGGTCTTCTGAACACTTTCCAGTGGCTTCCTTTAGCCTATAAATTCTCAGGCCTATTGCAGCTGTCTCCTGGTTAGTCCTTTTTGTCCTGAGGCTTTTTTTTTTTTCCTCTAGACCTTTATGAATTCAGTTAATCTTTTATCCCAATGCTTCAGGAAATGCCCAATTAGCTGATCTGCTCACTCCTGAACATCTTCTCAAGAGACGTTTTACTTGTTATTAAATGCACAGAAACAGAAGGCTCTTGGTGTTAAATGCATAGAGACAGTGCAGAAAACTTTCTTAAGTCTCCAGGATCTTTGTGGCCAACTTGAATTTGGTTATATTTTAAAAATGAAGGTAGACTTCTGTAAGTTTATATACCTGGATGGCTGCAGAGTCACTAACTCCTTCATTTTACTGCTGGGTTACAGAAGAAGTATTGCTGATTCTTAATGTCACTGTATTTTCAACTGGTGTACAGGAACATAAAGACCTGAAGCAATATATAAGATTTATCTTTATTCTCTCAATTTTTTTTTTATTACCCACAATGGTGAGAAGTCAGCAGATAAACTTCCTTAATATTTTTAGATCCTAATTGTGTTTTTTACCCGTGTCCAGCTCTCAAAGAACTTCCAAGTCAGATAAATAGGTGCCAACATCAAAATGGATAGATGGAGATATATGAATTTTGAAAATGTAATTTGCAGCCTAGATCCTTAACGAAATAAATCCAGCCTTCCAAATTTTTAATATAACTTGATAACAGAACTTAATAATACACAAGTTATTGTGTTTGGAAGAATGAGAGAGGTAGATGTCTGGTTTTGATGAAAAAGGTGTAACCAGAGTGAGTTGTTTACAAACTGAAGTAAGAAGCATTAAAAATTAAACTGATTAAGAGGGACTTTTTTAAGTAAAGATGATTATAAATTGTTTCAGAAAGTTCTCCAGCAGTGTGGGACACCCTTCATGCCTTAAAATGCTTTTTTTTTTAAACTATGTGCACTTCAGCTCACATGGAAACCACTTGATCCAGACATTACAGGGTAATGTAATTAAAGTGGGTCTTTGACCCACTACATATGCAACCACTCAGGAGTTGTATTCATTTTATTGAAAACTCTGCTAAGAAAAAGAAATTATAGCAAATATTGAAATTTTTTGTGGAATTTCAGAAATACACAAAGTAAAACATTGTTTCTCAAATATTTAATTGCTTTGTCTCAGTAGTGCAGACACATTATTTTGTACTGAGTTAAGAAAAATCAAAAAACAAACCTTCAAAACTATCCTTAAAAATAATCCCATTTTATCTTAGTGGTTTAATATTGCTAAGATAAGAAATTCAACCCCTAAGTAATTTCATACTTTAAAATATTTTCAAACAAGTGCAAAATATTTCATTTTTAATGAAACTGCCTTTCCAAAAGCTGAGTTAGGCCTTTGAAAAATATTCTGATAACCCTAAGTTACCTTGGAAGAGGCCAAGGGCTATGTAAAGATACAATAAACTCAATTTTATCCCTGTGCATCTCCATTTTGTTGTAGGAGACTGTGAATCTATATAATATTTACTTTCTTGGCATTAGATTTACGTACAAGATTCCCTGTCAGAAGTGATCCCTTCTTGATTTTCCTCACAGTTTAATGTGTATAATTTCATGTTGAGGAAACCACAGAATTAGCTGTTTCTGGTTTCAGAAAAAGAATTTGCTGGTGGTTACTTTTTGAGGCTTTTTTTTTTTTTTTATTTCTAAATTGAGGGGTTTTTTGAATGTCACACTTAAGCTCAAACATCACTAGTCAAACTCAGACTTATCTTCATTAAAGTTAACTAATTCTTTATATTCAAACCATTTTGATCAAATTAAGGGAAAATAAATACTAGATTAATAGAGATAACCTAATCTTAATAACACATACCTAATTTTAAGAATAATTTCCTGATACCGAATTTTAGGGCTACAGATACACGAAAAAAGATAAAAAATACATGAAAAAAGATAAAAATTGATTTTGATACATATCATCTTGAAGCTAGGAAAAAACATAAGGAATAATACTTTTTTTTTGTCTACAAGAAAACTGGGATTATTTTATGACCACAAAAAAGAAGAATGTTTTCACTGAGAAGACCAAGAAGTTTCAGGAGGAGAACATTAATCACAGCTGCTATTTTGCTTCAAAGGCATGATTAAAAGTTGGGTTCCCCTGCCTGTGTATAAAATTTCAGTTCAAAGGAGGTGACTGAATGCAATCCCTGAACACCATTACAGAATTAAATAGCATGCAAGAAGGAGAATAGCAGCCTCCTATTAAAATCAGGCAACCCAGGACAACTTCAGTGAAAACAGTCTTTTACACCACCAGTAAAATATTTAAAATAAACAAGGCAGAGAGTGGAATAAAAACTGGTAGACTCAAGAGGCCTGCAGAGAGTGAAGTATCCTAAAAGATAGAAGGTTATATTTATTTAGAAATAAGTGTTATAACAAAATTCAATCCTTTTTGTGGTGGACTTTGTTTTCCTGCCTACACTTGTTTATAAAGAATGTCATGAGCTCCTGTGTCATCTTCACAGCCTTCTAGGAAATACTGTAAATTGTGAATTGTCACTTGGGTCATCTACCTGGAGGCAAACTGATGATTTTTATGCCTGAGCCTTCTCTAGAATTTCTTTGAATTGGCTATCAGCATCTCAACTACCCAGAATATCAAATCCAAATCTTTGCGACTAGTCAGGCCCATTAATATGGGGAATTGTAGACAAATGGAGGAAAGAATTAGGGCCATATTTAAGCAAATTTACTTTGAGAGGAAAATACTTCAGGTAACCACATGCCAGGCTTTGTGTTCATACTCTTACTTTTATATAAATCAGAACTGATGTTACTTTAAAAGCAAAATTTGAAAATATTTTTGAATGGATGAAATTTCTTTTCATAACCTCGGTTCCTCAGATCTTTAGAAAAGGAGAAAAAAACCCCAAAATATAGAGGGTCTCCATTCCTCATTGAGGATATCCCTGGCACGCAGCCAGAAAACAGAAAATCACAGTATGTTTATTTTTTCATATTATGCCTCTAAAAATCTGCAAGTAGCAAGAACAATGTTTCCCCAGAGGGAAATATTTATATCCACTGTGGTGGTAAAAAGACACAGCTATGAAAGCATTGCAGCAGCTGACCAGTAAATGTAAGTGGAGGCCTATTTCAATTGCATTGTTTTGAATGGGTATCCCATATCCTTTATGAAGTAATTATCCAGGGAGTCACTGTGGAGAAGAAATATCTTCTCTCACAACCTTCCAGGACTCATTCTTTTCAGAATTTTTCTTTTTTTTTTTTGAGTGGCTAGGTGATTTTTACCCATTCATAAACATTTCCACTACAGATTTTTCTTTGAGCCTTTCATTTTCAAGACTCTGAAAGTTGGCTTTCATTTACACAAATAGCACTAAAAAAATTAAAGGATAAAAAAAATGTGTCATTTGTAGGTTTGGTTTTTTTTTTCAAATCTGAAAAAACAAAAAAACCTGTAGGTCTTGAAAAGGTGGGAATGTTCTTTGCAGTTATTTTCCATCAGATGCTGGTGTTAACAGAATCAGGAGTGCTACATTTGGATCTGTAAAAAAACAGAGAAAAAAACCCCCAAAACTAAACAGATAAAACAGAAAGAGAATGTTTTTACTTTTGAGAATGGAAGTGCAAAATAGCAGATCTCTCCTGTTTCATGTCACCTCAGAAACTGACTCTGATGACTGGAGCCAGAGGTCTCATGCAGAGGCAGGGCTGGATTGCTCTCTCTTCCTTTTCTATTTTAGAATTAGCATCTGCTTCCACCCCAGTGTAAAGATCTGTGTGAAATACGTGTGGCTCTATGTGAGTACATGTTGGAATGTGGAAAACCAGCTTCAAGAGGAATGGCTGTGTTCATTCATGGTCTTGCTTAATGCTTTCTAATTTTTTTTCCAAAAGAATTAATAAATGTAGGACCCAACATTAAACCCTTTGCTAAAAAACCTTTCCTAAAACACTGTAATAAAAAAGAGAGGCTTTGATCCCCTAACAGCTGTTAGTTTTGAGTAGAAAAGCTCATAATTGTACCTGATGTGTAAGTGAAAAAGCATCACCAACCTGCTTGTGCAGTAAAAAAAATCTTTGTCATAAATATTAAGGTATTTTGAAGAGGTGCAGAATTACTTAAGTGAAGGAAATAAGACACCAATATATGAGTTTGAAATGCAGAATGGTTTTGTCTGTTCAAAGGTTATAACAAAATCTCTCATCCTCCATTATATTTGAGTGTACTGGATATTAAGTGCTACTTTTGTCAATTCAGAGTAAAGTCCTGTTTATATTACTTATTTAAAAAATATATATTTTCTTTCTATTACCTTACATCAAAAATTACTGCCACTGTTGGGTGAAGAATTAACTGCCTTTGCAGAAGTCAGTGATTTTTTTGCTGAGGTATTTGGTGATCTTCTGGGGAAATGAAAAGCCACAAGATTTTGGTTTATTTCTGTAGTGCAGATAGTTTGTGACTGCAACAAATGAGGTGCACTGGAATTGGATTTCACTTAACCAGATTTGGACATGAAGAGCAGGTAGCTGAGCTACCCTGATCTGCACAGTGGAATCAGTGAGAATATAATTTCTGGGGGTAGTTAGGTACAGGCTGCTCTGTGCAAAATGCATGGCTCCTTTCAGACCTCCCAGCATCAGGGAAACATTTAATTCTGAATTATTGCTTGAGAAATTTTATCTTCAACTTGTTGTATCTTCCTAGGTGTCCCTTCCTGTTGACTTATACTCTGGCAAATAATTCTTCAGGGAATCTAGGGACACACATGAGGATGGCAAGTTGGTTTTAGTGTAAATAATTGCTAGAAGTGGCTGGTTATCAACACCAGTAAAATTCCCATGCAGAACAGTCACCTTATTTTTTTAACATTCTGATCTCTTACCATCCAAGTTCAAGAAATAATGTTTATTTCTCTCTGCTTAGAAGGAATTTCTTGATGGATTCACTAAGTGACAAAAACATTCTGATTTTTTTTCAATAGAACTAGAGTTTGGAGTATCTTGTAATTTTTAGTATCATCAATAATCTTCATATTGATCTAAGTTCCTGGCAATTGAAACAGTCTTTCCAATAACTGGGATTATCTAGATTTTCTAGACTTTCAATATAACCAGTGGAAGGGCTGGAGGAGGAGGAGGAGAATGCACTTGTGTGTTTTTCCTGGTGTTCTTCTGTGTCATATATTGTTGGAAGTGTGCAGTGTTCTGTCAGACAGAGGCTCTGTCTCTCAGGAGTTTCTTGCTGAGGCTTTTTCTGAGTCTCTGACATCTGTTCCCCTGCTTGGAATAGGAACTTGTCTGCCTTCACATATTTCTGTAATGTTTTTTGGAAACTTTCCACAGACCTACATTAAGATTTTGTTGGCCTAATGACCAGTGACCTATAACTCATAGTAAAAAGGATACGTGTACTTGAAGGCAGCTGAGAAATTCCTGCCAGGTAGGACTGGATCCCAGATATGGATGGGCTGGCTTTTTGTCTTGAGCTTTTTCAGGAACAATGTGATTTGTGATGAAGCTCTCATGAAATAATCAATTTGCAATGCTGTGTACTGAGTCAAGTGAGGTCCTTATGCTAACAAATAGATTGTCAAAGCGCATAGCTTAATCCCTTCCCTATTAAAATGGTAAGGCTATTTGTATTTATATTTCTGTGGGGACATAGTTCAGATGGTGCAATTGTTCTGAGTAGTGCAATTGAGGTCCCAGCAGTGATCACTTGACTGAAAACTGTCTTCAGCTTTCTTGATACAAAACCAGGGACTATTCTTATATATCCTACTTAGCTGATTCATAATATAGTGCTGAATCCTAGCTGAGGTGGGAGAAAATTCACCCTTGTATTTGCATTGAACTTCACCATTCAGTCTTTTTTTCAGGAAATTATTATTTTTTTTTGTACAGGTTTTCTACCAAGTCTGCTTGCTATTTTCCAAATACACTTTCAATATCTTCTGACCCACAAGTTCATATCGTCAAGTATTTAATGGTTTGCAATCAGCATAGCATCTTGTGACTTCAAAAACAACACAGGCAAAAATCTGTATTTATTATTATAAACATTATTATGTTTACCTACTGAAATTATATAGGTACTACCTATCCATTTTTTTTTCCATTTGTCTCATTGTTGTGGGACCACCAAAAAAGGATTATTTATCCACTGTACTGACAATATATAGATATCCCCCTCTTTTATTTTTTTTTTCAGAGTGACAACCTGTGCTCCTACAAGCTGTGTTATGCAGAGTATCTGTAAGCAAAGCAAGCCTAGCCCAGAACAATTTATTTTAAGATGTGATTTTTATCTCAACGTAGATAAAAATGTGTTGTAGACCAGGTCTGGTTATGTCTGTTTTAAAAGCACATGAATTTCCAGCTGTAACCATGGTGTGGAGTGGCAGGATTGAGCCTTATCAGGAATAAGGCAGCTCCTGCCATGAGCCTGATTTCCAGCTCCCACCTCTGCTCTCCTTCCCTTTGTCATCCCCTTGCCCCAGGGGCTGGGAATGCCACTTCATAGCTGCTGGACAGAAGACAAATGGATACTTGTCATCGCTGACACCAGGTAGTTCATGCTGACTGTTTTATTCAAGCTCTGGGCTGTCTGAGGAAAACCTTGGCTTCACAAATTTGAAAATAGGTGAAAGAGGCTTAGCTTAGAATTCGGTGGTAACTTTATTTTCCTCCACAGAATTCAAAGAGCTGCTTTCCTTCGGTGCCTTCTTAATGTCTTTGCAATGTGTGATAGATGCAAACTCTTAATTTTGTCTCCTGTGTCATATATGACTTAGGGAATGGATACCACAGCAGTGGGTACAGTTACTGATGTCTGTTTGTAGTAGCTACCTGAAATGGGTCTGGCTGACTCCTTCACTCAATAACTTTTAGCACAGTGCTCTCTGAAGCCTCATCATAGGTCCTTTTAATTGATGGGACTTTAACATATAATTTTCTTTTCAGTAAGAGGAAAGTTAGCTCTCATTTCATTATACAAATGTTAGATTTATCATAATTTTAGCCAAGGGAAATCTAGACCAATGCATTTTTTTAAAGTGTGTCCCCTGGGAATGAAGGATTTTAGAAACCAGCAACAGAGACAAGCAGTCATCACTCCAAATCAGTCAGAAATGCTGACAGAGTGAAACACAATTTGTTCTTACAGTTCAGAACCATGAATTCTCTTGAGACTTTAGATGTCTGAGCCATCTGCCCTTTGGCACCTCTGCAGCAAAGGGTAAATCCATTGGTATCACGTTTGAGATATCTGTTCTCAAGCCGTATTTATTCTTGATTTGGGGAAATCTCTCTTTTGTTCACACTTCATAAGATTAATCCTAACTACTGGCCTTAAACTTGTCCTTTTAGTACCTCTGCAACCTATTTTGGAGGAATAATTATTCCTTATTTAGTTTGCTGGCTCATAGGAATCCTTTTGCTAGGCACTTATCTCTCTGTGTCTGGGCATTTAGCCCAGGCTGTAGATTTCAAAGGCAGCAGGATGCCAAGAGGTTAGACACTGTAATGTTGTGAATACCTTTGTGGATCCAGCAATTCATCATTAGCTGAAAATTGATATCCTGTTATGTGTCTGAGCAACAGTTGTGTATGCAATATATAGGTAAGGATGCATACAAAGTGTTTTGTGAGGTGGAGAAAGCCTGCACAATTAATTATAAATGTGGCAACAAGGCTGTAGTGCATTTAATTTTGTTCCTGGTAGTACTTAACACATTCTTCAATGCAGAGATGCCAAGATACACAGTACAATCATGACTGAACTTGCTGCTGCAATGATGGAATGATGTTTCTTCTACACTATTTTCACTGAAAATAGCCTTTTTAGATGCTGCAGTTCTTCATTGCTTGATATCCCTTTCCCACAAACTGTGGATGGATGTACGTAGTTTATTATAGATACGCATTTTGTAATATTTGCATTTGATTTTTATGTGTGTAGAATGATTTTTTTTTTCCTTAAGGGCCATTGCATGAGTAGAAATAGTTGAAAAAATGCACTTACAAAATGTATGAGGTAACAAATTATTCCTTTATATCATTTTTAGGATCTGTTTTACTTTGTGTGCTGAATGACTCTGGGGACAGCTGAGAGCTTGGCATTTTTTTTGGACATTACTTTTTTTAACAGTGAATTGCTGGTTGTTAAATTTACAGGATATCTGCTAAATATTTCTCTTACATTTCAGCCCTGGTACTTAAGAAAGAAAGTAAAGAACTTTGAAGTGTCTGTCACTATGGCCTAATATCAGCTTAGATAATTGGCTAAAGCTTTTCACAGCAAAGTGTCCATTTTCTCATTACTGGATTTTCAAAAATACCTGGTAGATACAAGTATCATCTGATATAAAAGTTTATTTTTTGTTATTAGAAAATTAGTTGTCCATCATAGGAGGACAGGATATTTGTAAAAATGTGAAGAAATCTGTTGCCATAAAAAGGTTCTATATTACATTTTATAGCAGAGCAGAGTAAATTATTTATGTTATATTGTTGCACTATTTAGGGATGGCCTAGACCTATATACAAGCAATTTTTTGTTAGAAATGGCAGGTTTTCTGACTTGCAAATATTATTCCTGTCATGTAAAGCAGAGGAGAATTCAGGACAAACCTGCACTACAGAATGAATTTCTCAATCGAGTAAAATAATAATGTAACATCCCAAGTAATTGATGCCTAAGTGAAAAAGGTGATGTGCTTGCCTGAGACTAAAACTGAGTGGTGTAATTTGAAAGTTGTTTTTACACTGACAATTGATGACTCCATGCTTCATTTATGCCATGTCTAAACTTGATTCAGACTTAGGATTTGCCTGTTCAGAGAACTGTTGAAGTCCATGAGATTCTGCAAAGGCAGCAGAAAATCTGATAATGAATTTCCAGCATTTTCTAAGAATAGAATAGAATAGAATAGAATAGAATATTTCAGTTGGAATATTTCAGATATCATGTAGTCCAACTGCCTGACTAAATCAAGACTGACCAAAAAATTAAAATTAAAACAGGTCATAAAGTGCATTGTCTCAGTACCTCTTAATCACTGACAGATTTAGGCCAGCTTTGAACCATTCCTACTAATTTATTGAATAAAGAAAAATACCTTCAGAAATACCTTTTTTTTTTTTTTTTTTTTGCTTAAAGATTAAATACATTAAATTTAAGACAGCTTACACAACAGACATTGGTAACACCTTCATGTAGACTAACATGCAAAGCTTCACCTGTCTGGAGCCTTGTTTTTGTTCAAATCCAGTCACTGAAGATGTGATCAACCTGATTTGTGAAGGACTTTGGAAAACCAGAATTCTAACATTTTGATAGGAGAGAAAAAAGACCGATGAGAAAGTTGGAAAGCCTCCCCAAACAGAACACAGCCATCCAGCTGTGATTTCAGTTGATTAACTGCATTTAATGCAAAGCAATATATATGTCTCAAATGGTCTTATACATCAGAAAATAAATACCAGTGTGTATTAGAAATAAAATACCTCTTTTAAAACTCATTAAAAATAGAACATCTCTTTTAAAACACATTCCTATTTGGACCGAACACAATCATCAGTGTAGAAGTATTTAGATGTAGGGATGCAGAATGCAGAATTTGCTTGTGTTTGTATAGTAGCTTGTCACTTTTGGTCAGAGCTCAATATTTTCTCATATTCTTAATTTTATTAATGATTAGATTCCCCACAATAGGCTCTTATGGTTGGAATAATGGCATTCAAGAACAAGCATTGGTGGGCGTTAGATGTAGTAATGAGAATCAGGCAATAGTTTTTAGAGAGCAAACGATTAAAATAAACAAATCAGCAAACCATCAGAAAGATCACCTATGGTATTGGAATCTGGTACCAATATGGACTCAGTGATTCATGAAACAGGCTCAAGGAATTTTTCTCTTGCATGCTTAAACACAGATAACAATGTTGTAATTAGGGAGTAGGGATTTCCCTGGTCTATGAAAGCTATTAGAAATCCTTAAGTTTCTGTAGAAATCAGCCCTTTTTACTTGACAGGTAAAATATAAAGATTTCAATCAGCACCATCTGTAAGGAAGAAATACAAATATCATCTTTGTTTGTGTTCATTTGCTGATTGGTAATTTAGAATATTCAATGACAGCTTCCTAAATAATGAAGACAACTCAAATTTAAGAATGTCTTAATAACAATTAGAAGTGATCTGTATATATTCTCTGCTACATACTCTCTGCTGACAAAGCAGAGCTGTGTGACACTTCCTGACACCAAAGAGCCACATCATGAACATAAGGTAACTGTAAAACTGTGGATCCATGGTGCAGTGCAGTGCTGGGGCAAGGTTGGGTTCTCATTTGCCATAAATTAGGTAGGTCTGGGGAACTTGATGTGCCAGTGTGGTGTTTGACAATACTCCTCAGACTGTTGTTCAAAAATGTAATTAAAATGTAAAGTAACAGGTCATTGTGTTATACTCTTTAATGCAGCTTCAAGTGTGTAACCTGTACAAAGCCTGTTTCAAAACACATAGAATTATTTGAAGTGTGGATATTTACTGTGTTAAAATTCTTTCTTTTTTATCCTCTTAATTTTTCCTAGGAGGTGTTTGCATTGCTCAGTCCCTCAAAATCCCTCGGGAACCAAGACCTGGAGAGTTTGAAAAGATCATTAAGCGCTTGTTGGAAACTCCAAACGCTCGAGCAGTGATCATGTTTGCCAATGAAGATGACATTAGGTGCCTGTTTCCTAATTTTGTGTTTTGAAGATGTTCCTCTTCGCAAAGATTCTTGGTTGGCTGGTGGAAAATTGACTAACAAAGAAGTTTCAGATTCAATCCTACGTAAAAATTGTTGGAAATCTGATGATAAGAAATTGAGTTGTAATTATAGAGTGTGCTGGTCCTTTATTCTGTGTAGTTCCAGACTTCTCCTAGCTCCTAGGAGTGCAGTGCCAATAGATAGTTATTTGGTGACTGGAAAGGAAGAAACCAATAAGAATGCTAGGAAAAAATGGCTAAAAATGAAACAAATTAACTTGTATATTACTATATCTTGAGTTCATCACAGCTGTTGTTGAATATGCCTTAGACTGTAAAAGCTATAGATTATTAGTTGTTTTAAGCTTATGCATATCTAAAATAAAGGCTGGGTTTCTCAAGTTCTTTGTAAATGGAACTTGTTTAATTGGCCATTTGTTGTTTGTTTGCAGGAGAGTATTGGAAGCAGCCAAAAAAGCTAATCAGTCTGGACATTTCCTCTGGATTGGCTCAGACAGCTGGGGGTCAAAAATTTCACCAGTCCAGCAGCAGGAGGAGATTGCAGAAGGAGCAGTAACCATTCTACCCAAAAGAACATCCATAGATGGTAAGCACACGTGACACAAACATTTCGTTTTCTGTCAAAGTTCAAGTACTTCAGGTCTCTTTAAAAAAATTTTTAAAATCATGTTGCCCTTGATTACAGGGAATTCAGGAAAAGCTTTCCAACCAAGTTACCTGAGTTGGCCTGATCCAACAATAATTTAATATATCTGTTGAGATGAGGAGAAGCTGAATCTGCAGTTAGGCAATCTTGTAATTGTCAAATAATGATGGCACTTGGAGTTAAGATCTTCTTAACCATATCCTGGTCATTCTTTGGGACAAATAAGGAGAGTCTTACATTATTGATAATGAATAATTGGATAAATGTAATTATTCTCTGAGGAGGAGATTAACCTGTGCCCTTCTTTCCACTTCTAAACTTACTTTAAGAAAGTAAGTATTAAGAAATACTTACTGCTGTATTAATAAAGATTCTTATTTGGTGGGTGAAGTGAAGTTGGTTTGCAGTACCTTATTCCTGTGAGGGTACTGGATAAAGTAACATCTCTTTGTGTTGGGGTAAGTGTACTAAGCTGGTAATTGATTAGGAAAAATGAACACTATGGAGGTTGCATACAGAATTTAGCCACAGGGAAATACTTGCAAGGAGCTAATCCAGATGGGATGTGTTAATCATGATTTCATTAAAGACAGCTGGATTGAAGGGGTAAGGCTGCAGTCAGGTTTAAGTAGAAATCTTCAGTTTCTCAACTGGTGTCACTAACTATATAAATAGAAGCAGAATTATAGGTGTCCTGGATGTTTTCCTGTCCAACAAAGAGGTACCCCATGATTTTATGTGGCCTTGAAATGAAATCAAATCCTTAGATGCTACTGTGCTCATAAAATAGTTTGTGCCTAAAGCTTTTTCTTGTTCTTGTATTTATAAAAAAATCTGATACTGTATCTAAATTACTATTTTTGTACCGTATCATATTTTAATGCTTCTTTCACTTCTTTTCAATGTAGGATTTGATAGATATTTTCGGAGCAGAACACTCGCTAACAATCGAAGAAATGTCTGGTTTGCAGAATTTTGGGAGGAGAATTTTGGATGCAAGTTAGGATCACATGGAAAAAGAAATAGCAATATCAAGAAGTGCACAGGTAACTGTGAAAGTAAAAAATGATCTGTAAATTGTTTATAGGAGTAAACAGCAGCTGCTTTCTTTTCATCACTTTTCTGTCTCCCTTCAGTTCTCCAATGCTGAGTTGTAAGAAAAGTGTGACATTTTTTCTTAAACCTGAAGGAAAAATTCATGGACAATGTATGAAAAATTTAGTAGTTAATTTGCACAAATACTGTGGTGGTAGAAATTTTATTAAAGACCAGGGACAGTGGTTCAATTCCATTTTATGTTTTCAATGACCTCTTCTCTCACCTCATCTGTAGTTGTCAATATGATTTTTTTTAGCAAGTGTGTGCATCATGGTAATTCTCATATTGTTAACCCTGAAGTATATACAGTGAAAATTAAATTTCTCTTTAAACTGTTGAGATCTTGATGATAGGTCAAGTCTTGAGCTCCTTATTTAGTTTACAAACTGTGTTTGAGGATGAAGGAAAAAGCAAATCAGTATGTTCTTATTACTTGTCCCCATGTGTAAATGAGGGATCCTATATCATATTATAAAACTGAAAGCCTCTATAAAATTTGAGCAAGAACTTGAAGTAATTGTCACTAATTGTCACCAGTTTTTGCAAACCTGCTTGCTCAGGTGGCATACCCAGATGCAGTTGTCATGCCACCCAATGCAGCAGACACATCAGCAGCTGACTTTGGTCTTCTCTATGAGATGTTGTTTTCTTGCTGTTACTTGAAAAGTTTAATACAAGAGTGTTACTTTCTGTGGTACAGCAGATTGCTTCTACTTTTTGTGTAGACACTTTTACCTAATGTCAGGACTCCTTGTTTCGTTTCTTTAATTACTTCCACCCCTGGCAGTGTTGCTGGCTGTGAGCACCATCTCTGTGAGCAGTGCCAGCAGCAGTACACAATTTTGCTGCACTACATACATAAGCTGTCTGTGATGTGCCTTGATTTTCCTGGAAGTCTCTTCTTTCGTCAAATAATTTTTTCCCCATGGATCATGAACTTTTTTTGCATTTGCTGTCCCACGATTTTTGGCTGCTTGCTGACACTTTGTTATAGGGGTGTCCTTCCAAACTTTCTGCATGCTAGCACCCACTTCTCCTGGGCTTGTCAGACAGAAGCACTGTGAAGTCTCCGAGAGCATGCATTCCTGCACTTTCTGGACCATCAGATTTATTGTACGTGCATTGTGCCATCAATTCAAACATTTACTGCACTGGGCTTCACAAGTCACAGGTACAACTCACACAGAAATATCAGAGCCATGCATTGACTCTGTCATTTCAGCAATGCCCTGTCTTCTGCCTTTTACCACGTATTTCACAAAAAAAGGGTAATATTCAGTTCCTCACTGAGCTAAATGATAGTTCATTACTGTAATCCTTTATTCCTTGGCCTTGATTCATGTAGCAGTAAATCATGGCTGGATAGTTACCCACGTCTGGAAAGGGATTATTTTGTTATTACTATTTTAAGTGGAAAATAGATTTTTTTTTTAAAGTTCTTCAGGTGGAATGACTGACGTATGTGTTGTAGTTTGGGAAGCACTAAATGTTATCACAGATGACTGTGTGAGTTATCTTGGCCTCATCACATCTGTCAAATTGAATTACCAAGTGAAAAGTAGTGTATGAAATGCATAGGCTGTATCTTGATCCAAAATAATTTCTAATTTGAAACAGATATCTGTGTATTTTATGAAAAAAAAAATATGCTGTGTTCTCTGAACTTGAAAATAGAAAGAAAACATATTTTCTGTGCCCAGAAAGTTAACATGGTACCAAGTGATGGGACAAAGACATGGGAGGTCTCATATAACAGTTGCATGTGCATTTTAACTGTCAGGGAAAAAACCCAATGAATTCTTCTGCAAAGTGCCTAGTGAAGAGTGATAGGACTCTTCACTAAAACCACTTAAAAGTGGCTTGCCACAATGGAAAAAGTTCCCATTTGAGCAGAAGCAAATCTGACATAAATGGCAATTCATCACAATCCCTCTGCTTATCTAACTTAAATTTAAAGGGTTGAACAAAAGAACCCAAAATATGTTCATTTCAAGTAAACTGAATCAAGAAATGGTGGTGTTGGTAATAAGTTCAAAATACAACCTCCTCTGATTTAAGGAAAATGAGAAGTGGAAAATGGGGGAATGACCCCCACTGGACTGAGGCCAATTTGGGCTCAGAGAATTACAAATGATATCTTGACAAACCCCAGTTCATTTGTCAGGGCCTCTCGTGCACAAAAGAGAGATAGCAATGAAGTCCTGTCTGATTCCTCACACCACAGCCCTCAAACTGTGTGTGTGTGTGCTATGATCTTCTCTGTCTGCTAAAAATTAAAGAATATCCCAGCCATGAATTTTTCCTTTTCCTTGAGAGGCGAAAGACATCACCTCATGGCTAAGTCTGCTCTGAAATAATGGGGGTATAAGTGAAAAAAAAAAAAATGAATCCCCAAATTTCAAAAAGAATATAAGACCTGTTACATTTGGTTGTTTATAACTTAATGTTGAAAGCCTTGAACCTTGGCCTATCCTCATTGCCATTTTTCCTCGAAGTGGGTTTTCTCTGATGTTTTATGTGTAGTTCCTCAGTCCTGATTTTCAACTCAGTTCCTAAAAGGCCAAGCACAGGAAGAGGTTGCCCAGGGAGGTTGTAGAGTCTCCCTCACTGGAGACATCCAAGAACAATCTGAATACAATCCTGTGCCATGTGCTCTGTGATGACCCTGCCTGAGCAGGGACCAGATGACCCTCTGTGATCCCTTCCAACCCGACCCATTCTGTGCTTCTGTGTTTCTGTATTCCCATCTCTGGTGCAGAACTTGAAGACTGAACATAAAAACACCATTTATTCTAATTTTCCTGTATTTTTATTTGGGCGCTGCAGAAAATAAGATTCTCTTTGTGTTTTGCCCACAAGTCTAATTTGTGAATCATGTCATTGTCTGTATAAATGCTCAAGATGTGGCACTTTGGGATATGGTTTAGAGGTGATTATGGTGGTGCCAGGTTGAGAGCTGGTCTGGATGATCCTGGAGGTCTCCTCCAACCTTGATGGTACTGTGATGTTGTGATGTCAGTAGGCAGTACTACACTGAAAGAAATCCAAAAGTTCAAGATACAGCCACAATCTGAAAATCTCTCTCTCCAGTGGTATTAAATAGCAAATTGACAGGCACAAAGTTTTCTCAGGCTTGAGATGTATTTTATTACGCCTTCCTTACTTTCTTTATCTTAGGAGGCACTTGAATCTTTTTCTCATATAACATTTGTAATTCCCAACAACAAAACTGATATCCCTGTTCTCTATTTAGAAAGTTTTTCATAGTTTTAATTTTTTGCTACCTGCAGTGAGGATGCTACTGATCTAATCCAATTTCAAGCGTTTTTCTTTTTCCTATGAAGAAAATGCTTAATAGTGAAAAACCATTCTCTCTTTTCTTTTCCGTGTAAAATCAACAGTCTTTTAAGCACTGGAAGTCTGAAAGGAATTTATCTTCCTTTAAGGTTAAGAATTACACAAGGGCATAAGCCTTCTTATCTTCTTCTGTTCTTATACATTACTGACTATTGCAGTCTAGTGTTGTAATAACTTGAACAGTTTATTTGAATTTTAAAATTCTGTTTATTTGTGTTTGCTGTTGCTTCTTATTCCTAAAAGGATTTGTGCTCTGGAGATACATAAAGTAATAAGTTTCTTTTTAATTAGCCTGTTTGTTTCTTTTCTGATTTTTTGCCATTTTACAGAAAGCAATGATTCACCTGAACTTTGAAAAAGTAATTTTTTTTTTTGCCACTATTGATTTGCAGCTAGCTCTGTGTGTTTCTGAATGTGAGTGTACATTGATCAAATCCTCAATATTAGAATAGCTCATTGAAAAATATTAGAGATTTCATGTTCTGACTTTTCTGGAATTAAAAAAATATCAAATTGGGCCATTAACTAAGTAAGCATGAAACAATAATTCAATGACTACCCTTAAACTACTTTGCTTGAGGAAGAAGAAAGGCATTTGCAGAGAAAACTCAGTTGTCTTACTACAACAAAATGGAAAAGAAAGGAGCACTACCAAGATTAAACCATATGTAGAGGTTACAAGAAGCCTCACTGTAGGAATGCATTTCCCACACCCAGCAAGTGTTTTCAATATAAGGAGAAGTTTAAGACTCACCCCTTGCATTTCTTATAAGGAAAAGAACCCAGAAATTTCCATCGCCTCCTGGCAGTGATTGGCTCAGAGCCAAGAGAGAAGCATCTATTGAACCTTTTCACTCTTCTTCAAATCCTGTATCTCTCCTTATTGGCAGCAGGTCAGGTTGTCCTGCCTAAAGCATTCAGTATTTAGGAAGGAGAGGCTTTTTGGAGTGTTCTCTCAGGGTGGCAGAGGTTTTCTTGGACGTCTGTGTGCAGCTTATCACTTGTTTTCTGTAACGTTTGTTATTTTGATATTTTCCATTATTAAAACTTTTGCTCTACAACACACCTCTGGAGAGCAGTCTCACTAATTAATTTTAGCCATTTCTCTGCAAAGGCTGGACCCTCAGAGATTGATACATTTACACGTGGTTCATTACACTCTGACCACATGCTAACCTGTGTCACCTTACTTTATTCAAGGTGTAGATTTTTTATGTTAGGTAAAAAAAACATCTTTAGTGAGATCCTTTCAGGGACCCTCAGCAGTCTTTCTCTAGCACAGGGTTCTCTGTAGGGAGAAGTGAGGAGGTGGAAGTGTTTTCCCTCTCTCTTTGCCCCAGCAGAAGACTGTAAAGGCAGAGACAGCATTCATCCATCCCCTGATTCCTGTTGATTCTCCAAGGGGAAGGGATTGCATGGTGATTGCAGGAGATGGCAAAGGCTCTGTGCCTCTTGTTTAAATTTAACCTCCTCAAATGGAATTTTTCCATACTCTCAGCTTCCCAGTTGACTCCACCAGTGGGCCAGTTTTTGGTAGCTGAAGATTTAGCATTACTTAGAAATACTGTGGACTGATCAGACCTGTTCTTAGCTCTGACTCCTGGTAGTTGAGCTATTACTTGTCAGTTCCACCTTTAAAAAAATGTAGATTTCTATATCTTGTCTTTCTTAAGAAGGCTACAAAAGGATGAATACAAATATTTTAAAATCAAAGATACTGCAGAATACTCTTTTAATAATTGGATTGAATAGAGACAATATAAAAAAACACTCTTTCAAAAAAGCAAAACAGTGACAGTAAAAGAAAGCAGAATTATTGATGAAATGTGAAGAGAGAAGGGTAAGAATTTATTGAAATCTACTTAGATTTGCTTTTGTTAACATCACTGACTACTAATATTTGATTTCAAACTAACAGAAATATCTAAAATCCTCTTTTTGTATTTATATATATATATATGTTTGTGTGTGCTTATACAAGTAGATGTGTGTTTGTGTTTGGATGCTTAAGCAGATAGAAATGTAACATGAAATGATGCTGCCTACTGTATCACATTTTAATGGGAAAAATCTGAAATCTGACAAAAGAAGTCACAATTCCATAGAGATTTGTTCTTGATTTTGCCCGTAGAATCCCTTGAAGGCTTCCATTATGGTCTTTGAACAGCAAAATGGGATTCTTTAATAAAACACCATTGTAATATGGTGCTTTCATAAAACCTCGACAAAAATGTTAATTATAAATGTTCTTCATGTACATCTCCACAGAAGGAGTCTTCCCCCTCTTTTGTATGGCTGGAATTCTAACTACTCTGCAAACCTAATCAGCCTTTAACTGCCTATGATGTCTGACTGCTGCTAAAAATAAAGATGGAAGAGTTTCCAAAAGTTCAGAGACCTGTGTCAATTAGCCTAATTTCAATTTGCTCTATTAAAATGAGCTGTTTGTTTCACTGAAAAAAAAAAAAAAAGATGGTGCAGTATAATAAAAACCATGCATACCTAGGAACTTTGCAGAAATCTTAGGTATTTTCTTAACTAACCTCGTGGAAATTACTGTTGCCCCTAAAAGTATTAATAGAAAGAATTAAAATTACTCATGTGTGCATGCAATCACATTCTGAAAAGTTTATAGGACAAACTGAAAACCAGAATGTGAATCTTTTAGAGGTACAATGACTTGCTGTTTTGTTTGAGTAATGGTTCCATTACCATCAAATCACTCCTAAAGTGGTTTCTTTTCTTGGTGAGACCTGCAGAAAATTAAGAAAACCAGCACAGATGCAGTTGAGATACATGAATTTAGCACAATTCTCAAGAGGCACTCAGGCTCTTAGGAGGAGGGACTCTTTTAGGGTACACAGGAATAGCTGTTGCTCTCCCTCTTTGTGATTTGTGAGCTGTAACTAGGATCTTTAGGCAAAAGAGTTAGAAAGGGCAACTCTTACTCTTTCTATTCTTTTGTTGTTGTTTGCCATTTTATTGATTCCCATTTGAAAAGTATCTTCTGCACAAGCACAAAATGATTTTTGGAATTTTATTTGTATTTCTGAAATGTCTATTGTGATTTTTGTGCGAGTAATCTCGCATAAAAATCATGGTAGTTGGATTTGCAGCCTAAGAAGTAGCCAAGCTGACTGTTGAATCTTTGCTGCCAGTCACATCCATTGGGCACCAAAGACTTTGAGGGAATAGGGAGTGACATGCAAAATAAACTTTTGATGCAGAATTTCTCACAAAACTGTATTTTCTCTGTTAGTTAGTACTTGATTTACAGGATGTAAGCAATTAAAAAAATGAGAAAAAGGGCAAAGCAAATTGTAAAACAAAGGAAATTATCTTTCTATTGTGGTTTCTTTCCTTATTAATGATGCTTGATATTAAAATATTTTTCAACTTATCTTGATCTTACATACTACTGATACTGGAAGTAAGACTATATATTTTAATAATTTTATTAATTTTATAATATAATTAGTCAGGGTAAACATTCCTCATTTCATCAAGTAGCAATGGAAATACCTAGGATTGCTTTTATATCGTGAACATTTTCAATACATTGAGTAATTATTCACCCATGAAATGTCCCTGATTTATAAGTGATTGCTCATCTTCTGTGGAAGGAAGTTCAGACTGGTCACCTGTAAATAGATGCAGATGCTTTTAAGCCTACAAAGTAGAATTTTATTGCAGAAGTAGTTCCTGCAAAACCAATGAGACATGCACAATGAACTTTAGTATAATTCAGTGTAGGAAAGGAGGTCAGAATTTGGCTTTCAGTGGTCAAGTGTAGCCATTAAATGTACCAATTATAGTTCAGTATTTCCAGGATATTATTTGTATCCGATATTTGAGTTAGGTATTTTTCTATGAAGGGCTCTTACGAAAGGTCAGGTAGAAGCCAGAGGTGTCCTTCATTTGTGTTAAAATCAGGATACAGGGCAAAAATATTTGTTATATTGAGCTTACATTGGTTTAACTGCATGACTGGGCATAATGATTTGGACTCTGGACTAATGCATGTTTAGGGCTTACAGGCTTGCACTTGGAAGGAGCTCATGAGAAAGGATTTACTTAATTCTCCAACTTCTGGCAGGCCACCTCCATATGTCTCAGTAAACTGCTTAGACTGGTATGACTTACCCTGTGAGGATGCCCATCTCTCTTTCCAGATTGCAAATAGTCCTAGATGACTAAACTGGATCAGGTGTCCCACTTTTAGGTTGCTCAAACCAGCTGAAATGGCTCCCATTCCGTGGTTGCACTGATCATCACTTTTTCAACAAAGCCATCTTCCTTCCCAGTTCCTGTAAGATCCCGGTGATAATGGTAATATTTGTTTATGTTAATTATGACTGCATTAATTCAATGTTTGGAGATGATTTAGGATTCTTACAGGTGCTTTCACACATAGAAACAGAAGGCAGTCAATAGACAGGCCTCTGTCCACAGATTATCAGAAAATATTCCTCAGATCTGAATGTGTGACCCTTTTCTTATTGATAATACCACAGATTTCAAGGACACAATATCTTGTGGATTTATGCAGAAATATTTTAAAATTACTTATTGAAAAAGATTTACATTTCTGTTTCATATTTAGTTTTTTTCTTAAAAAGTAAATATTTAATTATTCTGGCTGAAGTCCTTGTGTGCTGTGGAGAGATGATACCAGGAGACAGAGAAATAAAGGATTTAAAATCTTTGATGAATCTGCATAATGTATGTGATCTGTCACACAGACAAATACAGCTGGTGTTGTGATCTCACAAACCCTGTGGAAAATAAATTACTTTCAGTCTATTAAAGCCATACTGTGGAATGAGGTATATTTGCTTTAGATATCTTTGGTGATATCAGTAGACAACGGGTGTTTAAAGCTCTGGAGTTTTTCTATTCTGACTTCAGCATTTACTGAAGTTTTGGCAGCCAAGAATGGTCTTGGCTGGTTTTTTACTTTGTTAAAATGTAAAACAGTGAAAGGGGATGTCTGTGCACTACATACATTCCACTTGACCCCACAAAATTAGAAGATCCAAATGCCTTCAAAGCTCTGCAGTGATGGGGCAGGTGGTGTGCTGAGGTCATGCTCTTCAGGGTTCCCTTGCTTCCAATCTGTTCTCCACTTTTCCATGTGCTTGAATATAATATATTTGGGCCAGAGATTGATTTTTTTCAGAATTTGTTGAACAGTCTTTCCTGTTCTGTTCTTCCAAACAAAGAAGAAAAGAGAGGGGGCATCTAGACATCATAAACCTGCTTGTAAGAGTCCACTGGAGTTTAAGTGACACATAAGCATTGTTTAGCTCAGAAAATACAGGTGTTTTTTCACTCTTAGTATTAGATTCTGACTGTTGGTAGACTTTCTCCTGAGCCCTACCCTAGAAAGAACAGTTCTTCAAAGACTCTCAGGTGGAGCAACAATTATTCTCTCATCTTGAAACAAACAAGTAATTTCCAGCACCAGAATCACTTCAAGGTAACTTTTTAAATTGACTGTGGCTTTTGAAACTACAGCAAACAAGAAACAAATTCTTTTTTATTCGTTTTAAATTTTGAAAAATTGACCAGGTCTCTAAAAGTGGCAGTTTTAGGAGCATTCTAAGTGCTGGCTTGAAGAGTGCTAGAATAATCTCTGCAATTCACAGAAACACTGTGAAGAATGTATTGGAATCACAAAGTTAAGGTTGGAAAATACCACCAGCATCATTGACATCATTGAGTCCAATCTTTGAGCAAGCACCACCATGCCCAGTTGTTTCAATTTCAGAAATGACTTTTTATATTGTATATAAAAAAAACCTGAATTTTTTAAAGGTCACTTTCCGTATTTTCTGAAATTTAACCTTTTTTTTTTTTTACCCAATCCTCTGTGAAATAATCTTACATGTAATTTATTATGATAATAAAGGAAACAGGGTTTGAAACACCATACCAAAGATTTTGCAACTTCAGTTTCGTAGAGATAAAATACAAAGTATGTGTAGTGGCCAGATCTTCAATGCTGTACATGAGTTTTGCTTTATTGACATGAAGAGTTATGAGCTTTGAGAGGATCTGGCCCCCCCAAATGAGAGTAATAACTTGATTTTTTGTGGAAATCGCAGGGAGATCAGTAATCAAATGCTGAGTAGGATAAGAAAACCTTTAAAGGAATGATCAGAAGGAAAGCTACATTGCTTCTCACTTCAGAAGACAAGAGTTAGATTTTATGAGTAGGGTGAAAATAAGCAGAGCTTTGTAATCAAGTTGAGCAGAACCTTGAAATAGAGACAATAAATGTGAACATCATGAGAAAAGGGTAACCAACCAAGAATTTGATCTCAGCAATACTATATTCTGAAATTTTCTAGTGTCCATGAAAGCAAAAATTGTTTGTGAGAGTGGACTGCAATGCACATTACTCTTTTGCTCTACTGTTATGTTGTTCTGTTTTCCACAGTGTATGTATATATAAATATATACTTTTTTTATAATATATTTACTTCCAGTAATGTATGTGACATTATAAAAAAGGAATTGTGTTTCTAGAATATGAATGACGGTTTTACCACCTTCCTCAGCTTTTTACAATGCTCCTTAAATAATAATTTTAAAAATCCTATATTAATATTTTTCTTGGTTTATATTTTTATTTTTATTCAATTTTAGAAAGGTGCATCTAAGCATATATTGATTGTTAGTTCAAAGGTGCTCATTTGTTGTCATATTTCAAATTGTGTCTATAGTATTCATCCACATAAAGACCAACATCCTTTCTCTTCTTGGGGTTCTCTGTTCTTGTTGGTCATTTACAGTATGTCTGCCTGATGCTTCATTATTAGATTTACTTGCCTGAAATGTGACTATGAAATTTCAAATGATTATATTTTCATGATGATCAAATCCTTAGTAACTCTTTTATAAGACTATGCACATTTTGCTATAGCTCAGTTTATTGATTTATTTACCAACAAGTTTATGATTTTTTTTGTTTCCTTTTCTCAAAGTGCTCCTTTCTTAAAAAGAAAAAAAGTTTCTAATGCTAATTTAGATTAATTCTTATTTCATTGTGAGGAATCAATTACATTATGATCAAGCATTTTGGGTGCAATTATGCATTCAAATAAATCACTGTGCAGTATTTGGAAATACAGCTCCAATCATGCAAAGTAGGCTATTTGGGTACCACTTCTGCATCTGTGCAGGACTCAGTAGCATTTCACAGCTGAGGGATCTTATGAATGATTATGACTACCTGAAGAATGTCTTAAATATATTTTCTACTCATGTAAAAATGTTCCATAGCCAGTTCCACAAGGAAATAGTCATTTAAGTCGCTTGCACTTTGTGTTCTTGTGATACCTCCCTGGAGAGCAAGGTGTTATTGGAAAAAATGTGTTATTAAAACTTTTCATTGGTCATACGTTCTTCAGCTTTGAATGACTTTCTGATCAAATGGTGGTGTTACAACCCTATTCTTTGGGATTTGACATTCATAAAATGTCAAAATCACCTATATGAATCTCATGATCATTTGATTTTTAAATATTAACGTGGTTTGCAGCATGCATGTGCATATGTCTCCTGTATAAAATCTCCATTCTGTAATCTCTGTCTGTATGCAGGTCTTCAGAGGATGCTTTTGGAGCAAAATCTTTTGCCTTTCCCAATGTCCTCTCCTATCTCTAATCTTTGTGTTAGTGATCTTCAATCCATGATAGGAAGTCTAAGTGAGAGATGCAGGACTGAGGACGTTACTGAGTCATAGGCAGCCTGGAGAACGGGAATCTGATGCTGTGGGAGCTGCCTTAGGGCTGGACCTCTGTGTTGGCAAGCACTGCTAGGCCACAGGAGAACTGTTCCCTGTCCCTGGTTCCTAGTCTTAGGTGAAGGAAAGCATTTAAAATGACTGCTGTTACACATTAAGAGCCTATTTCAGAAAGTGGGAAAAAAAGTAATTAGGGTCAAAACCTTTATTCTTAATTTATTATTCAGGAAATCCTCTTGAGAAGCAGGGCTGCAAAGAAGATCAATCTTCTATTTTAAAAAGGATTTAGGCATTTGGAATTGAAATGAAACCAGTCCATTTTACAATTCAAAGAAAAGGGGAATTAAACCTTATTCCATCCAATGAAAATACTATAGTTTGTTATCTAACATAAAAAAATCAAATGCATGTCCCTGAAAGTTTCAAACTGGTTCAGCTCTAAAATGCAACAGTCCCATTTTCAGCATACTCTTGGTCTATCTACCATTTTCCCTACAACCCAAATATTGCTAAGCATTTTAGAAAATACATTTACTGTAATGGAACTGCATTCTATAGTGAAGTGTAACTCTGTAACAAACCTTCCCCATAAGTCTATCGCTTAAGATGAGAACAAAAATGTATGATTTGGACCCAGGAAAAAAAAAATCTGTCAGAGCAGTGTATAAAATTTTATTGTGTACAGTACATACATGAACAGTAAATATTTATCTAGCACACAGTTGACAGAGACAGTAATGATAGCGTGTAGGAATGACATGCTGATTATGATGAATCACACAGATAAAAAACATTGACATTGATGTCTAGTAGTTTTCCATGTCTCTGGACAATGGATTTATCCTTCTATAGGCCTATTTTTCAGCAGAAACTATCTAAATTGGGTGTTTGACCTCTTCCTCAAAATCAAAGATATTATTCTAGAAGCAGAATGTCAGGTGGGAGCTGGGTAAACTCACCACTTAGCAGTTCTGTATTTCCTGAGACCCAGCTATATCAATTCCTACAAGAGAATGAAACAGTGTCAAGAATGCAAATTTAATGCTCTTGTAGAACTTTTTTATTTTAAGCATTTCAAAAAATTGGAACATTTATGCCTCTTCTTTTATTCTGGCCTATTATCCCTTAAAAAAATAGGATGAAAACTTCAATGAGTTACTGCACATGTATCACAGGGATGGGTTATTCAGCTTTTTTTGAAAGACTAATTCTTGGCAGTATGATGACATCAGAAATGGAACATATTTGGTTCCTGATGAGTTGTTGTTCAAGAAAGATGTGATTTCCTTGGTTTGTTTTTAATTCAAAGTACATTGGTAATTGTGGAAATCTCATCTTTAACATAAGCTTTCTTAGTTTAGAAGATTTCCTAATGTCCTCCCGTATTTATGGGGATTATTGTGTTCAGAGGTTCATAAAATTGTTAAGGTTGGAGAAGACCTCTAAGATCATTTAGTCCAACACTGCCATGCTCACCACTAAACCAAGGACTTGTTCTTCTGACATTTTTTAAAACCAAGCCCCTCTTTCTGATCAATAGACTTTTCTTGGCCAAGTTTAAGCACCTCTTTTTTTTAACTTTGCAGTATTCACACCATGCAACAGGTAAATAAATTCTTGGTTACTGAGGTAAGAATGCACACAGCTGTGTGGACACAGGTACCTTTCCAGCTGTGAAATTACAGGAGCTGGCAGGCTTTGGTGGAGGGGAAGCATCTGGTGACTGTGGAGGCTGAAAAGTTTTCAGGGCTCAGAACAAACCAGTCTTCAGTCAACCAGAGGATATTTTACTTTTTCTTAGGCCATGCACAAACTCGGAGTTTTTTTATTTCTGAAATGTGCACTGTGTTTATGCCGTGAGATTTCACTGCCGCTTGGAATCGATAATTTAGATACAGGAATCTTCCCAAAAATAACAACTGGCAATTAAAATACAGACAGATTAGTATTAGGCTGTGAAAAATATGCTGTGCAAACTTAGGTCTGTTGTCCATTAATGCCTTTCAAAAAGGAGAGAGAAAAAAGGAGATGAAGTGTTACTGATCCATCCCAGATCATGTGTTGCCTACCCACCTGACTGATTATCTGTTGCATGCAGTGCTTTGTTAATTGTGCTACCCCAGAAAAAGCTTTTAGACCTGTAGATGCTGCCTGGCCTATCTTCTTCCCCTTCTCTTGGGCTGCATCACTTACATAAACTGACCTTTGTGAGGTGATTCTGAAATGAATTTCCTCTTTCGAGGGTTAAATATTTTCACTAGAACTCCGTGGTGATGAAGCTGAAAGGACTTGCAGGGAGGTAGCAGCCTGAGCCTTCTGTGGTTGTGTCTCCTACCTCATACTTCCTAACACAGTGCTGGTAGGCTTTTAGCTTTGGGAAGTGGATCTATCCCTGGTTTTTACCTTATTTGCAGCATGTTGCTTCATACTACTTCAAATCATTTCTAATTGCAAGGGGAATGCAATAATTTTCAGACTTGCCCAAACTTGCCCTTTTGCAGTTGGTTAGAAAAGCCCATTTGGAGAAGAGAAGGATGTGCAATCCATAACTCAGGTGCTGAACCTTTCCTTTGAGGCTTGAGTGTTTGGGGACAGCTCTGAAAGAAACTGAAATTCTGGCACCAAAGCACTCAAAGGTGTGTACAAGAAATGCAGACAATTCTGACAATGAAGGAGGAACCCTAAACAACGTCAGAGTTTGACACCTGAAGCAGAAATTGCTAATTCATCTCAACTGTGAAATACAGAGTTGGGCCTGAGAACAGATGGATAGAGCTATATGCATTTCACTGTGAGAAAGGGAGAAAGATTTTTCTTTTTATTCTGTCTGCTTATTTAATGGTTTAATTTCTTTGTTATTTTTATATCTTTCCTTCACCTTCTTCTGCTTGCACCATAATCCATTCTTCCCCCTTTTCGTTTAACTTCATCTGCCGAGTTTATTGAGCCATGTCAAATCACTCTGTAAAAGCAACTTTTGGATTAGCCCATTTGTTAGCTCTTAGAGTAGAATAGTCAGGTACATTCAGGTAGGCTTGAAAAGGAATAAATAGCATGAGTTTTCTCAGCAGCTGTTCAGTGTGACACTCCTATGTGTAAGGATCATTTTGACTTTTCTTACTTACAGATGCCAGTAGCCTTTTGTGCCGGCTGATCCCCAGTTGAGACTTAGTCTCCTTTACGGCTTGAATGCATGACTTGTTTCCATTAGCGCTGTCAGGGTGTTTCAAATCGCCTTGCAATTTTGTTTCACCTACACGGTGACTCGGCGGTAGAACGTTATTAATAAAAGTTTAGAAATAATAATGGTGTTTACCCTTGAATTTTAGAAGACTTTGAGGATGTACCTTAATAGTGTCACAGCACCGATGCGGGTTCACACAGGAATAGATTTATTTCTTATGCTCTGTTAAATTTCCTGTGGAATGCTGAGTGCATAGGATCCATGGTAACCAAGGCTGCTGCAGTGCTGTATTTCTGTGCTGTTGATAATGCAAGTCCATCTAATTAGCACCAAATGTCAGGGTACTAAGAGGAGCAGGTGGCACCATTTGTACCTGAAGTAAATACAAACACAGTATTTATGTGCAAAACCGGGCAAAATAAAGCCTTTTATAAAGTCTGTTATAGATGGTTTGTGTGATTAATAAGGTCTGGGAGAGAAAAGATAATTATAAACTGTGACCCATGAATGGAACTGATAATTTCAAGTCCAGGTTGAACCAAATGCTGCTGATAGAAAATATTTTTGTCTTGGGCCCTTGAAGAAATAAGATCTATTGCTTTAGGAATACAAACTGTAATATTTGGCATTTTTAAAGTCCATGGTTCATTCTCAGTTCATGTTGTGTTTTAAAAGTTGATAAGAATGATGACAACTGTGAATAAAAAGAAGGCAAAGAATTTTAATAACCTTGGTTTTCATGAAATATTAGAGACTGCAAGCAAGACCTCCTATGCAGTCTCTTTAGGTAACTTTAAGGACCTGAACCTCTGTGTGACTCATAATATACATAAAGACAGTGTGCGTAGGTCTGAAGTGAAAGGAAGCTGCTATTGATCTGTCTAGATGCCTTTAAAGGCATAAAGAAAGACAAATGCCTCCAGAAATCTACCAAAAATCATTTTCTGGAAGTGCCTTACACTGTTGTCAAACAAGGAATACGTGTTCAGGAGAGATGCAACTTATGGGCTCCAGTAAAAACTTAACTGTAATCCATAAAAACTTAAGTGTAACCCGTGTTTATGCCACAAAGTATTGCAAGGCCAGGAGCAAGAATGGGATTGAAGATGCATTTGTACCTCAGAAATACTGTTTGTCCCTTTTCAGGTGTCAGTTTTAGCCAGGAACTAAAACAGTCCAGGATGCTGTGATCTCTTGTGTCTCATACCTGATCCTATCACAGACAAATTAATTTCCAGGGTGGGACCCTCATGGTGCAGCCAGAATGCCAGATCCCAGCACAGAGCTAAATGGTGCTTGGGAACCACTTTTATAGCTCCATGGATATTTAGAAGGTAAATAATTGAAAGGTAGGGAGGCCTTTACATGGCTGATTCACACTTTTCAAATTTTGACTATGTTGTCAGACTGATTGCAAACACTAAACTTCATTTTTGTGCTATATCAGTCTAATTAATCACCTCATACACAAATATTCACTAAAATGAAAGATACCATCTCTATTAAAATTTTAAGCTTTTTCTGGAATAGCTCAGTGAATCTGGCAACTGATACATAAATATGATTTGCAATTCCATCCATACTGTGAAAATACTGTGCTTTTTCCATATTACAATTTAATTAAAAATATGGACTTTTAAGACATTATTAAATGTATTTTATTCCTTTCCATTTACAAATTAGATATTAAGTATTTTTCTTCTTTTTATCTTTTCCATTAAAAGCAATTAGATGTTGAGACAGAAAAGAAAGGGAAAACCTGACAAATGCTTTAACATATTTTGTTAAAACCCCAGAACCTGAAACATAATAATTGTAAGAGGGTGAACATTTAAGGAGAAATAATTAAGTAAAATTAGTTTCTAGCAGGTTTGGAAGTACAGAACATATTGTACAGAGGGAAAAAACCAATACTTCCAGATGTAAAGAACACCCAAACATATTCAGAAAAGATTAAGAGACTAGGGTAAGTAATAAAGAAAGAATATAAAAGGCAACATTTCCAAAAATAATAACATACTCCTTGCAGCTATAAAGGAGAGCAAAAGAGCCAAACAGCTTCAGGGGAAAAATGTAACTGAGTTTAAAAAAGCAAATGAAGCTATTTTTTTCATGTTACAAGTTCCCATCATAAAACAAATATTTCAATTCAAAGCAATTGCAAAAAGCCATCAGATCCTTAAAAATAATATCCGGAAAGATAATCTTCAGTAGAAAATATCAGTTGGTTAAAAAAGGAGAATAAATATAGCTAATTTTTTTACATCAGCATAGCACATTCCAGTTATGTTGTCTCACTCATCTCCTTTGGAGGGTAGCTGGCAGTAATATAATGTATGGCTTGTTCTGCTCTGGAGCAGTTAGGGAGAGAGCAGTGTTGTAGGTCACAGCCTTTGTTCTCTTTTTCACACTTTGGAGAAACCTATAAAACCTGCTGCTGGTTGAAATTTCTCATGGCATCTCCAGTTGGTTGATAAAATCCAGTATTCAAGTGACTGCCCCCATCTTCCTCAGCGCCTTCAAATGTTTCTGAGTCCAGAGAAATCCTACTTCTTTAAGAGTGAAGATAGCAGTGGCTGATAGCAGCACCTTCTCTCTTTGTGAAGGAGTATTTCCTGCTGCTTGCAATGTGAGGCACTTCTATTTGAATAAAGTAAATGAGGTTTTTATGTCCTTCCAAAGAAAAACCTACTGGAGTCTAACTCTGAGGATGTCCAAAGTCATTCCCATGCTACAGAGAAGTGTTAAAACAGAGAACAACAGTGGTCTTCTTGCCTCAGAGAAACAGTGATTTCCAACTTGATTTGCCCTACAGCACCCTTGGAAACTTAGAGAGAGCAGCTGATTGCTCTTTGGACAAGATTGCTGATGTGACTGGGTTCCTGTAGTCAGTCTTGATGTAAATGCCCATCCCTCCAGCCCTGAAGAAGTCGATGATATGTTGATTCTCGAAATAATAAGTATGATAAGTTGTCTTGCAACTGTGTGCTAATTTCACAGAGGCCAGATCAGTCACTGGAAATAAGTGTGATAAATGCCCTCTCCCACTCACTGTATCCTGTGTGGATGTGAAGGAATGTGGCTGAGCAGCAGGCAGGAAGGCTGCCTGATACCAGGGCTCACACTGCTACAGCACCAGTGTCATGGTACCAGCAAGGAAGTGGGGAAACTGGTTTTTTTTATGGGGACAACTGAACGTGGTTATGGGGGAGAGTGAGGTAGAATAGATGGGGAATGATAAATGTCATGGGCAGGGATGCTGCTGCACAAGCATCGAGGATGAGAAACTCCTGAAGGGAGCATGGAGATGGTAGAAATAGGAGGGCTTCTGGAAACTTCCCCAAAGGAAGGGGGAACTTGGTGGGGACCCTGAGAAGACCAGAGAAAATTTGCTGCAGCTCAGGAGGCTGATAAAAATTGTTGACTTAGAAAACTTACTCTGTGAGGTACACTGAATAAGGGGAAGATTTGTTTGCATACCCTTTTATTTTACTCTGTCTCACCATGTTATACTTAACTGGACATGCAAAAAGTCACTTGTTTTAGTGTGTGTTTTAATAAATCTTTGATGCAACAAGCTATTTTAGTATCTTTAGTCTGGTCACTTTTAAGGGAAGAATACAGTGGTTCCAACTTCAGAGTTATGGCCAGCTGAGAGCCTGTCACAATAATTTTTCAGTCACTCTCTCTCCTGTCCTGCTCACTTGCACAAGGGCAAAAAGCAATGGCTTTGCAGAACCTATTAGCCTTTTCTGCACTGCTTTAGTACACTGCCTAAAGAAATAAAAGGAACTCTTTATGACTCTCAGTATTTATTTGGGTTTTACTGTGTAGAAATGCAACCATCAGGCTTTTATATGGATAAGAATAAACTTAACTGCATGCAAAGTCACATAAAGAGATCTTAGCAGGAATGTAGAAATGTTTAGAGATTCTCACTGATAGGTGTCTGTTCTTGGAATTAGATGAATGCAGACTCTGAATATTAGAAATGTCTAAACTGTAAAAGATAATGGCCACTTTTTAGTGTCAGATGAAATCACTGATCTGTCATCCCAGTGAAAAATCTACAAATGTGATTTAGGTCACAGATACATCAGATTATTCAAAAGCAAATTCTTTTATTAAAAAAAAAATCTTAGCAATTCCTGAAATATAATTTGAGCACCTACAATGTTCACAAAATTTGAGGAAAAGAAGAAAGTGTTGGATCCCAAATCTGTCATATGTGCTGTTTGCATTTCATATGCAGACTCTTTGAAGATTTCACAGTGAATTCAATGTATGAATTAATGTATGAATCTAATAACAGGCATGTCACTTGGTCCTACTGTGCTGAAAGTGATCTTTCCTGCAAAGAAGTCTGAAACAGGCAGTATGTTCTCACATGTGTAGTAGATAGAAAACTTCAAGTTTTTTTAGAAAGAGGGAGTAGAAGCTTCATTTATAGTGCAAGGGAGAGAATTTGTGTCAGGAGAAGCTCAGGTTGGATGTTAGAAAAAGTCACAGCAGCAACCTGACAGCCCTCAATGCTCTGGGGCACAGGCTGTGATTCCTGGGGATGGTCCTGTGCAGGACCAGGATCTGGGCTCCATGATCCCTGTGGGTCCCTTTCAACTCAGCATATTCTGTGAAATCAGCATTTTTATAATCCATCTCCAAAGGAAAGCAGGAGAGAAACTGAGACTGGAATTCTCTCTGCTCAGTTAACTGTGCTGGAACAAGAAGTGGCTGGCAAATTAGCCTCTAAGAAAATGCCACATTTTCTTTAATGGCAGTGGTGTTTGCATCTGAAGATCCTGTGACTATAATTTAGATGCCTACTATTGAAAAGCAGTTCTTCACCTGAGATCCTGGAATCATACAGTCCTTTTCTCCTTCCCAAGAATGTAAGTAGCTAAGATGGTGCTTGTAGAAGGGTTGATCAGAATATGCTGAGGGCAGCAGTTGGGTGCTCAGTGTAGACTGAGATTTCACCATGCCTTGTTCCTCACAACTATTTTTTTTATATAAATCTTGACTGCTTGTCCTGCTGATAAAAAAACCCCAAATGGGTCAAAAGACAAAGAAGGGGGAGTATTTCGGATGAAAGGTGATTTCTTTAGAGGAGGGTCTGTTCTGGGCAGACCTAGGCTGCTGGCAGCAGGTTTGCAGGTTTAACTCACTGAAAAAGACTCTGAAGTTGTACAGTGGTCAAGGAAGATTAGCCAAGGGAAGCAGAATTTCAGGAAGAAACGTGCTAGAATTGTTCCAAAGTCTCATTCATCACTGATATAGATGCACGAGTTAATAACTAGGAGCAAAACAGTCTGTTAAATCCTGAGAATGTTTTACGTATTTTGTATTTACCATTTTCAAAATTGTGTCTCCTATTCTTAATTAATTATCTAACATCCTCCTTTGCTAAATGAAAGCTGAACCATAACAAGTTGTAGAAGTTATCTAACACTGAAACCTCTCCTACTCAAGGAGCAAAACAAGTTTAAGAGCACCACAGTGTGTGTTCTTGCTCTGCTTGTGATTTTGAAGGGTCTTAGGAGCTGGCAATTATATTCTTAGAAAGCTGTGGGAGTCAGTTTGGAGTCTAATCACACCGATGGAGAGGAATTGCCCTGAGTGGATCAGTGTAAACAGTGCACAGAGGAGCACAACTTCTCATCCAGGGATTAAATCACAGGCATCAAACTTTTCTTTCAATATATTGATAACTGTGTCATCCCTGTCATGTCACGTCCACAAGGTGAAAACACAAAAGTGAGGTAGTAGGATGACTGGAAGCAATAGATGAATTAAACACAGCAGACACTGGCAAACACTACACTGTACTTGTCTTCTGGAGGAAAACTGAAAAAGTTTTAAAGAGTGTCAAGATTTTAAAGTATTTTATAGTAGATTTTGTGTCTTTTAAATAGACCAAGGAAGTATTGATTTTAAAATCCACAGCGAAGAGAAATCTCCAAAGAAACCAATAAAGCTAGGAAATGAAAAAATATTTAAAAACATATTTAGTTAGTTCAACTAAAAGGACAGGAAGAAAATAGAATACTTTCTTCAGTTTTAACAGAGGGTACCAGAGCTGACAAACCTTTGCAGAGGATGATTCAAATATCTGATGGCTTAAAGACTAAATTTGGTAATGTAAACAGTAATTAAAGAAGTATTGTAACATAACATATGGAATGTATTCTAGAATAGTGATTATCTCCTTTGCATAAGAATTTTGCCCTAAATGGGTTCAGTAAAAAAGCACTCATTTACTTTCACTTATTTACTTTCACCTATAAATAGTAACTGTCACATGGATACAGAGTACAGTATTTACAAAGGATGACTTTTCAAGTGCCACAGCATGAGACCAGTCATTCATGCCAAGATTTTTTCTTATTCTGTCTCCAGAATATTATTATTATATTCTTATTTTATTACTAAGTTCTGTTATTATGTTCTTACTCTGTTTTATTAATGTTAGTGTGTGTCAAAAGGGTTGCACGGAGAATTAATTTTCCAACACTTTTTATCTGCCTGTGGGTTCCTGTAATCTTCCACATCCCATTAGCAATAGGCTTCATAGTCCCTTTTCTTGAAGACTACCTCTGGAGCTTCTGAAGCACAGCCCTGTGTATCTTTGATTTTCTGCAATACTGCTTGAAAGATGGAAATGTCAAGCTGGGTGACAGCTAATGAACTGAGTGCTCAGTAGCTCACCACATTGGTTTTACCAGAAGTCATTCAGCAACAAATTTGAAATAATTATCTTTGGTAGCATGGGATCACTTGCCTTCTCTGACAGAAGACTTGACACTGGTCAGAATGGCAACTGGCACTGGAAGGGGCAGGTCTAACCATGATTTTCAAAGTGTTCTGTGAAAAAACCCAATGTCATTGTGGGTGAATTAGTGATGACTCTGTTCTCTGCAGTTTGGCCCCAGTGAAGACTCAAAACCACCTGCTCTTCACTGTTGTGAGTTACTCCTGGTGAGTGAATTTGTGGTTTGGTAAGGATTGAAACATGTCATTTTAAGGCATGGGGAACCCTTCACAGCTTACTGATGCTTGTGTGGGAGCCTCTTCCCCCTGGGGCCAGCGGGAGAGCAGCTCTTGGTTCAGTGCTGAGCACCTATGTCTGAGCAGGTAAACACAACACCTTGGGCACCGTAAGGTGCTTGTTATTTTCCTCAGGAGAGAGGAGAGGTTCATTTCTCTAGATAAGAGGTTCTCCAAAGCCCTGTCTGTGTGTTCCCCAGACCACATGAATCATCTCTGTGTGTCCATTGGCAAACTGAGATTGCAGCTCACAGTGTTTTCCTGACTCCAGGCACCAGAGCAGCTGCTGCCAGCTGCCCTCATGCTTGTGAGCAGCGTCTCAGCTCCTGCTAGATCCTGCCTAAAAAGAGAGGAGGAGGTCAGGCAGAGGTGATTTGGTGCTGTGCATTCGTGTTCCCATCATGGAAATACCCAGAGTGGCTGCGAGCAGGAGTGTGTGAGGAAAGGATGACATTGTATTCATCTCCAGAAATATTTTGTTTTTTGGGGTCTCTGTGACCCTTCTCTAGGGGAATGCACTACCAGTTGCCTGTTGCTCACATCCTTTTCTGACAGAACAATCTGTCTTACTCAATACCAAGACTGATATGATTCCTAGAGGGACAATATCGTTATCTCCCTAAATGAATAAGGAGATTCTGCATATCATGTCAGTTTTATGGCCACAGCACATCGTGGGGGAGACTACAGAATCCATCTTGTGCATGATTACCAGAAAATGAGGTAATTGGACTGAAATTTTGTTTGAGGTACCTTAATCAAAAATACAAAAGTATGATTGTCTTACTATGTTTACTGACATTTTTCATGATTTTATTTGGAAAGCAGACACTGATTTCACATAGTGAAAAAATGTTTGTATTAAAAAGGCTTGGCAATCCTAACTGAAAGAAAACACACTTAGAGAAAATTATGCTTTAAAAGAGGCTGTTCTGTGAACTTTCCTGTGCACTGAGGCCTGATGTTGAACATTTTCTCATTTTATAGGTTGGAAGCTTTATGGTTAATTATCAAAAGGCATTTTTTCATTTGAATTTCATTCTTCACAAGCCCTACAAAGTTTTTACTATGTAGAAATATAAAAATATACATCAAAGGCAATGACCTTACATTATACTTGTTCCTGTTCTGTGGTATGACAGCAATCCTCAATTACTCATAACAATCAGAAAAAATATCTATGTAAGATAAAAGCTCAGAAGAGATCTCATGGGTCACTGATTTAAATTCCTGGTAAATGCAAGCTCTTAGATCACAGAGTCTAATTTATGAATTTGATGGTTTGTTTTCAACTATAAAGTTTCCTCCATCTCTCTGTTTTGCCTGATCTGGGGAAATGGGATGTTGGAACACCCCAAACGCAGCTCTCCTGGACAAAAAAAATCCTTTTTTCAATTTTCTGCATTTTATTTTATGGCTCATGACTCATGCACTCCCAGTTTCATGGGAGTCTTCTTCTCTAGGTGCAAGACTTTGCACTTTAAATGAATCAAATCACAAGATTAATGAACTTTAGGAATGGACACTACTTATTTCTATTTTTTATCTATTTAAAATTCTGGGGCAAATTTCTTGTGAGTTTTTGGCATTAAAAATATGCTTATTTTTCTGATGAATGAGAAAATGCTTGGAAAGCGTGTCAGTGACTACTACATTTTTATTTTCTTATTCCTTTTTAGACATTTTATTTAGGTGAAAAAAACAATCATGACAATATAGTGCAAATTATACAACTGAAGTATCAAAGAAGGAATGTATCGCCTTAATTCACTTTAGGAAAGAATTGCCCTCACATAGAAATATAGTTACAGGGATAAGAAAATATTTTTTATCCATGTTTGATGTTCAGAACAAGGAAGGATGCTGCTACACAAATGTGGATTTGAGTGTGACTAATGGAGAGATGCAGTTCCTTTCTTCAAATTAACACTGGCACCTTCAGAGCTTGAATTTGTTCTCAGGTGATGTACATGCAATGGTGCAGGTACAGAGCCATTTCATTCAGATCCTCACTGCCGGTTCCTGCTCAGGATGCCACTGCCATGTTTGTGGCTTTGTGGTTCCTCTCAACATTGAATGTTTTAAAAAATATTATCACTATAGTAATTTCCTTTTGCAAGTCATTATTCTTCTTGTTTTATTTCCTTTGGCTGCCCGGGCTTTTTTTATGCCCCTACCCTTCAATTTTTACATTTCCTTCATCCTGCCTGGACTTTCTGTTTTCCTGATTTTATTAGAGCTTTAGGACTCTTTAGGTTGTGTAGACAGTAAACACGAATTGGCAAAGAAATAGGGTGGAGTGTGTGTGTGTATGAGGAAAAATGTGCTCCAAATCAAGATCATTCAGTACAGTATTTCTAACTGCATTTGTTATTGAGAAATAGAAAGAAGGAAGGTGTGATGTAAGTCAGCAAGAATTGAAGAACAGAATTCAGGGTGTTAGATGATACAGGACACCAAACCTCATCTTTGCTTCCTTCCCTTTCCTTGTGTGTGACTCTTCTCTCTCCATGGTGACTGATTTTACTTCTATAGCTTAAATGCATTGGAGTTATCTGCATAGATGGATATTAATTAATCCTTATTTATTTTTTTACGCTTTTACCAATCAAAGTCTCTTTTTAAATGAAAGTTGAGACTCTCAGCTCATAAAGTCATTCCCAAAGTTGTTGCCTTAACCTCAGATGTATAAAAGCTAATCTGGTCCTGCTTGACATTGGCTTGATCTTGTCTTTTGTGCTTGCTTTTTTCTTCAATAAGATTTTTCTATTTTGACATCTATGTAGATGATTTGCAAAGCATGAAAAAGCCATTGCTACAATTTAATTTGTGTTTGTTCATACATTTTAATTATGTACCCCTTAGCTCATTAATATGAGAACTTTTAAAATGAGAGTTATTTTAGCAGAACTTCATTGTTGGATTTGTTTGGGTTTTGTTTTGCCTTTTTTAAAATAAGGTTAAATAATTACCAGGATTTTGCAAATTTACATAACTCCTGCTTTTTTCATTTTATATTTTCTTGTTGCTATGGCTTAACTTTTTTTCAGCCTGCAATGTTTATTTTTACATTTGAAGGAAGCCTTTCATCTATTGTGATGTATACCTGATACTCATAATAAACAGTAAGTCAAAAGAATACAATTTTTTTTTTCTTTAGAATTCAGATGTCTTATAAAATGCTGGAAATTCTGATCTGTAAATTTATGCAGGAATTATACTGTGTTTATCTCTGGCAAGAGTCTTTCCGACATAGCAGCTGCTTGTCTTCTTAATGATAATTCCTGCTTAAGAGCACACTCACAGCAGGTTGGGGGATATTTACAGCTCTGCATTTTTATGATCTGTATAGACACCTAAATGAGCAGGTTTAATTCTCTGAACTAAGTAGGACTAGTTACATGAATGAAATTCCTCTCTGAAAAACTGCCTGAGTGATTAGATTTGATAGTGCCCCTAATACAGTATGTTCCCCTTCTTTTTATGACTCAAAAACTTCAGAAGAATTCATGTTCTTTCTGCTCTCATCCTTCTGTCTTAATTTTCCTTCTTTAAGCTGAGGGGTTTTTTTGGTGCTTTTGTTTTTGATTTTTTTTTTTTTTTTGTTTAATTTCAAAAGAAGGTAGTTTTCCAGGAGACTTTTCAAGTGTTTAACATACACCTATGGAAGTGCAGTACACCTGAGTTAACCAGCCCACCAAGAAGTGGGGACAATACACCAACATTACTCCAGCACTGTGTGCTAGATAACAAACTCTAATAAATTCGAGGTCATTTCCCAGGTGAAAACCTGGAGATTAGGTTACTGTACAGCAAGGAGCAACAGCACCACCAGCAGGTGTTGAAAGAAAAGAGCACTTTTAGAATATTCAACCTTGAAGGTGAAGCAAAATGGAAGAAGATGTCAATGGACAGCTCTGGCTCGTTCCTGCCCTCAGCATTGGAGTTGGCTACTGCTGCTTTTGGCAGCTGATTGTGCTTATAGCTATGACAGATTGCTAAGTGAGTGGTTTTTAAACATTAAAGTCATGTGTATTCCTCTTTCTGGGCATGAATGTGGTTATATTAGGGGACTGAACATTTTGCTGGGCATATGAAGGTTTTCAAAGGGATGTACCACTTTCTGAGATTCCTTTTTAAAGTATTTTTTTTTTTTACTCTAAGTATTTGGTATGGGTTTAAAGTTCTGATGTTGTCTGGAACTTCACAGCAGTAATGTAAACTGAAAAAAAAACCCCAGTTTAACAGCAGAAGGGGGTTCTAAGATATAAATAATTCCTTTTGGTAAAGCACATGGCATTTTTTCTTCAGTTCTAACAAGCTGTGAATCAGAATGGCAAAAAATTAAAAAAACTAAATTAAATTCACGCAATTTAAACTCTGATGCAAATTTACCACCAATAATTTCAGATGTTTAAGTAGCACAGAAATCCATAACAACATCTAGACCTACAATACTCAAGAGTTTCTCCCGCTGTCAGCTTTATCTCTGCTGCCAGCCTGTTTGCTCTTCAGTCTCGCAGTGCAGTTTGATTTCTTCCTTCTTCCACTACATCTGCTGCAATCCATCTCACATTAACTTCTCTTCTCCTCTTTACCATGCTGCTGATGCCTCTGTTCATTCCAGCACTCTCCCTACTGATGAACTGACTGGCAGATTTTTTTTTTCCCCTGAATGCTCCAGACTAATCTGATCTGCACAGCCAGCTATCATCAGTATGCTCTCAAGTGCTGCCTGCTGGGTGCCAACGTGGAATCTGTGCAAAAATACCATTCTGGTTTATGTTTTATATAGACTAGAGAGTAGAAAAAAAGGCAAAGGATTCTCGGAGATCTGCCAGTTTCACTGAAACAGTCTTAATAAGTGAATGCCTTCTGGACTTGATTTCATTGCGCTTTCCCTTTTTTGTTCAGGAGTTTTTGTCACACTTTGGGGGGCAGAGAGCTTCCCATAGTGCAGAAAGTTGTAGAAAGGGCCCGTTTCTTTCCTCCCCATCCCTCTTAACGTTTGAGTCTTTGCATTTTGCTCTCCTAAACATGAAGTACTTTGGTAATAGTGCTACTGTTATCCATCACCAACAATATCTGTGAAGCACTGCTCCTTTGACCTTCAGATACTGGAACTTTCAGGATTTACCTGAAACCAACTTTTTTTTTTCTTTTTTTTTTTTTTTTTTCTTTTTTTTTTTTTTCTGCAAACCACCATAATTTCCTGGACCTTGATTTTTTTTTTTTTCATATTTATCTTTGTTTCTTTTTACTTTGATGATTGAACTTGTGATATGCTGTTATAGAAGTGACACAATGAATGTCTTACAGGACCATTATCACTGAAATGACAGATAAAGATTAATGCTTAGAGGAGCAGGATGGATTCATGAAGTTATCAAGATTACTTTTCTTTTGTCCTACTTATTAAAAAAAAATACACCCAGTAATTCAACTTCTCTGTTGTGACTCAGTCTTTTCAACATTTATTTCCATCCATTTCTTGCAGAAACTACAATTTTCATTCTTCACGAAGGTAGACCAGACACATTTAAAATCATGCTTGATAGCTCTGCATTTTGTGGCTGAATTTCTTGGAGCTGCCTTTGAGACCTGAATATCCAATTTCCAGCAGAATGACTGGTCATGAGGCTTCTCTAAAACTGCCTGTAGTTTTACAGATCCAGTCTGTATGAGTGAGAAGACTAAAAAAAATCTGAATTTTCGGAGCAAGTTCATGGTTCTTGAATGGAAAGACCACCTCTGTGGGGTCCGTTTGACATTTTTCTTTAATCAATATCTTTGGACAGATTAGTGAGGAGATTGATGGAGAAGGGCTCTGTCTCAATTTGTTTTATGAAGTATCTTCATTGATGTGAAATTTCTCTGATAAAAAAGAGACAAAATATTACAGAGGGTGGGGTTTATTAACTTAAGTCTGCTCAAATGGTGCCTAGAATTATACTAATGTGTTGCCAAAGTATTTTCATTATACAATATTTTGTGCCCAAAATAACTCCAGCTTTTGAATCAGCAGAATGTCATGTTAGAGCTTTGTATCACAACAATAGTGACAATATAATTGAAATATAATTGATTTCTCCCTTAAGGAGAGGTGCTCACTTTAAAATCCAGTCTTGCATTAGATCAAGAGGAGATAAATAGTAAAAGTGCAAAGAGCCTCCACTTCTGATACTAGCCTCAGGTGCAGTTGTGATCTGGCAGAGATGTGAAAAAGCTGCCAAGTTCTGTCTTTTCCCATTCAAATGTCATGTTAGCCCCATAGAGCCTCACCAAGTCCTGTGTATGCTGAGGATCACTTTAAAATAAAAGACTTGGCATCCAGGTGGATCTGTAGTTTACAAAACTCGATTTCTGCATGTTTATTAAGAACTTGAAACTCCATGCAGAATTTTAATAAATTAGTAATTTATGATAATCGATGACATTTGGTAAAAAATGGGTTCTTTAACTGATCTTAGAGTGAGTCAGGACAAAAGGTACCATGTTATTTTTTGCTGTCAATAATAAGAGACAGAATATTAGTGAGAAAAGTACTTCGTTTAACATTTAAGTGGGGTGAAAACTGAGTTATTTTATGTTGAAAAGGACTAGTTCTCGACCTACTCTGCAGCTCACCCCCGTGAACAGTGTAAGGCTGACACATTTGGTACCAACATGTCTACTCTCAATAATTCCTTTACTGTAAGCTCTCCTACACACCCATCAGAGATGGTTCTAGAATCATCACAATTTTCACTTGCCACACTTAATGTGTTACCTTCTTCCATAATCATAGAAAAATTAGAAATGCCTTTGAGATGAGTAATAAACAATACTAGTCAGTATGTTTGGTATGGTTCATTAGTTAATTGTTTTGATTAGCTCTGGGTCTCTGCAAAGAAAAAGAATATTATCTCTGCATAGCACTTCATTTAACTTCCTGTGTTTAACTTTTCATTTAACACATTACCATATTCACATGTCAGTGTTCAGTGTAATTTAGTTAAGAGTGGCTGAGCTTTCTCCCTCTACCAAAGCTAAATAGATGGCACTAGAATTATTATTATTATAAGAGCAAGAGCTTTTGTCTGCCTCAGGTACCACCACTGCTCTGCAGCAGAAAGCAGCCAGAAACTCACCTCAGCTGGCTCCTTATGGGTTCATCCTACAGAATCTGTAGGATGCCCCTGAGCCAACAGTATTTTACTTGGGATGAAGACCTGGGGAAGGTGGAGTGTTCTTGGGTTACCTCTCATTCTCTGGGTACCTAAACATAGAGAAAACAACAGCAACTTCTTAGTTGTGCCAGCCCAGTGCTTTTTGGGAGACCAGAGAAGCTGTAAGGGTTTGTGGGAGTACCTCAGCTACTGGGGATCTAAGCCTTGGGTTTTTTTAATTGTCTTTTTTTTTTGCCAGAGTTTGTGTCAGTCTGAATAAGCCATGCAGGATGGGAATAAGGAGGAAAGGAATGAAAAAAATGCAGCACTTCAATACACTAAAAAGCAATGTGCTTAGCACTCACTTTGTTTCTAAATGTAGTACAAACACAATGACTTTTACAGGGCTGCAATCATTACACAGAATCCTGTATAAAAAGGCAGGTTAATGAGACTGTCCTTCTGCAAGAAATCCTTATTCCTCTTGGAAAATGTACAGAAACAGAATGCAAATGTGTGTAAATATCTACACACACTATATGCATGTGTATACTTACTACAGCATTCAGAGCATCGTGGCTGAATTATCTAGACCACTGAATCTGAAAGAAACTTGTCAGTGAGGAAGGTGGGCTATTTTGAGGACATGTAAGATACCACAGAATGTTTTTGATGACTGCTGCGACCATAATTCAGAACAGTCTCTTTACTGAATTTCCATATTACCTGTAAGTCTGTGAAGTCAGTGGAGGTAATGGAATGAGGACAGTGTCATTGCTTTCCTTAAGCATCTCCTCTTGAGATGAGTCCAAAGCAGTAATAAATGTAATAGTCTTGTGGAGTAAAGACAGGTGAATTGAAGAGCACCTCGTGTGTGTCTCCTGAAGGATACAGTGGATACACTCAGCCCAGTATCATTGACCTCTGTAATGCGTTCTTGCCTCATTCTGGTCCTGCAAAGGCAAACACTAGTTTATTTATGTTGTAACTTTGATTCGTTATCAAGTCAGAAGGAAATACAGACAAATTTATATGGCTGTGTAAAATTTGTGGGTTTGTTCCAGTTTTTAACTCTTCATTCCTAATCTTTTTGCTTCCCTGTACCCATGACAATCTCTGAAATATGTGCCTCATTAAAAACCACAAGAGAAGGTGTGGCATAGATGGAAAGAACCATGATATTTTCTTTTGACAATCATATTTTCCAAATCTCAAGTGAAAATGAAGCATAGCATGATTCACATGACACTCCATCATTAAATAAGGAAGTTCTAATGAAAATAATTGAGCAATGTCTGCCCTTTATGTGTCACTTCTGTATGGCCCATTAATTCTGGCAAGTCTGTGTAAGAGTCACTATTATCAACTTCACAGAGATAATCAAGCATTAATCTTAAATCAGTAGCTCATTATTTTAAAACTCATTTTATTACTGCTGGGTTGACTTATATGATCTAATAGGGTGCTTCTTGGTTTTAATGAGTGAGAGATTTTACTTTAGAACTGAGTGAAATGAGAGACCTGTCAATATATTTTAATAATGTTACTCTTAGCACTTAATAATTAGAAATTACTCTAAGAGAAAAAGGAAATCATCTCTCCCTGTTTCATTTTGAAATGGAGAGATACTATTCCTCCAAAATATTATCAAAATATTTGTGGGAATGAAGGCTTTTCAGTAATAATTTCAATGATTTCACAATTCCAAAATAATTGTGGAATTAAAACATTTTAGTAATAATTTCAATAGAAACTGAACTACCTACTGATTGCACATGTTATTCACAATATATCATCTAAATGGCTGGACTTGATGTTTATTTTACTGAATTTGTCAGCAGTGTGTCATGCAAAGGCTGGCTACAAATCACCTAAACTCAGAAATGCTACTAGTGATGCAGCTGCTTGATGGAGTTTATTTTAAGTCGCTGTAGGTGTCATGCAGTACGTAGATATGACTGGGTCTTGCGTAATTTTTTCTCCACAAATTCTTCCTAGTGAAGACCAAATTTGGCTCATTCTGAAGCTAGGCGACTTTGAGATCAAATTTTCAGGCAGCCTTATGAGATTTTTTGGCCCTCTTATGGGTATTCATAACCAAATGTTTCACTGGGCAACTTGGAAATCTTAAACTTCAAGGAGACATGATATTAGTTTTAGTGTATTTCCCCAAACACTTGGGGAAATACACATAAGAGCTTGGAAGCAAAATTTCTAAAATTTGCAAAGCCGTTTTTCTTTTTAGGGCAAAATGGAAGCCACTGTCCATATTTGAAGTACTTTATCACTTTCTTCTTTTTGAGGTATAAGGTCAGATATCTTGATGAAATTTTTCTGACAGGTTGATAAAGTTGTAGGTTTCTGATGAAGGACACTATTTAGCAGACTGCATACAGCTCTAACAGCTTTTGGCTCACCAGCTATCAGTGATTTCCCCACTTGTACCAAGAAACAGGCTCTTAGATTAAAAAAAATGAGAGCTTTGAAATGAAGCTAATTGCAAGCTCCCTTTGTCCTGCTCAGAAAATATACTTATATTAGTAATACATTATATCTGTCTTACAAAACTTATGGCTTAATTAACTAGAGTGTTATTAGGACTTCACTAACAAGAATATAATCAGAAAATATCTATTAAAAGGCAAAGCCAAGCAATCCTTTGGAATTGAAAGAACTAAAAGATTTCCTGTTTTCTGTGAAGCTATGAAGCAATACTTCCATAGTTAAATAAATCAATGTCTCTCTCAATAGTGTAGTATTTATACCAAGAACCAAACTGTAAATTAGTTGAATCCATTTCCATTGTCCAAAGTAGCTGAAAAGTGAAAAGGAAAAGCTTAAATGAAAACATATAGTCACAACTGGGAAATTATATGTTTATTTTTAAATCTTTCTATTGTGTATGAAATATTCTGATAAATATTTACTGCATTTGCATTCGATGAAGCTTGGAAAAATCAGTATTCTACAAGAAGGATAGTTATATTATGCCTTGCAAAGAAATTATAAATACAGGCGACTTAGAGTGGATGAAGATTCACCCCTTGTATTGTATATAAATGTATTGTACCTATACAGAAACAAACCTGTATAACATTTAATGGTGTTGGAAAACCATAAAGCACATTTTTGAGAAATTCCAGTCCTTTTCATTAGAATAGATATTTTTCATACTTATCTAGAATACGTATATATGTATAGATAGAATACAAAAATATAATTTTTAATGAAGAAAAGACCTTGTTTGCTGGTAGTGTTCCATTTTTATCAGAACAAACAGTAGATTCGATTCCTATAGTTTTGTTTTTTTTTTTTTTCCTCTTTCTAGAATATGTTCCATCACTTAATTCAAATGTTTTTATGCTTAAGCTTATTCTGTCCCTAAGAGAGAAATTAATCTTCCAGGCAATGAGGAGTGACCTGGTAACCCCAGAGAGCAGGGAAGCTGACACTAACCAGTTGAGACTAGTAGTAATCTCACACTGTGCAGAAGGTCTAAGTGAACAGTCTGCAAGGTTAATGTGTTGGTACTTCAAGACGGTGTCCTAGGGAAAGGAAAAAAAGTAGATAATTAACTCACCCAGAGCCAAAGGCTGTTTTGTGTTCCCACTGTCATTATGATGATAGAGATAGACTAAACACTTTCTGTTTTGAGAGTCTGTGCTCTGATGGATTATAAAGGCTCAAATCAGAACACTGCTTGCCTGTGAACTTAATGCAGTTAAACAGCAGCGGAGCAGAGGGGTGTCCTGAAACTCTCACCTGCTGAACTGATTTTGTCTCTTGCTAGCAAGTGTGGTAACTTTGCCTAATGCACTACTTTTCCTAGCATCAGTGAGACAGTGCACAACAAAATTACAATTTATATTATTATCAGTATTAATAATTACATATCCAGTCATGTTGTGGTTGCGTGGTGGGATAAGTATGTTATGGTAAATTAGATTAAAAATTTTTGTAAAATAATTAATGGTTAAGCTCTTTAAAGAAGGAGAGTCTAGAACAAAGAGAAATAATATAGTAAAATACTTTGATGGTGCTAATAAGGATGCTGAAATAAATAAAAAATAATAGATCCACAGTCTTCATTGTATTCCCTCTCTTTTATAATGAATTGTTTCAGGAACAACTATCATCAGTGGAGGCTTAAACAAAAGGTGAATCTTGTGAATCATTTCTTCAGTGTGTGTGTGATGCTGCCAAAGGAGATTCTGAGTGGTGTAGAAATTAAAAGCAATCAATATTCTTGTGACATCAGGATCATCAGGTTGATTTACTGACAGACATAATTATTTTTGAGTTAGCAATTGAGAACTGTGGCTTGGAAAGAAATTAGCCTTATCTCAATCCCATGAAGCCAGAAATGATGCCAATAAGTCTACTAAAACAGTTACATCCTAATGGCATGGGGGGACTGGTGGGACTATTTATTAAGAGGAGACATCAGTCTTTTTATCACGGTTCTCATCCATACATCAAGTCTGTGTTTCAAAGCCACAGCCAGAGCTCTCCTCTGCTGACATATTCACACACAGCCTTTGTTTTTGGCTAAAGGATTAATACAGTGGGCTTTCTGCAGATTGGTTGTTCAGAAAACAATTTTGAAGATCAAATCATGAAAAAGGATTAGCCAGGTAAGTTTATTGATAACACTCAGGGAGAGTTTTACCTAAACCCAAATCCTTGCATAATACTAATTTTGTGCATTGCATTATAAGACCTTTGTTACTCTTTCACTGAAACCATCCTAATTTTCCAAGTCCACTTGAGGTTATTTCAGAAATAGTGGGAGTTTATTTTAAATCAATGGATTTAAACTGCAGTCCTCCCATTGTCCCTATTTGGCTGCCTTCCCAAATGATTTTATACATTTCTGCCTGCAAACTTTCTAAAGGAAGATAGTACCAAATATGAGCTAGGCAAAATGAAGTGTTGTTTGGAGATCTGTCCATGCCTCCCCAGCCCAGCAGCTTGGAGAGCCAAGATGAGAGTTTTAAGAAGCAGTGGCTTCAGCTGACAAATGTGTGAAGTCATTTGTGGCTATGCCAAATGCTGCTTCCATCCTTTTTATCTCTTGGGGACAATGTCAGGAACAAGGTTGGTGTTTTAGAACTCTACAAGATTTCTGTTTCTGACTTTCTGTGGCAAAAAAGTGGCTCATCCTGGGGCAGCAGGAATTGGTTCCTGCCTACCCAGCAGGAAATAGTGTTTTGGTTTCACTTGGTTGTCCTGAGCTCGCTTTTTATGCTGGCGTGTCACATCTATTCAAACATTTCTTTTCAAAAGCAGCAAGCACTCAGTCACTGGTGTCTGGTCTCCTGCACTGATGAAATACAAGCACCTTGTTCAGTGCAATGCCAGACCTGTTTAGTCATTTTGTAAAGGCAGTTGTGTAGTTTATGCACAGCCTGACACTCATCCATTCTCTGTGTCATGCTGGCACACGTATTTTGAGTATGAGCTGACTCTTCCTTACTCATGGTTCTTGTCATCCTTCTCATCACAACTAGTTGTTCTTTTTTTATGAACAAATAACATCTAGCAATTATTTCCAGAAAACGGAATAATGTGAAATAAATACAGGTCAGATTCTGCCACTACATATGCAAAGCTGATTTTTTGATTTGGGAGACATTTATTGTTGGATAACCTGTTTCATAAAATAATTTCCACAAAAAATGCTTAGTAAAGATGTTGTTCAAAGACCCTGAGGCTTAAAAAAAGCTTAATAAAATCTACTCCTCCCAGGCAAGGAAAAGAGAAAAAGTAATCAAATTATCAGTATTTATGTTTCACTCCATTTGTGTGCATATATATAATGTACATTTAATTTTCATCTTTCTGAGATCAGTCTATCACTGATGATAGTGCCATTTTTATCTCTATATCTTTGCATTTCTAAGTGATTTTTTTTTTTACTGTAGTGGATAAATGTGTAAGTAGTAAGCCAACTACATTCTGTTTTACCAATCACCAAAATAACTCTGTGTAGAGTACATTTTGTTTGCTTTTGTTTTTACATTGAAAACGGATAACTAATAAATACATCAATAATAATAATAAAAAAAATCAATAGGTTTAATAGCTTGAAAGAAGCAAATAATCATTCAGCTATCACTGTTTTCTGCAAATATCACTGGCCAAGTCTTCCACTGGTAGATGTTGAATGGCATCACTGGGATTACAGTAAGATAGCTTTTGTTTTCCTTCAGTGTCCTAGCAAATAGCATGTATAAATCAATGGAGAAAATAGAATTCTGAAAATGTTCCTTTAGTCAGAAGGACCTACTTATAGAGTTCTTGTTCCTCTTTGTTTGACAAAGTCAAGGCTTTGAAGAGGTTAAAATCATAATAAAAATACCTGGATGCCTTTTTCTTCTTAAGGAGGTGTGATGTATGTTTATTATTGAATTTTGTTAAAAAAACCCACTTTTATTTTTGGTTTTCTGTTGAATTATTTCTTATGCACAGCATGGAATCTCTTTGTCCTCATGCCTTGCCTTATTTAAAACAAGCAAACAAACATATTTGTCATTCTCAAAGGTGCTGTTTTAGTGAACTGGCTTTGCCACAGCATTACCTGTGACTTGTGTCACTGATGAAGAGAGCTGCAGGCTAAAAAATACAGATTTCCAATTCCATAAGAGCAATGAAGACAAAGAAGCCTGAAGAGACCACAAATTTATAGCATAGAGCACAGCACTACTTTCTATCTGTTTCTTTGTGTGTTGCCTTGTTTGTGGGGCCATAATTACATACTGATTACTGCCAGAAAAAAATATTCTCTCTACCCTGAATGTACTATGTTACTGTTTTACTCCCGTGCCTTTCTTTTTGCTCTTTCTGACCATGATCAGCTCTAATTTCGGTTTTAACGTGGCTTTTGGGAAACATAAATATCAAAATGTTGTTTACATTCCTTAAAATGATGGTCATCTTGTGAATTATACATCAGCTAGTACATATTAACTAACTAATTAACTTAATGTAACTTTACATGTACCCATGAGACTGGAGAATGTTGAAATGAAAGGCTGACTGCAGCTTCCTCGAGCTACATGATGTAGGTTGTGTTTGAATTTCTGTCCCTTCAGGTGATTTCTCTTTGATTAAATTAGGAGAACATCAGAATTGTTCTCCTGTAAAGAAGCATTAAATGTGCCCTAAAAAAAAAAATAGTGCAATTTGTCTTAAAAATATTTCTTTACCTCTCTGAAAAATATTTCTTTCCTTTACCTCTCTGACATTGTCACATTGCAACAGATTTTGAGACAAAATTGGAGGGACCACGAATCAGCCTCATTCAATTGACTTCCTTTGGAACTGAGCTGATTTAGGCCAGCAGAAGAGGTCAGTGCCAAGAGCTGTGAATGCTTTCAGTCATTAAACAAGTCACCTGAAGATCATTAGGATGGCTTAAAAAGGATCTTACCAAAGCACATTCTGGCTTTTTTCCTTCTGTTACTTGAAACTTTGGTATCCACTGAGGTGGCAGTGAGCGAGCTCTCTACTGAGGAAAACGTTTGAAATGTATTTAAAAAGAAACCAGAGTTCTCATCACCACTTTCCATCAATAAACTTTTTCCCTGTGTCACAGAATTCTAGGCTCATGGGAGTGAACATAAATGTCAGTCGTACAATTATTGCACTGAGTGACATGGTCGTCACAATGAAAGACATCCAAACCAACAAAACTCAGTGTAGTGTACCCCAATCTATGTAACACATCCCTAAAGATGCAGATACCTTACCTGATGAGGTCAAATATAACAATATTTTTTACATATTAATTCACCTGGTTTCTTCTTTGCTTTGAACTGTTCTTAGTCACCTAAGGACTGAGAGAATAATCAACAGAAGTCCCCAGAACTCCATCTGTTGTGGATTTCCACATGATATCTGCAAGAACATGTGCACCTGTACATATGTATATGCACATAGGCACTTGAGATTGTTCAGTAGCATTGGCTAAGATGTTTCTGGTGCAGTGGCATCTTAATAGTGGATCATAGGATATCTGAGGTTGGAAGGAACTTCAGGAGGTCTCTAGTCCAACCTTGTGCTCCAAAGAGGATGCTGAGTTCCATCTGGGCTTCAGCCACAACACAGGGTCAGTGTGAGGTTGGATCTGAGTGGGATAGGACTTTATCCAGTCAGATTCTGAAAACCTCTGAGGATCAGGAGAAACTGAATATCTTCTATGGGAAGCCCATTCTGTGGTCTGAGCAACTTTACCAGAAATAACCTTTTACCAGTCTAACGCTCTTGTTTCAAGTTATGCCCATGATGTCCTGCATCGTACACAATTGTGGTTTGTCTCCCTGTTTGGATCTGCTCTTTGAGGGACTTGATTTTCTTTTGTAGGAAGAAAACTTGAGTTTCTTCTCTAGGCTGGCCAAACCCTCATCTTTCATCCTTTCCTCACAGGGCATGTGAGTCATCCCTGGGAACACCTTGATGGCTGTCTGCTGAACTTGCTCCATTTATTAATGCTACATTTATTGATGTATTCTTACAAAGAAGGGCTCAAAACACGTTTACACATCTAAAGTATTGGTGAAACACCTAAATGATTTGGGAAATTTTTCCATTAGTCTGCACACTAAAGGTCATGATGCAAGTTATAAGAATGAGGAGAAGTTAAATAGGCTTGGTAAAATGAGTTCCAACTACACTTGGTAAATTGGAACGTGAACTGCACAAGATTTTGGCATTCTGCAGAGGAGTTTGGCTTTCTTCAAAAGGAAATCCATAACTGTGAAATATGTTATAGTAAAGTAGATGGAAACATTTCAGTTTTCTTCAGGACCAGCCTTAGGTTTGACAATTTGACCAACCTTAGGTTCCTAAAATGAGCTTATGACAATATAATGGTGATCACAGGTGGTCTTCTTTTTAATTGTAATAGCAGAATTCCTAAAAATTCCTGCCCTTCTCATTTGATTTCCAAATGCATAAAAACAACCAAGCAGGTCCTCACTGTGTCAATATTACAGTGACATGAACACTTGATTGAAGATCTGCTTTTTTGGGGTACATATTCCCAGGAGGATTAGAATACTGTTAAAAGATTGTGCACTGAATTGCAAGACTGAAGCCCTACTGTGCTGATAGCTGTTCATACTAGGGGACTTGCTAATTTAGGTATGCAAAATACAGCAGTGTGTGTACTTCCTATCAAGAGAAAGACTGTGCTTTAACAATATTTTGTTAAAAATATTATTGTTGCTGTTGTTGTTTGTTTTGTTGATATTACTATTATTATTGTTATTATTATTACTATTATTATTAGTGTACTAGCATCTAAAAAGGAGAGATTTTATTGGTGAGAAAGTGCCTAATCACAAGCGTTTTTAGGCAGATGAGTATCCATCAGGTGCTAAACTAAACCAAGTGTGAATTTGGTGGACTTGGATTTATTTGTTTGATTCATCCCCAGTGAGGAATTAAACTTGTTTGTATCATGAATTCTTGATGGCCCTTGGCAGAGGGTAAAGCCCTGCAGATTCTCAAGATGGTTTTGATCTTAGTTTTGTGAAATATATATACTTCAGATATTTTGGTAGAGTATTGAGTTTTGAAGGTGACTATGTGGCTGAACACATTTTGACTGCTTTTTAAATTAGATGCCCAAAGTGCACTGTGGGGACCTTTTCTGGGTGTCATTTGTTGCTTAGTCACAGGCATCTTGTTCAGCACCATCTAATTTAGCACGTCTCAGCCAAAGTAATGCTCAGTTTTGCTGCAAAAGCCCTGACAGCATATCTATTTCTCCACAACTCCAAAGCACCATCTCCAGACTCTCCAGCCTCTTTTCTTCCTCTTCAGCTCTGTGTAGATAACTGACCTGATTCACACAGGGGGAGCAAACAGCACAAATAGATTGTTTCTATCCGAAAGGGACAGGACTGCTCATAAGGGGACTTTGTGGTGCTACTGTCACTGTTTTTTCCCCCGTGAGGATGGGACACATGCAGCTGCAGGAGAGCTGCCAATGGAGTGTGCACAGCCAACCTGCTCAAGGAGCAAGCGTCCATAACGCCCCTGATTTCACAATTTTAGCAATGAAGCCAATCAGTTCTAATTAGTTTGTGATTAAAGAACTAGCTATCTTCTGGGCTGTGTGAAGAGCGCGGGGTAAACTGTCTTCCAGTTTTAGACTGAATTCCCCTTCCAGAAGGCAATCGTCCATGTCCTGTTCGTGCCATCAAGCAGTCCATTAACTAGCTGCTTAGTTCTAATTAATGGTGCTTTATTTTTGTCAGGTCCTGAAGAAACACCTTTAATTAGACTAGTGAGGAAATCAGAGATATTCACCTGTGGAAAATCATGTGTTTCGGCAGTCGTCTGCACATCTTGTAGAAAAAAAATTGTGTTTCACCATCTCCAGTAAATCACATGGGTTTACTTTAGCAGTAATACGTGATAAAATTATGGCCTGTAGCAATTCAAAGTTCTTGAACCCATGTTTTCCATTTTGACTGTTGAAAATTATCTCTTGTCGTACAGAAAGATATGAAAGAAAAAAAAGGTGTTTAATTTTATATAACCATATAGCATCTTTTCTACTGGCTACAGGAAGCTACTATTTCTTTTCCTCATCATGCCCTACTTCTTGCAGTGTGATGGGTTCATTAAAATGGAACAGAGAAGGAAGAGACATTGGCTAGGGCAAACGCAAAAGTTAATGCAACATTTTCTTCAGCTCTTCATATTGAAAAATGTTATTATTGGATCTTTTATATGCTTAAATTCACAGTTGTTCCTTTGCTGTGAAAAGTATGCTTTCATTGCCTTCCTTTTTGGGTTGCAGTTGAAAAAATTCTCCCACTGCTCCTTCCTGAAAAAAGCCCACTCTTTTTTCAAATAAAAGTTCTGTCATGAATACTTCTATCTTGTCTAACTCTAAAATTTTCCTCTTGGAAGTTTGATGTGGTGAAACCCATCAGCAACTTAAAGTGAATTTTTTTTAAGATGCATTATTACATTTATTTTCATTTTGTTTTTTTTTTTTGTTACATTGGTCTTGAAATTTTCTAAATACTTGTCTCCTTGGCAGTAACATGGAGCCCTGTGAATTAATTTAAATGTAACATATAGCTAATGTTAGTCCTTGCAACAATTGTAGGAAAACAAAACTTAATTTTTTCTTATTCTCATAGCAGCTCCCTAAACAGTAGATAATATGTGAAATACTGTTTTAAACTAGCATATATATTTATCTGGCACAGCACTAGTTCTCTACTAGTTAACTATATAGTTTAAGCTAGTTACACAAGAAAGTTTGTTTAGGGAAGCACTTCAGCTTGTTTTCCTCAATGCTTGTTTTTGGAGAGTGTAAGTGTTTTCTTTGGAACAAAAAAGCTTTTCTTTAGGTTAGACAATTAGCTGTTAGATCACTCCCGCTGCATGAGATGCATCCTTCCTCAGCAACTAACTGCAAATACACAGAGCTGATGAAAGCTCCCCTCCAGGAGCAACCAAAGTTATTCAGTACTTCATGTGAATCATGACATCAAAACACTTAGTCTGAGTGGGAATTCACAGTGCATTCCAAATCTATATTTAAATTCTCTGCATCAAAAAGCCATCAAATATTCATTGCAGAAATGGCCCTGTTAGGATGTTGCTGCCCCTTGGCTTGCAGACTTCAAGCCAAGCCAGAACAGACATCCAGCCCACATTACCTTCATGATAATTCAGCCCAGCACTCTGATATCAGAAAAAAGACTCTTACATAAAGCTCCTTCCATTGAAGGAGCTCCAACTAAAGAGGCTTTCAAATTCTACAGTATTTTTTAGGTGATGAAAAGGGCACAAAATCGTCTCAGTCTGCTGTTTTGATAAACAGCTGACAACAAACACTTTGCAACCTACATTGTTCTGCTCTTTTGGAGTTTCTCATCAAACTAAAAAAGTTGCTTAAACCTCTGTTTAGTAGTCATTAATTTGATTAGTTTAGATGTTGCAATATTTTTGGTGAAGGCTTGGTGCAGCTTTACTCTTTAATCTCCAAATAGACTCATAGCGAATAGTGGCCACAAATGCTTCAGGAGGTGATGTTTGAATACCTCTTTTTCTGTATATACTTCCAAAAAGTGATGTCTAATTGCAAGTAAGTCCTTTCTTAAGCATCATTTCAATCAAGTTTGTAACTAAAAATAATACTCCTGAGGGCAACAGTCCCCTCAGTTGCTTGTCTGAACCTTAAATTTGAAAGCTCTCATGGTCAACAAGCAGAAGAAAGGATTTTTATGCATACTGCTGTATGTGCTGAAGGTCCTCTGAGTTTAAATGCTGGCAGAAAATGAATAAATTCAGTTGCTTGTCCTGAATCTTTACTCTTGCTGATAGCCTTTGCTGTAGGCTTTGGAATTATACACTGAAGTCTGCACAGAATTGCTTGCAGCCTGTGGGGTTTTAAAATGGTACCAGTTATTTTAACCTATGTGCCTGGACTAGTTACACAAGCAGCTCCTTCCACAGTAAGAAATTCCCATGGGTAATTTGTGTTAGAAAATGTAAATCTCATCTACATGCTTACCTCGAGATATCATTTGTTTCAAACTTGAGAAATTCAGCAAAATAGTTGGTTGCCTATTCATGCTGACACTAATACTGACAGTGTTCTGGGGGAGAAATAAAGCACATAAAGTTTGAACAACATTTAAGATGTTTTTGCTAAGGCAGCCCTTAGGTCTTTGTGTTAGCAAACACCGAGCAAGTTTTTTTCCTTTATTTTCATGTTATTTTGTTAAGCAATAACAAAACTAAAACTTTTGATGTGGTTTTCTTATGGAAAAAGAGGCATCTCTTTTAATATTTAAAACATTTTTCCTGTTCTGTTTTGATTTGGTGAAAAGTCAGTGAAGTAACATTTCATATTCACAAATCAAGCTGATAAATTTTGAGGTTTTTTGCTTAGAATTTAAGGAATGTTAATGGTAAAACTCATAATTTTTGATTTGAAACATAATTTCATGTGTTACTATATATTGATATATATATACAATAAAATCTTAAATGTGACAACTATATATATTGACTTTGTGCATTCAGTTTTTACTTTTACAAATAAAAAAATATTTAATTAGAGGATTTTAAAAAGTGTGGTACTACAATAAGATAGAAACAACTGCCTAACATTAACATGCATTAAAACTAGAAGTATAGAGAAATGAAAGAGGCAGTGAATCATGAATACTTCTAAATGATATATGGTACAAAATTTGCAGAAATATAAGAGTCACTGATAAATCTCTCATTTCAGTGTCTTTCTTAAAATAAAAACAGAGGAAGCAAGAGGGGATTTACTGATATTTAAATGACAATGTAAATATTTAGGGAACCTTCAGAATACAAGCAAATATTATATAGAAATCTTTGCAAAAGTTGGCTGTGGTTTGCTCTTTGGCTTAAAACCTAGACAAAACTCTAATGATGCCTATAGTGTTGTCAGATTTATTAATTACTCTGCATCCTTGCTTAGTAATGAAATTGTCTCTGCCTTTGATTTAAACTCCCAAAGTGTCTTTCTCTGCAGGTATTTTCTGCCCTCAGGTTGTCAGACACGTTGTAGGCAGAAAATGAACCAGTATAGGTGAACAGATCTCTACTTTTGTAGAGCCACAGTCTGTTTATAATAAGGAAACGTAACTACTGAAAATGTTTTACCCACTGTCAGCTCCACTCATACTAAATATTCTGTTCCAACATGGGCAATCACATACATACTGACTAGCATGTGCCAGAAAGAAATATTGCTTTTTCAGCTGTATCCTTTTATACACATTTTCTTTTAAATGCATGATGTGGTTCTTAGTGTGGTTGGATTAAGGAGACAACATATCATATGGTGTCTTCTTATTTTAATGCAGATTTGAGTGTTTAGCTTAACATTTTATCATAGCAAATCTTGGCTGAGCAAGATAATTTACTCAACATGGTCACTGTGAGATGCAGCAGAATTGTTTTTATATGTGTGAGAATTCTGAGTGCCTGTGTTCCCTAACTCTGTGCACTGTTTCAAGGAGCTATAATTAAGCAGTATTAAGGCACTAATTAGGGTAAGGAAAATTTTTCACTCTGATAACAACATTTGAAGTGTTGTTAGTCTCTTTCCTAAATGAGGAAATAGAGAATCTTCTTTTAGCAATGCAACCTTAGTTTGTTTTCCTAAGAGAAAACACTAGTAAATGTCATGTATAGTAATAGAAGCAAAACATTCCAGGGTAACTATGAATATGGTTTAATTCCACTTTGGTATATATATTACTGTGCATTTGTTAGAAGTGTTTTGCTAAAACAAATTTCCAATTTAATGTGAACATCAGGAAAAAGGTTATGATATTTCCAGCGAAAAAATGTTTGTGGGTGGGCCAAGAATTTTCTTTTTGCTTCAGTTACAGGATGAAGAAAAAAAGAAAAGTTAGTTTTTCATTTATGGTGGTGTTAATGGAACATATTATGGTGGTGTTATTGGAACATATTCACTTAATGTGAAATTTTTTTTTTGCTATTTTGTACTGAAAAAGTTTTTAAAATTTGTGAAGTTTCAGTCCAATTCTGAATAGAAAATTTTAAAAATATCTGTATAATTCTAGGAACTGAAGAACTGTTTTCTCTGACTTTTTCTAATTGGTTTTACTGTCTTGTAGGTTTTTTTGGTTGTTTTTTTCTTTTCTTTTTTTTCTGTTTTGTTTTGTTTTTTGTGAGTCAATGTAAAGAGGCATAACCCCCCCTAAAATTACATCAAGGGACAATTCGCTAAATCACAAATCCACATCCATCAGTTGCTGAAGAACAGCAGACATTTAAACTGCTTCATTTCACTGTCGCTGCTTCTACATTCTCAATTTTCTTTTTGGAATGGCTAAGAAAATTGATATAATCCTTGGCTTCCTCTCTGAATTGCTTCCTAAACTGACACCACACCATTACAGAGAAGCCTCAGGTTTTTGTGATGCTCTCTGCAAACTAACTCATGCATCACTGTTACCACACAGCTCTCAGAAAACCAGCTCCCCCACCATAAACGTATATCATGCCCTTAAGTTTCAATAACAGAAGATGATGATCTGCATTATTTGTTCAGAGAGATCAAACTGTATAATGTGTAGAGGAAAACAGCTGAATAGTGGGGAAGACTTCAATAGGAGCAACATATGCTCCTGGTGCTTCCTGCTGAGCCCGCTGAAATGGCTTCGTTACAGATGCCAGCTTTCTGTGGAAAAAACTCTTGCTGCAAAGGTGGGGAGTTCTCACCAATTCTGATAAATAGAGGATAATCAGGCCTGAGCTGAAGAGTGGGAGACCACTTAAAAATTGCTGTGTTTTAGCTGTGATCAGGGTTGGCCCACAGAAATAATCATTTGAACATAATATTTTTCTCTGACTCAGTTTGCTTCCAAGCGCAGCTTAAGTAATGGGGAAAAATAATTTAGCAGTAAGTAAGAAAAAAAAAAGTGAATTGCAACTCTGAAATAAAGATATATTACTGGATATCCAAAATCCAGGCTTGTCAAAAGAGAAGTTTGGAAAAATGCTCCAACTGTTGCAGAGATGGTCCAACAGCCTTTGAGCAGTAATTCTGCACAAATTTATCTAAAAAAAGCAGGTAAAGAGAGGCAAATGGAATAAAAGCTGTTCATGGGAAAACATTCTAAGCCCATTGTAACGTTTTCTCCCCTCTTCCACGTTACTTTCCCTCCCACCATTGTCCCAGAAAGTTTTCTCCCCTTATTCAAAGCACAGTCCATAAAAGATTTGTTTCCCAGCACATATGAGAGGAGATCAGGCCTCAAAAGAGTGGGAGGGATTGTGGAAAGGAGGGAGGAATACAGACTCTGGATAAAGATCTTTCCTTGCTGCTGAAAAATCCACAATTAGGGGATTCTTGGCCCTCCTTGTCACGGCTGAGCAGACTGTTCTCACTGGCTGAAGGACAAGACATGCCAGTCTAATACTTTGTTTTGTTCTGTTTTTTTGGGTTTTTTTTAATTTATTTTTTGTTTTGTTTTGTTTGTTTGTTTGTTTTTGGTATTTTTTAGGTTTTTTTTTTAGCATTTTACTTTTCCTGATAAATATGGATTTTGTGTAAGGTTACCAAATGTAAGGGTAAGTTACGTAAATCAAACAACAGCCAACACAAAAATAAGTGGTTCAAAATAGCGTATAAACTAACCTATAGCTGTCAGTTGAGTTTGTAAAGTAGAGATAGAATATGTCCATTATATTATTATCCCAGTAGTATTATTCCATTGCTGGATGTATCAATAATCACCCAGAAAAATCTCAAGTATAACATTTTTAGGCTAGTAAAACAAGATCTTGCTATAACGTGGTGATGAAAAAGTAATTTCCATTCTGAGTGAAAGATTATGACATTGCAACAGGTGAAAGTTTCAAAAAAGAGTTTCCATGATTTCTAGCTGAGAGTTTTCAGAGAGGAAAGCTGGAAGTTTTCTGAGTTTTTAACCTTGATTTTTATAAGATTTTGAGAATTAGTGCCCCAAAACAATGGAAGAAAGCTTACAGTGAGCATTATTTGAACTGAGAATGAAAAGTGATCTGTGCACTTTTGTCCCAGTCACTTCTGAGCATTGAGAAAACAATAATGAAGGAGATTGATGAGGAAAAAATGGACATTGACTAGAGGTTAGGAGACAATCTCTTGAAGCATCCTATTTCCTACATGGAGCTCCAGCTTTGTGTTTGTACTGTCTTGTCTGCAGTATTTTTCTAACCTTGGAACATGAGGGTTTGATGATTATTTTGTCAATATTAGGATACTATTCCTACTCACACTGCATCCCCATGCCAGCTATCTCTGCTCTTCTAGACCATGGAGCCCTTCTCCTGCATCCCAAAGCTCTCTATCACCCAAAAAACCTTTCTCAAGCCCTGCACCATCCCAACATTGTTCCAATTTGAAGCTCCAACCAGCTGTTGTATACAAGATCCTTGACTTCAGCCTTTTGTTTTCAAGTAACATAAATTAAGATTTTAGCTAGATGTATGGGATGGAATCTAAAAGGTATCAAAATGTAGGCTCCATTTTTACATAAATTGCTTTCAATAATACTAAATGGAAACAGATTTGTGAGACAGAAGGAATGGGATTGCTCTGAAATGTCAGGAGAACTAGTGATTTCCAGAAATGAGGCAGTTAAATAATAGGTATTATTTTTCCTCTATGTCACAAGTTACAAGACAGATAGATCCATTTGCTTTATTTAGATTTTTTTTTTATTTTTTTGCTTTTTTTAGAATATTCTTAAGAGAAAAATTTTTGCTCTGAAGTTTTCCTATTATCATGGACTTATATGTGTGTAGTAGTTATTTTAACATGAGCTTTAAGATTATCATGAAGAATAAGTTTTCTAAAACTTGGGTGAATTATGCAACATTTATCACTCAACAGATTATTTCTCTGCTGGTGAGATCAGCAATTTAAGTTTTGATGGTTTAAGATAGTTGTTTCTCTCTCACAGGTGATATCATCACCCATGTATGAATTCATTACCTCAGCTGTCTTACGTTATTCTTTATTTGCTTAATGCATGATCTTGAGGTTTTTTATGAAGATGCATTTTAATTCATTGTTGTAAAGACCTAATTTATCTTGACAACATTCCCTGAAATCTCTTGATTCCCAGTTCATACCTATGGAATTGACAATGCTTTACCTTCTTCCCCCTCAGACCAGGAGCCCCAGTCACATCCCTGTCCATTTAATCCATGTCTCACCTTCCTACTGCTATGCTCCTTATCTTCTGCTGTCATAGTTCCACCATCCTGAGCAGGATGCACACTTTTACCTGCAGGACAGAAATACAGGAGGAAAAGGGGAAATGATGTACAGATGTGGAGGCAATACCTCCAGAAGCAGTTCATGCGGAGTTGGTGAAAAACTCTTGCTCAGGAGTTGCAAGAGCACCAGTAGCAACTCTTTCACATTTACAGGCTTTATGGGATAGTTCCTGTGGCTTGCTTTAGTGTTCCCAAAAGTGTTCCAATGGATTGATCTAGGACATTGCCTGGCTAGTGTCATTGCTCTCCTAGATCTTCTCAAGCCCAAGATGATAGCATCAGTACTTACGTCAATTCTTCATTGGTTGGAGGAAGTCTTGACATCCTGCAGATGTCAGGTTTGCACTTCTCAACAGCTGGATTGGGAGACCTGCTGGAAAACACCATGGCACATTTCCCTGGATTTCTGTTGTTTGGAGATCAGGAAGAGATGGTCAGGAACTGGTGAGCTCACTTTTTAGTTCCTGACACACTGTCAGACCATGGCTCTGACAACTTTGAGAACTGGGAGTACTTTCTCCTGGTTTTTGATAATGGCACAGCTTAAGCAGTTTCTGCAGAGGAAAAACTGTGGGATAGGAAATTGAAGTGATCATTAAGGAAGCATTAAAACATTTCTTTTGTGAGGTACAAATATTTATGTTCCTTCAAGTCACCAATGTGTGTAGAAACATGCCTTGTAGAGCTGAGAGTCAAGCTATAAATGAACAATTATTACCTGGAATACAAGTCTGAAGAAAAATTATAATCATGTCTTCCAATCAAGTAATATTATGTGTAGGAGCTGACCATATTTATGACTTAGACAATATGCATCATTTTATTGCTATACATTAACATCTGTTTCAAGCAGTGCAGTGTAATTTAAGTCGATGAGTTCTTGTCATCCTTATAAATTGTTAGTTTAGATGTCTGAGAATTCCAGAAAGAGAAAATGAAAAGAAAAGTCAAGAAGAAAAAGCACATGATCCCATTTGCTGTGTTTTTTAGTTATGCAAAGCGCAGAGGCTCCTCTTGCCTATTGCCTTCTGGGGTCGACTGAGTTAAATGTGATAATTCTGTTATGGTCCTTACCCCTTTGTATGTGTAGAAACACATTCAATCCAAATAAATGAGGTTTTTTTCTCTGTAATTTATATGATAACTTGGTTTATAGTAATATATCTGTCTGTGAAGAGTAAAGGTAAAATCTTATGGAAGAAATTTATGCAAAAATGTTTTATATGCATTTAAACTACAGTATAACATAGTGAAAAATAAAACTCTTTTCTTTATCACTTAGTACAATATACTTTTTTAAGCATTTGTAATCTTTAGTGCTTTATGACTTAGAATTTATTACAGAAGATATTTCCACTCTGTTTTTCACCAACTCTGCACGAATCAGCATACACACATATATCCATTTATGAAAAGGGAATTGTATTTATCTTGGCAATAAAAGTGGATCTCCTTTTTACTCCTCCTGTCCTGACCATCCTTCTTAGAGAATGTGGAAGCTCTGGGAGTGCATCCAGGTTACTGGCTGCTCTGTGTCTGCAGCAGTTCTGTGAACTCTGCCCTTCACTCGTCCCACAGCCCTTAACAAGGCAGGAACAATTGAATTGGAGAACAGGAGCTCTACCCATCATTTGCTGTTGGAAGGTGGTTCCCAAATGAAATAAGTCAGTCAATTTGTAAACTAATTAAGCTTCATGTTTTCCATCCTTCATGTCTTCTTTTGTGTCAGGGCAACACACTGCAACTAATTGTGTAATTTTCGGCATGTTCAAGGAAAGATTTTTCCTGTTTATTTATTTGCAGTAGAGTTGCATTATTCACTAATTATTTGTCATTCATTAGAGAGCATGTCTTTAAAAGTGTCTGTAGAGCTACTTGTACAAATCACAAAAATGATCTCTGCCTTCCTCTTCGAATGGTTTTTAGCTCTTCAAGAAGTAGTGATTTTATTTTATTTTTTTAACTAATCCCTGAGGAGAAATAACAGCACACCGTGATTTTTCAAGGCTATCTGTCGCTTCCAGTGCTCAGGGGTGTTTAAAGCACAAACCACTACTGCTTGTCAGATTACAGATTCGTTCATATGTTACTACTGTAGTGCAAGATGAAGATACTGAAGTGCAGCAGACAATTGGAAGAAAGGTTTCTAAGTATGCTCCCTGGCTTTTTTCCTTCTCATATGGGCTTGCATACTTGGTCTGAAGAAAGATCTTGTGTCCAGTGTATTTTCAAGCACAGTGTACTTTTATAAATTTGGACATACCAAAATTAATATCTTGAACTGATAAAATCCCGTGTTTAGATATAAAAAAGAAACAACACCAAAAAAAGATAGGGAGCTAGATTATTTTTTTAAATTATGCATAAACTTTTCTCTCATTTCTAAATAACCTTAAATAATATTAATTGAATTACTTTCAAATTGAATGAGTTGATAACCTGGTAGATAACCTAGGTGTTTATTCTTCTGCTCACTGGGGCAAGAGGCATTTGACAGTAGATTTCAGCAGGGCAAGTTTCACATCAAGATTTGCTGACCATTTTTCCTTAGGAAAAAAAAAGATTTGAACCTTTGAAATCAGCATCTGAACTTCTATATAGGATATGGGATTTCATGTTTATTCTTTACTTAAATTGTAAGTTTTCCGAGCTTTATTTTTAACAATTCCTCTAATATCACCTATTAATGTAGAACTTCCCTTGACTTGGACATAGATGATGAATTTGGGCAGTTCCTGCAGAATAAAAATTATATGATCTATTGATTTATTCTGTGCTCACTCTGAAGGATAAATGTGCCTTTAGGAAACAGAAAAGAGTACATGGTTCTCAACGTGAAGCATAATTCACTAGTAAATATAGGAAAATGTCTTACAATAAGCACTTTTCACCATGGAGACAGATGGTCACATCACTTGGCAAGCATTCAGCTTTTTTCCCTGAGATGTTTAAATAATGTTTATCAAACAATAGGCAGGAATAAAGAGCAAGATAGCTTTAAATTTATCTAAACCAGAATGGGAGGCTGCTCTAGAACTGTCCTATAAATAACAATCAACAACTCTTAAATGGAAATCAATAAAGTGGAAAGAGAATTTTTCTACTGGATTGTAGAAACACATAGATCTACATATCTTTTTTCTTGTAATGTAATGCTCTGTCCTGTTTCCTATCCCAGAACTCAACACACTGTTTACATACCTGGCAGAGTTTACAGCGATTAGAGACAAAACCAGATGGCCGCATTTTTCCTTGTCTTGTTTGTTTAGGTGATGGATAGATGAATGTCGACTTCACCTGTCAATCCAGCTGTAATTATTTACAGTTCCAGTGTGAATTTTTGCATGCCAATGCTCGTGCAGGCACACACACTCGTGCACACACAAATAGAAGTGAACTCTTTCTCTTTTTTCCGCAGGCTTAGAAAGAATTGCCAGAGACTCGGCCTATGAGCAGGAAGGAAAAGTTCAGTTTGTCATTGATGCAGTATATTCCATGGCCTACGCCCTGCACAACATGCATAAGGATCTGTGTCCTGGATATATTGGTCTCTGCCCAAGGATGAGCACAACTGATGGTAAAGAGCTACTTAGCTATATCCGGGCAGTCAATTTTAATGGTAAGTTTCCTGCGCTCGTTTTTTTGCCCCTCTCTTCTTTAAATGTTCCCTCAGTGACAAGTTGGGGGTTTATTCTTTATTCAGCATATTTTAAGGCACAGTGGAAAACAGGATTAGAAGCGGTTCTCATTTAATCAGAAATGTGAGTTTTTACACCTGCACTGAAACCTCCAGTGTACTTTTCGTCTTAACATTTTTTATTCTAACATCAAGCTGCTCCCAAAAGAGGCAGATGTTAAAAAATATGAATGTGTCGATCAAAATATTCCAGTGAAAAGCTGCTATTAGGGAAACAAATTGAGGACTTGTACAGTCTTATTGACAGAGTAAAATAATTTGACAGTGGTTGCTTATGTGTTGAAAAAAAATAATACCCTTTTGAAAATCTCCTTCTGAAATTAATTAATCATTTCCTTACATAAGCAAATAGTGAAATTACTTTAAATTTACGTGTTTAAATTTCCATTAAAACGCTCACTAGCAGCTCCAACTTCTTTTCCATTTCATTGTTTTTGACTCAGTCATTTAATGAGCTTTAACACAACTAAAATATATATTTTTAAACAACACTAATATGTATTATAATAGTCTGTGGATCTGGGATCTGCCTGCTGGGGAAATGTAGTTACAGGTGCTTATGCTCTTAGCAGAAGAGGCCAAGAGCAAAGAGGGTTAATTGGTGAATGTAGATTTGAAGTGTGTAGCCCATACTTGATGATGATATAAAGTTTCCAAACCCCTAAATTATTTCATTAGAAGTCACAATCCTTATAGAAAACATTTGCCATTATTTTTTGAAGAAATGGAGTGATGTACTTTCCTCTGTTTTGGTTGGGTTCTTTCCTTATTTGGTGGAAATTCATGCACTACACATGCCTTCTAACTATGCAGAGAGAAGCACTCTCTGTCACAATTTTTTTCCAATGACCTCAGCTGCAAGCACTTCTGAAAAAGCACAAGGTCGTTTTGAATTTAACTTTTAAGTGGAAGCTTTTATTTTTGCTTTTTGATAATACACCAGACCATTTGGTTGATACAAATGTTGGTTATAGTTCACAGGTTTTTTTTTTTTTTTCCCTATGCAATTTTCATGAAAAAGGGAATCCCTGCCTCCAGGAATATAAAGTTAAAAATCTAAATAATTCTTTAGTGATTCTAAAGAACACTGGTATGGAACATAGTATGTTGCTGGAAAATGGGAAATACTGTGGTGATGACAAAGGTAGGCAGCATATTCTAAGCTTTGCAGTGATAATTACCCAAATTTCCAGTAGATGTTTTTCTGGCTCTGGCTTGTTAAATCACAAAGTGATCTATTTTCATTTGGTGAGCATGAAAGTTTAGCATAATTAGCTAAGCTATACATTTTTATATGAAAGCTTCCATTCCCTAGGTAATTAGATTTCATCAATATCTGTCACGATTTCTGTTGCTGGCTCTAAGTATGGCAGTAAACTAACATGAAAATATCCTGGACACTAACAAAAATGTATTTGATTTTGAAACAGTGATTTACTGAAAGAGAGTGCAAAAAAAGAAGAAAGAAAAAGAAACATTTGTTTGAGGTTAACTTCCTGGGATATTTATATACTTTATATACTTTAACATAACGGGATATGTTAAATATTCCCTGTACTAGTACAGTATGTACCAGTGTTGTTTGGTGTGTTATATGGCCAAACATTTTATTTTCTTAGTCGTGCATTCAGAGGCCTAAGAAGAAGATGGTCTTAAACCCTTTGTCTTTTCCTATTAATCTAAAATTCCTGTTCTTCAGGGCAGAACTACTTCTATGTCTGGCAGAGGTGAATATTTTATGTACAAGACTTCCTGAGCTGGGAGTGAACACTAATGCTGTGTGTCAGTTCTGATGTGCATTCTAACCCCAATCAGTAATCATGTCTTATATTAAAAATTAACTGATAAATGAAAGGAAAACCATGGCTTTCTTAGCCATTCAAGATACCATTTTTCTACCCTAGCAATCACAGGATCACAGTCCATCTGAAGCTGTCAAGGACCTCCACCTGCTCCAGCCCTCTGCCTAGTTCAGGGTCATCATAATCAGGTTATTTAGGACCATTCCCCACCAGGTTTCAAGTATCTACAAGGGTTGAAAACCTTCCCAGATTCTCTCTGAGTAGTCAATTACAACATATAATCATATTCACAGTTTAAAAAAAAACCAAAAAAATAAAAACCCAAAAAAAACAACAAAAAAACCCAAAAAAACAGCATCAAGAAGTAACTGGTATTTTTGAGACAGGCAGTTTTTCCTTGTCTCTAGTATTAATTTCCCCACATGATCCTACCCTTATGCTTATTAACCCAACTTCTCACCTCACTTAACTCAGTATATCCCTCTTCACTCATGTAGCAGTCAGTAGGTTCAAGTCCAGTTAAGATGCTTAGACATTGAACTTAGTGGTTTTCACCTCACAAAGTGTGATCTGTATTCTGAAGGACCTACGTGTGTCTTATGGAGGGTATTTGCAAGGGATAAGAAAACACGAATATTTCTGTTTATTGGATTTGCTGTTGATTGCAGGAAATCACTTTGAAGAGTATTTATTTTTTGTTGGCTTAGTTTATTTAGTTTAAAAATTATGAAATTTGCTTCCCTGAAGGATTCACCTGTGTAATGTTCAATGACACCTTCATGACTCAAGGGTGATCATAACCAGCAGCACACGTTGAACTGATGTGATTGATAAGACATTTATTTCTGCTTATATATTCTTTCACTTGGATGCCAAATTCAGAAAATCTCATAGTTCATCATGATTTTAAATGGGAGAGAACTTGATTGGTAATAGAAATTTTATTTGTACACAAGATGTGAGTTACTGCTGACTGTAGATTCCAGTTTTATTGTTGCCTGTGTTTTTCATAGCAGAGCTAGGAAAGAGTGGTCTCTAGACTCAGTTAATTTTCATTTATAATGGGCATTTTAAAATTGATTTAATTTAACAGGAAAAGAAATTTCTAACATGTAGCTAATACAGCTTATTACTGTGTACATCTAGAGAGTTTTTACGTGTGAAATAGAAAAACAGCTCTGAGATATGGCACACTTAGTACCTTGGGTTCTTGGTGGTTACTTTTAGTAGACTATAACCAGCCCATCTGTTTCTTTGATCAACGAATATTTAGACCTTTTGAAAGCTTCGTGGTTATATTTATCTTTCTTTTTTTCAGGCAAAAAATTAATATTTTAATGTAAGATGTTCTTATTTTAATAAGTTGCCACATTTGAAAGATTTTTCCTATCACTCTTTGTATCCAAATGAGATATTTATGCAAAACTAGTGTTTCATATTTAAAGTTTTGCAAAGAGAAGAGTTTTTCTGTCAATCAGGTTTATAAATGGTGATAATCACAATAGCGTAACTGTGGCAGGATTCAGTATTTTCTCCCATCACATTACTCCAGTGTTTTCATTCTATTTAACTTCATTATTCTGTCTACAAAACAAGCAGGTGTTTTATGAGAGTTTTTACCTTGGCTTGTGCTGAGAGCTTCATGAGGAGTTTCTGTTGAATTCAGCAGAAGTGCTCATCAGTTAACAGGAGCAGGACTGGAGCGTGCATTTGCAGTGGATGGAAGTGTTTCAAAGGTGGTTTTGTTTTGATTTTAAGAAAAAAGATTGATCTTTGTACTTCCTTCAAGGCAAAGAATTGCAGTATGGATGCAGTGCTGCTTCTTGGATGGGAATAAAACTCTCTTTCTTCCTGCCACCTCTCCTGTGTGTCTCTCTCTCCTTCCCAAACTCTCTATAGGCAGTGTAGGGTAGCTGCTTTTTCCTATCTTTAGTCATACTTATATTTAGTCATATAACTTTAGTCATATTTATATTTACATTTACACATTTTCAAACTTTTAGGGATAAATGTAGCTCTGTGACAAAATATATTTCCAGATAGATATTAAAATATGAGATAGGTATTAAAATATGAGTTTTACAGTTATGAAGTTAAGGACACTTGACCTCTACTCACATACTTGAAAAGATACATCTTATATGCTTTGCCAGGCTATTTATCCTAGGGAGTAATTGAGATACTTGGTAATTTGACTTTTTTTTATGCAAGCAGAGATAATTGAGAATGGAGCAGAGAATAGGCGTAAGCACTGACTCCTCTCTGCCATCAATGCTTAAGTAAATGTTGTCTGATTCTTCAGGAGGTCACTGGGATATCACTTCCCTCTCCTGGTGATAAGAAAAGACTTGAAATATATTCTGAGTGTGCAACCTTTTCTTTGGTCTTCTCTGGACAAAGTGCAGCGACTCTGCTGCTTCCTCAGATTTTGTGACAAATCTACAATAACACTGGAACAGGCTGCCTAAAAAAAAGTTGTGCAATCTCCATCCTTGGAGACACTCAAAACCTGGAGGACACAAGCAGCTTCCAGCTGAGCCTGCTCTGTGAAGAGGAGTTGAGCCAAGTGGTTTCCAGAGTTCCCTGCCCACCTCACTCTTGTTGTGATTCTATAACATTATCTGGACTTGAAAAAAAGAAAAGTATTATCACCTAACCCTGTTTTACAATGTTTTTTTTTACTTTATTCTTCTGGAAGAGCTAATTTCATAGTCTGAGTGGGTGAGAAAGCCTTGCTGTTATTTGTTTTTTAGATATGTTAATTTAATGCCTTTGAGAAAAGATTAATTTTGGCTGAACACACAGAGACACACTGCAGCATTAACCCCGTTTAAAAAGGGAACATCAAAAAAATTCATCCTGAAAGGGCAGAATAATACCAGAAAATGAGAATAAAAGAACAGAAGCTAGGAGGCTAACTCAAAATAAGGTGTCATCTAAAATAGAAATTAATGATCACTCTAGTTGTAATATTTTTTCTTCTCAGAAAATAACATCTACACAGAACATTTAAAGAAACCTCAGAAGAATGAAATCTCTGGTAAAGAATTTTGAACCCTCCAGAGAATCATTATTATGGAATCAGCCGTTTACAAAATTAATCTTCCTCTGTTATCTTTTGAAGTTGCTAAGACATCAATCTATGCAAAACTCCTCTGACTTAATATTCAGCTCAGACTGTTTAAAATGTTTTCTTCAAGAAAGCTGACACCTCTCTATTCTTTCACTGAGTACAAAATTTGCATTCTCAAATCATTATTTATCATTAAAACAGAAGCTTTTAAATGGTGCACTTTCAGGCTGATAAGTTTTGACATTTTTTGAGGCATTAAGCACAATAGAACCAAATGTTCCACTTAAAAATGTACTGGTGCTATGCTCCTCACTCAGGTTTTTAAAATTCCTCCTCTCAAGTCTACAACTACCCACAGAGAAAAAAAAAAAAAAAAACTTTTAAAAATAGTTTAAATTGGGCACAACTCGCTTTTTTTTTTTTTTTTTGCAAGTTATGAGTTCTTACAGGCAGCTCATAATTTAGAACATTTTACTGTCAGAAACACTCAGGATTATAGGATGCCAGTGGTGCTGTATTCTGATAGGGTCAAAAACCCAAGTATAATATGAGACAATAGCAGATGAGTAGATCAGATATGGACAAATGACAGTGAGTTGGGAAGGGCTGAACTCTCCTGACCTTGCTAGGACTCACTGTGGCAGCAAATCTAGTTTCACTAATCTGTACCCTCCTAAAAAATATAGAGCCAGCTTTCAGCTGCAGGAGTGGGAGTGGCAGGGGGAACATCTGCTGGAGTTTTATTAATATCTGTGACTTTTTTTCTGTCATACCTACATCACATGTCATAATTCTATGTAGTTTTTTTAAAAAAATTCTGCTGGTGCAGGGAAATGTTTGAAAACATGGCTAAAGCTTAAATAAGCATAGACCTGAACTCATAAAATAGAATTCAAAATTCTTTTCATGTGCTTTTGTCATAGTTTCACAGGTGTCTGACTTGGTTTGCAAATGCATTATGGACTATGGCACACCACTTGTAACAAAGAATACTGATGTCTAGTTTCCTGAGCCTTTATATTAAATGAATTAAAGGGTTTTTACCAGTGTTAAGTTATTATTGGGAATTAGCAGGGAATGATTTAAAATAAATTCTACTTTGGCATGCTAATTATTTTAAGGTAATTAATCCAGGTGGCTGTACAAGAAACTAAAATTGCAGAGTGATCTGAATCACTCTTAATGGATTTCAGTAATGTAGGGCCATAATGAAAGCAGGTGCAGCAAGCAGAGCTTGGAGCTGCTGAGATTCTGAGGTGCTTCAGGAATCCATGTGATTAAAATCAGTGATTATGAAAATTCCTGGTGTGAAATTAGAATGTAGAACTTAAGGCAAACGCAATTGATGGCTGTGCTTTTTCTTATGTACAGATCTTAAGTACTGATTAATTGAGCAATATGTATGCTCCACATACAAAATTCATGATGCAGAACTTGACTGAGGTCAATTCTGTTTTGAGAAACAAGGTCTAATTCATAAGGTATTTTAATAATTAATATGTAAGGGATGGTGATAAAGGATTTACTCTCATTACTCAATGAAAAATTGATTTGCATCTCCTGATAGCTAAGGATATCCAGATATATCCTTTTTAATATGATCAAGTGAAAAACTCAAGCTGTAGCAAAGCGGCAGAACAAATTAACCCTTGTCATTTCTAGCAAAGAAGTACCTGAGTGAAAAGAAGTTGAGTGTTTTTTACCTTATATTTTGTGTAAGAAAGATCACAGTTTCAGTTCTGTAGCATTTTTAAGCCCTTCAGATATCCTTATCTTTATTAACAAGAAGGTCTGACACATGTGTAGAGGAAAACAATACCTTGGAAATCTTCCTGACTTGAATGTTAGGGAAAAAAAATCTCCTCCTAAATCTATCAAATCAAATGATTTGTACTAACATCAAATGATGTTAGTACAAATCTCTAATTTTCCCACTTGTTGATTTATGACCTGTTTGGTAATACACCTGTTCTGCAAGCCATCAGGACAGATGTGAGGGGAAATAGATTGGTTTTAATACCTCTGTAACTGAAAAACATGAGCCTTTTTAATTTTCCTACAATGTTTACTTAAAAAAGAAATAAAACATTAGAGAGACTACAGAAGAAAAAAGGGGAAAAGATTTTGTTAATGACATTTGATAGTATAAATAAGCTGCATTTATAATTCATTTATGTAAAAAGTGATCTATCTAGTAATGGCCTGTAAGTGACAAACTCAAAAAATAGAGTAATTCTTTAGGAAGGTCACAGTGAAATTATTTGTCAAGATAATATCTTGAAAAATCTTTCACTCTAATATAAAGAGAAAAATAAAAATTTATTTGTATTAAAAGGAATGGCAGTGAAATCATGTAGGCTGAATACTGTAGCATAGGAATTACAGTGAGGAGAGAATAATTTTAAAATTACTGACGTCATCAGATGGCACTATTTGGTGTTTTTTAGTTTTTTTAGTTTTTTAGCAGTCAGCTGGGAGTCAGAGGTTTTCTCAATGGCTGGTTAAAGCATATCTAATAGCATGAAATATTAAATATGTACACTATCTTTAGTGTATGTTAGAAGCTTCTCTAACCCAGCAAAGGAAGTATTTCTTACTATTTCTGAGGATTAAGGTATTCAATAATTTTAGATAGCACGTTATGTTTTATGTTGAAGAGATTGGACCCAAAATGTTAAATCTGTTCCTGCAGTACTTTGTTGTATTTGCAATTCTAGGTGTATGCTATCTACATATCTCCTTGTAACATTTTCCCACATGTTTCAGCTTAAAGGACCTAGAGGGACAAATAAGGACTCAGGGTTGCTTAAGACATTTTAATTAGAATTTATCAACATAAAAAATAATAAAGAAGTAGAAAATTGATCTATTCAGGTTAAAATAATCAAGGAAAAATGTTCTTAGAGGATGATTGCAATAATTTTATCTTTAGTCTGTGATCTTGTCCCACAAGCACAATCACATTCAAATATCACAGCAGACAGAAATTGATTCTAGTTACTGCTGTTCAGAAGTTTCCCATGCTTGGAAGAATTAAAACCCAGTGAGCCAATCTGAATGGTGTGAGATCGTGAGTATTTAACTGAATTGAATGGACTCACCCTTTTTATTTCAGATTCTGAAATGCAGCAGCATAATCAGTTTGCACAAATATTGCGTGAAAAGTAGATATTAAATTTTACCTGTTCATTGTTTAGTTGAAAAAAGCAAAAATCTATATTCTACCCAGAAAATCTCAGAAATATTGTATTTCTAAACACTATATTGATGAAGTTTGAACCCTACTATGTTCCATAGAAAAAACAGTGTTTATTTTATTGTGTCTGGAATACCAGTGTTCATTAACCCTAGTGGACACCAGTTATAAAAAAGTCATCACTTGAACGTCTTTAAAAGCTTCCTATAAAGGTAAGAAAACCCTAAATCCAGGTAAACTGGCAAGAAAACAGATAGAAAAAAAAAGTTTGCATTTAAAATTAGTTATTTTTATTATGGGTATCATTAGTCACTTAGGTGTGGCTTTGAGTTTGGGTGCTGCACTTGCTGTATACTGGAAGATTGTTCCTAAGAGCTTGGAAAGTATCCTAATAACATCGTGGTTACCTGAGCTGTCTGAGGAATACAAAATACAAAATTAGAGATGTGCTCTCTGCCACATATGTTATTTGCAGAGCAGAAGAGCAGCAGAGTGTATTTGTTCTGGTAGGGCAAATGTAGGGAGGGAACTTTCAAAGGGAGCAGATTCAAGCAGCTCCTCCCCTGACCGGTTCAGGAGATAAATCTCCTTTGAAATAAGTGGAAAAGAACCTGTTTCTTTAACGAGCAAAGTATTCAAAAAGCATGAGGAAATAAATAATGTTAAACAAGGGAACCTCTTGTTGCTCTGAGGTGAGATGGCAAACTCAGACAGTCCTTGGCTCACTCAGTCTCTTGTCAGTCCCTCCTGTGCTGGAAAAGCACCCAGGTGGGTCTCAGATGTGAGATCCAGGTATTTTATGGGTTTTCAGTCCAGAGCAGGCTGATCAGTTCCAAGAAAAAAAGAAAAGCCACAGTCAGGGGAACTTCTCTGCCTCAGCTAGCTAAAAACTAACTAAAAGCAAATATGAGCTCTCTCCCAGTGTCTGTGCTGCCAACAACATGCACTGAGAGAGAGATGAAGCTCTTATCTCTGTGTTTTTGAATTTCTGCAAAAAAAATTCCACTGCTTCTCCTCCTCCCACCTTTCACTCTCAAATGTGATCTTAAAAGCACAGGGTTCAATATCTACCATAAGCAAAACAGATGACTGGGGATACAAACATCATAGAACCACACTAAGACACACAGTAAGGAATTGTCCTTGACATTCTCTAAATGAATATTTCCCTGAGAGCTGTATGTTTTTCAGTGGAAAGACAAGGGAGTTTTTGCTTCCTTGTGGCAGGCAGAGGATAGAGTTTGTGCAGACTTGGTGAAAGGAAGTAGCTAAATATCACCCATGCACTGTACTCTGCTGCCTGCTCAGAATTTTTTTTTTCAAGGTTTGCCATAAGTATACTCATCAAACTCTTTAAGATGAGAAAAGATGGAAAATTCTGTAGCATTTCATAGAATTTCTGTAGAATCTTATAGAGACATAAGTAATAGATTTCTTTCTTTTGACTGTAAGGCCAAGGAAACAGATACAATCACAGAAGACACATTATTGCTCACCCTGAGCTCCAGCTGGATCAATGTCTGGTTTTCCTGTGTAATTGCTCCTAATATAGCTTGATTTTGATTGGAGAGACAAAAATGTATTGGCAGTGTTCCTGTGTCACACATAATCACATTTTATAAATATATCCCTAGGTAGCATCAAGTCACAACTCATAATATGGCTGGTTATGGTAGCTGTGTCCCACTTTTTAGGGATGATCATTATGCATTTCAAGGGAAGGCAAAAATGATATATGGAACCTCGAGTCATCATCTGTATGCATGGATGTGCAGCTACAGGGCAGTTAGACTCCTCAAAACATGCCAAACTGTGCAAACTTGAAAGGCTTATTTAGTGCAAGTCTCTGGTGTGGTTCTTCCAAGTCCTACCCAGAGATCTGAAGAGAAAGCCTCAGGATATTAGAGTCCACTGCTTATCATGGTAGAGAAAAAAAACAACTAAAGGTGTTCGAAAATAACCCTTCTATTGACATACAACCCCTCTGGGAAGGCTTTTAAAGGCTCCAGCTTTTGATAGTTACAAATTGGTGTATTGATCTTCCTTTATGCATGGACTAATTGCAGCTCAAACACTGATAATTTTTTCTGTTCGTTATTTTCCTACCTCTTACCAGCAAGGGACATTGTTTATGCTCAATGTGTTTAGGAAAGGTTTCCTTTTCCTACCCAGGCATAAAATGCACATGGTTTTGATAAGTTTCTTGTTTTAATAAGTGAGTTCCTCTAAACCTTATGTAGTGAAACAGAAAATTCTGAGGATTGTGTAAAATAAAGGAAGTAAAGTTCAAGCAGATGTTCCTAAACCCAGGTTGTTAATTCGAATTCCTAATGCATAGATCAATTTGCAGAGCAAATATGAAGGGACAAGGTGTGGTTTGATGTAGTGCTGTCAGTGAATTATTGTGTGGTGCACAGACACAACTGGCTGTTGTGTTTGGGCAGGGCTCCCTTGTGCCAAGGAGAGCTGATTTGCCTCCCTCAGCATCCAGGATCCCTCTGAGTTTGTAGAATAATTTCTCTTGATTTCTGTCCAGAGGGCACAACTCAGATCACAGAAATAGGCAAAAAAATAAATGTGCCTGTCTCCCTTGGATCCAAGCTGCAATGTAGGTGAAGAAAAAGCTGTGTGCCTCACTGGTTGGGCTAAGGAGCCTCTGAAAAGGGAGTGTAAATGTTGGTACTTCAGTAACTTAGTGATGCAAATTGGTGCTACATGGACAGTTCTTAGATAATTAAATTCACTTCAGATCTCGGTTACTAAAACAGTCATTTGGAGCCTGGCCCTTCCTATTGTTCCTTTCCTTGGAAAAATGTCATCCTGTTTTGTATAGATGATTTTCAGATGGTGGAGTCCTTGGAGTCTGTGATAACACAGACTTTGTAAATGTTGATGTACAGTGGCTAAATGGGAGGTGATCAAAAAGGGAATAATTCTCGTAGGGTTCAGTGTCTGCAGAGATTAGACATAGATCTTTTATTAAGGACCATATATGAAAAATGAATACAGATCTATCTACCTTTATTTTCTTGATTTTTTTATGTCCTTCTGCCACTTCTAAAGTTGTAAAGATGGCTATAATTCTCTTAGATTTTGTTTCTTGCTACTGCTGTAATTGCTTCTTTGTCTTCCCTCAGAGATCCCTCTGTCAGAATCAATAACAATCAGATCAATGAAAAAAAACTCTGAAAATGTAAATCTTTTATCTTCATGGTCCTCTCTTGATAATGGTTTCTAATGGAGTATTAAATAGGTATGAATACACATCTTGGTATGAATTGCTGGAAAAATATGTAACAAGAGGGTTTCTAAGTAGGGAAAAGTTGAAGGATGATGAAACCTGACAATAACAGAAGATTGTGGAAAAAGCACTGAGGGTGAGAACAAATGAACATGACTCGTATAGAACAGGGTCACAAGCCTGTGCCTGAACCATAAGATTTGTTGCTAGGAAATGGGAAGTAATAAGGTTAGGCACTGAAAAACAGAAGGGCTTATAACTTCAGCAGATTGACACCTTACAAATATTGAACAGTCCATAGATTAGAGACAAGGACTACTTATATGGTACTGGGCTTTTTTTGTTGTTGTTGTTTTTCCCCCATGAGAAATAACAGAAACAGTACAGACACATGATGATATAGGTGATAAAAGGTGCAGTTTTTTCTTAGCATTGTGAAAGGTCATAGCAAAACTACTGTGATGTTTTGGCTTTGCCTTGTTTTGTGGGTGTCATGCAACTAGATGATGTGGAAGAGGGGACAAGTGCAGAAATGGAATAATACAGGAACATAGAGAGTTTAGCTATTCAAATAGTCAGTGTAGGAATAGAATTCAATTTGTTTCACATTAGATGTGATGAGTGCAGCTGTCTACACATGAACTAGTTGATTACAGAGCTTTTAGAGTGAATGGTGAGAAAGTCATTTAGTGGGGTATGGTTTGTCTCATCATTTAATTCTCTAAAATACGCCTGATGAGTTGCTCTGTATAGATGCCTCTAATGACAACAGAGAAAATCTATAAAACTATGTGAGTTTTCGTTTTCTATTTGCAAAAACAGGTCAGAGGACTGCAATATTATTCTGGGTTTTGGGAGAAAAAATGAGCTGAATGAGAGAAACTAGGAATAAAGAGGAGTTTTTATTGTAAATCATCTGAAAGATGTCTACCAAATAAAAAAAAAAGAAATGGCAGGAACTAAGAATATGTGCAAAAGTCATATAATGACACCACTTTGCAGAGAGATGTTAATCTAATTATCAGTAAAAATGCAGTAATAATAACCATAAATTATTTATGACTAAATTTAGACTATTATTTTCTTTCTGTTTTAAAAGCAATCAAAGCAATCCATATGGAATTCGTCCTGGCATGCACAAAGATTGTATAGACCAAGACATAACCAAATGCTAAAATCACCTTACAGACAAAACTGTTAATCTTAAAGGAGATTGTTTAAATGCATCTTGTGAAACAAGATTTTCAATTATACCAGTATGAAAACACATTAAAAACTGAAAATAATCTGCCATTTGCAAAGCTTACAAAGGGAAAGGATGATAAAAAACAGTTTAGGAAAAATGAAATTAAAATTGGTCATAAAAAGCCTACCAAAACTAGTAATAAGAAAAGGTAGATAGATGTAAATGCAGACATTTGTGTGTCTGTAATACATTTAGAAAAATAATTCTGACAGTAAGTGACAGGGGTTGACAAGGCTGGGGATCTGAACATTAAACAAAAAAAATTCTTGGGAGCAAGCAGCAGTACTTACAAAGCTCTTTATTATTTGGAACTTAAGCAAACTAGAGAAGTTACCTGGGGAAAAGGACTGAGTGTGGTGTAGAAGAGTCTTCTGTTTAATTCTGGAGGCTCTGGGGAGCCCAATGAGATAATGTTATTTTTCAGTTGTCATTTGTCAACAGTCTGCTAAGAAAGGGAGGAACTTTTATAATGATGGCTGGAGAAATGAGATGGGAAAAGGAATTGCATAATTCATTGTTCTGTAGCATTCACCCTCTGCATCTTTACAGCATCTGTCCACAAAGTGCAAAATGACCAAGCATTTCCAAGAAAGAATGCAGCATATTCTAATATATACAAAATCATTTGATACAGGCACGAAAAAGAAATAAGAATGAAAATGCATACAGAAAGCTGGATGCTAGATTTAGAAGAGATTTATTAAAATGTTTAATGACAGATTGTCTTTCGTGGCTTTATATGATGGTCTATCCAGGGATCTGAGGAGATCTAGATAAAATCATTGCAAGATTTAGTGCTCTGGCATTGTAATAAGGAAGGTCTACACAATAAGACTGGAGAAAAGTTTGCATAATCTAGTGTATCCCAATGTAATTGTATTCGAGATAAAAATAATTTTATGGCATTAAAAAGGTAGATTATAAATCCTTAATTTGCCTGAAGAAAGAGACTGAAGAGGAAATCAGTGTGAGGACTCAGTGTGAGACTAATCTGAACTGTTACACATTTTCTCTTCTCTTGTTTCCAGAAACAATGGCACTCTGTACTCTTAGCAAAGTTCCTGTTATTAGCCTGTAAATGCCTCAGGATACTTGTATAATCTTATCTCAGTCCCCAGGATTACCCAAATTCTGCCATGTGGTGTTTGATCTCATTCCATGTTACCAGTGTGTCCCATCTATATTCATGCTATTGTTACATTTCTTTAGTGCATAAATGTCCCAAAAGGATATTTTTTTTTTTCCTCTTGAGGGCATAATCAATGGTGAAAACACTAAAATTTTCCAAAATAATCTCCACAGGGAACATACCAGTAGCAGGACACTTTCAGCACAACCCATTTGATCTCCTTTTTGATCCACTTTACAGTGTGGCTTCTCATCCCCACCTTTTCAATTTTAATCAGTCATCTCCTATGGAATACGTTTCTGAAATCCAGAGAGATTGTATCTGTCAGGCTTTCCTTGTAAATAAGTAAATAACGTCTGTCAAAGGAAGACACCAGGATTTTTGGCATGATCCATTTCTGAAAAATTTATGTAGCTTTTATCCTTATTTGCATTTCTGTCTGTTTTGTCTACAGAGGTTTCCATATGGGCAGAATAACTATTGATCATGAGAAAGTAGCCTGAAAAACACATCAATAAAGTATAAAAAGAGGAATTAAGAATCTGTTTGAAGAAATAAGATATTTACTTGTAGATAAGTGATTTTGGCAAAAGACCTCGTTCTAGGTTTTGTGTGTTCAGAGGTGCCTCTTGAGAATATCATGGAATGGCTTTGGGAATCCAGTCAAACAATATGTCAGGAAACCTGACCTCAGTGATTTTATTTCAGAGTACAGCAGGCAATAAACAAGGTTTTCTGAAGCACTAATTTCAAAGCTGACTCTGCCTGTTGGCAAACTGGATTTAACTAGTGGTATCTGGAGACACGTTAATGAATTTCAGATTAACACAAGTGCTAAACCTACTGCCATAATTAAGAAAGGCCTGCCAATCACTGCCTCGTTTGCACTGGCACAATTTTTTTCTGTAGATTTCTGTTGGAATATTAGCATCTAGTGAGGACAGCAATTAATTACTAAATGGATCATAAAAGAGCAGTTCACAGGAATGAGAAAAACGACTAACAGAAGATTTTTGCAATCTACACTGTGTATATCCTAAAATTATATCATTTTTGTGCAATTTTCCACATTTACCTGTCCAATCTCATTCTGGGAAGCATATATTTTAAAAAGTAGCACTTCTGAAAAAAAGGTGTCTCTTTTAATTAATATTACTTATGTTAATTTCTGGGAATATTTTGTGCATTATTGTAGAATCCTTAAGCCTAGAAAAGGCCTCCATCTGTAACATACAAGATCTGTGAAATTGTAACAAAGGTTTTCACTTTCTCTGTGTTACATGCTTTTTTTATTATTATTTATTTATTTCATTGGACCTGTTACATGTATTTTCTGCTTCTTTCTCTTTTGGCTCAACTGAAACTGCATGAGTCATTGTAAACTTCATTTGGCTCTGATACCATCTATGTTTCATATGCTTTCAAAATTGGAAGAAAATTACTTATTAGTTTCTAATTGTAATCTAGAGCTGCATTTTTACGGAGAGATTGGTTTCTATTTACACATATCTGCAGCTATTTAGTTTATTATTCAATCTTACTTCTAAAGAGAAAGTATTATAAATCTCCATGCCAGAATAAACACAAGAATCACACATATGACACACAGGGGGCGATTTTGTAAATGCCTGACTCTTTACTACTTCCTCCAACTTATAACTGTTGAGGGCTGAGCTGCTGAAACCTTTTCACCAAATAATTAATAATGTGTGTGCTTCATGGGTCATCTTCCATTCTCATTCAGGACTGTGTAGTCTGCATTGTACAGATTCACACATAAAGAAATACACTCACAGAATCTATCACAATATCCTTTTGTTTTTAAGGATGAGGCTCATGAAACACATTAGGTTGATTTTTCAGATACTCTTTGCTTGGTATTTACTGGCAGGAATTGTGTCATCAAAAAAGTGTTGCCTTTTACACTTCTCCTGGTTTGGTGGTGCAGTCAGATGGTTGCAAATATCATGTCATTTTGACTGATCATTTGCAACTTCCTAAAAGTTTGGGATCACTAGATCTCAGAAGCAGTTACTGCTCACAAAACCAGGCTGGTCCTCCAGAGATGTCTAGTGCAACCCTCTGTGCTCAGTCGACTGAGCTACAGCAGCAGCTTGCTCAGGGCAGCATCCAGTTGAATTTGGAATGTCTCCAGGGATGGAGACTACTCAGCCTCTCAGAGCAACCTATTCTACTGCTTAGCTTCTTGCACACTGAAAAGTTTTGGGGATTTTTATGCTTAAACATAACTTTGGCTTGGTATGTGCTCATTGCCTCTTGTCCTGTCTCTGGACATGACTGAGAAGAATCTGCCTCCACCCAATAAGATATTTATACACACTGATATAAGATTCTCTTCTCAAGTGCTCCCTTCTCCTGAAGCTGAAAATTCTCAGCTTTCTCAGCTTCTTCTTGCATAAAAGATGCTCCTTTGCCATCTTGGTGACCTTCTGTAGTACTCCCTGCAGTGTGTACACATCTCTCTCTTACTGTCCAGCCCAGGACTGGAGGCAGTGCTCCTGGTGTGGTCTCCCCAGTGCTCAGGAGACAGGAAGGATCACCTCCTCAACATGCTGCTCAGCCTCAGCACCTCCTCTGCTACCACCACACTGACCCTTCTGCATCAGAGAAGGAGCTTTTCTTCCTGCATTTGTTGTCTTTGGCTTGGGCATGCTGAGAGTGTCCATTTCTGCACCAAATAAGTGTTAGTGAGGAAAACACATAATCAGGGAGGTCATGTGGGTGCTTTATTGAGAGCTCTGGGAGCCGGGGTACAAACCCAAATCCCACTCCAACGAGGGTCCAAGAAGGCCCCAATATTATACCCCTCTGTTACACAACTCTATGTTAAACATTAACCTCCATTGTTCTATTGTGTACACCCAAGCATGAATTTTGGTAAATATCTTCCCTCGTGATTCTCACAATTCTGGTTTGAGATAATAATTACGTTTAGCTACCAACAATTGTTACAATTATATCATCTATCTTATGATGATTAGGTACAGTTTCACCCGACCTAGTAAAGGATAGCTTTATTTCCAAGTACAAACCATCCCACCCTTGTCCTTTTCCCCCCACCCCGATTACCCAGGCAAAGTTATACTCGATTTGGTTGGAACAATGGAAGCAGCATCCTGGTTACAGTGAAGCTGAGGCTCTATTCCCAGCTTTGTGGGCACAGAAATTCTTAACCCTGTCTTAACATAAGCACAGACCTTTCTTGCCCCTGCTTTGTCACAGTTCCCCTTTGCTGGTTAGATGTCCCCTCAGTAAGGGGCCTGCTGAGATGCATCGTCATCCCTTGGGAGCTTGGTGTCTGATATGTGGAGGAGCTGCTCTGGTGTGAGCTGGGGACATGCTGGGTCACTTCCCCCACTGCTGGCACACACTGTCCTCAGCAGCAGGGTTTGCTGAAGGCCTTTGCACATCATCTGCAGAAAATGCTTCTCTGGGATCTTCACACTGGGCTGGCCCCTAAACTCACCTCTCCTGGCTCCTGTTGAACAGATACTTGTCTCTCCTTACTCAAAGCTCAAAGCACTCTTGGATTATGAACAGCCTCATTACAAGCTGCTGGAAGTCACAGGCCCCATGGCTTCTTTTTCCTGATGAAGCAGGTGCCCTGACATTCCTCCAGGAGTTCCCAGAAATCCCTGGCTATCCCAGAAGGAGTTCACAGACTCTATACAAGCAGAACCCTAAAAACACTGAGCAACCCTCTGTTTCTGATGACTGCCTCTGTTAGTTCTGTTTTCCTTGTTCCCTTGGCTGATTTTTTTCCCCCTCTGAAAACAAATGAAAAAAGAAAGTGGTATTACTTTTTGTATCTGGTTTAAGACTCTTCTGTGTTAATGAAGCATATGAGTTTTGCATGTATATGGAGAGGACAAGGTAATTATTGCCCCTAGAAATTACAGGACGTTGTTAAATGGACTTTTACTTACATGGAAGAAAAATGAACTCATTCTTTTTTACTCTCAATAGTACATTTATCAACTAGGATAGGTGTCAATATTGACAAGGATAAGTGTTCATAAGACCTGTAGAGGTCTTATTCTACAGGAACAACCAGGTAATATACATAAAGATATTCAAATTTTTACCTATTATATATTGCTGATGAAATGTTGGGCCACAGGAGTGCTGGTGTACAGTATTATTGTTGTGCAGTCCTTGAGTGTTGCATTGGTGTCATGATAATTTATTTCACTCCGTGAATCTTCGTAAATCTCTTGAAGAAAAATGAATTTCAAGCTTTTCTTGAGGAATTCCAAATAACATATAGTCAGATTTTAAAATCCAGGTTATAACCATTCATTTAAGCAAGCACTTAAGAATATTCTTAAGGCATAAAATTGCAGTTAACAAGCAAGCCATCTATTGATTCCCTGCATTTAATGGCACTGTCCCTGTAAAGTTATGCATGTGTCTTAACTGTGTGGTTAGTGGCCACCTTAATGGAATTGTAAGTAGCACTCAGCTGGCAGAAATGTGATTAAGATGCATTATAAGCATGATAATAACTACTTTTGACACCAAATAGAAATAAATTTGACAATATAAGAGGTTTTCTGGAGGCAATGATCTGAACATCTTTTCTTTCAGGAAGTTTTAAGGAACAAAAGAGATATGTATAAACAGTAGAGATGATACAAAAGCTGTAGAGATCATTATTTCAGTTGACAAACACATAAACTTTTTTTTAAAAAAGTGTCATCTGCTCGATATTTACAACTAAAGAACTTTAGTCAGAATTAAAATTATGCCCTTTAATTAACTTGCTTGAGGTTCTGAAATGACAGGTGCTGATCACTGAACAGAATTGTGCTCATTTGCTGTTAAAGGACAATAAACTTTCAGGACTCAGAACCATCAAAAGCAGGAAGAAAGAGTAGAGAGGCCAAAGAAAGAGGGGAGGAGGGAAAGCAGCAGCTGTAAATCACTGTTGCTGCTCTGAACAGCCTGTCTGATGGCTCCTTACCCACTGCAAAGCTGGCACTGGCATTGCAGTGAAGATTTGAGAGTTTCAGATGTTCTTGGATGTTTTCTCAGTCGCTGTTATCTCCAGGCTTGAGGAGTTCATCTTCTGTAAAGAGGACGTGGGCTCTGTTGTTGAAAGAGAGAACATCAAACTGGTATCTTCATAATGTTCAATATTTGTTCTGATTATATAAATATCTAATAATAATGTTTATGAAAGTCACTTAAACCCATTAAAAAAAAAGAAAAATATGACCAAAAAAGTGACAATTAAATTTAAAATTCCTATTGATTTCAGATGCATGATTTTCAGCCTTGAGTTCTAATGCAAAACTAAATCACTTCTTGCACAGACTTACATATTTCCCCTGGGCTCACCTCAGACATAGAAGTGTTTGAGTTAGCAGTCTGCTTATGACTGAAATCTCATTCAGAATCACTTTTAAAACTTGTCAGACAGGTTTTCTGCAGATTATAATGTGAGAACTGGATTATTTTTGTTTCCCTTCCAGCCACATAATATTGTGAGTTTCTGAATATTTAGAACTGAAAGAAAAAAGGTTTGGATTGTGTTTAGTGTTAGGGCTTTTTTTATTTTGGTTGGTTTGGGGATTTGTTTTTGCTTGTTTGATTTTTCTTGTTTGTTTCTCTCATTTTAATGGAATTGGTATTACAGTACATTAAGCAGTAATGTGTGAATGTAAGTCTAAGGAAAAATGACATTTTTAACTGCTTTATTGCCTGTTATATGTGATTATGATATGTGATCATTACTCCTCACATCTATATTTAAAATTCAGTCATTTCATGATTTTTATAGTTTCAGGCCTTGAGTAAATGCTCTGGTCAAGTTTTACCACAAGCCAAGCCTATTTTATCACTTTATTTTAAACTCAGATCCATGGATGTCAAAAATAAGAAATTTTGCTTTCTTCTTATTCTTACCTTCTAATTTTTTTTATATATCATATTGCCCCTCAGTCTTTTCTTCTCTGGACCTAACCAGCCATCTTCCTTTAACCACTTACTAAAGGTTTTCTTTTCTGAATATCCCCTTTGGAGTTTCTCTTGTTCTATATCCTTCCTTAAAATGCTGTTCTCAGAATTGAATATAATATTCCACTGAAGGTCTTGCTAGGATTGGATAGGATGGGAGAGTGTTTAAAAATAAACTTTATAAATTTCAAAATTCCATTTGTACACGAACTCTTGCCATGTTCAGCTTGGGACCTAGCCACTGGTACTGATGGAATACTGTCGCTCTCTGCCAGTTGTTTCTCTTCTGCAAAGAACTGGTTAATTTTTCTGTGAAATGCAGATCTTGCCTTAATTTGTAACTTATTTTCTTCAACTTCACTCTGTTGAGATTATTTTGAAACCATGCGTTTGCAGCTGTCTCAGCATGGTGTCTGTCAACTTCCAGATGTAATAACCCTACTTTTGATTTCTTTATCTAAACTACTAAAGGATGTAATGAATGCACTCAGACCCCTGTGGAACATACTGCAAACCCTTGTCCAGCCTGGCAGTGAACTGTTAATAACAACATCACTGATTCCACCCAGGGAGTGTTTCCCTGGTTTGCTTATCAAAAGGGTCATGGCAGAGAGCATTGGGCAGCTTTCTAAAGGGATGCACAATGACAGTGTGACTGCTTTTCCTGTGTCCAAAAGGCCTGTTATGCCATCACGGGGGAAAAAAATATATTATTTTGACATGACTTGTTCTTGATGAATCCACTGTCACTGTTACTCATCTTCACCACTTTCTTATCTTCTAAGTTCTAAAACGGTGTTTGATTATTTGTTCTACCACTTTTTAGGAACTGAAATTGAGCTAATTTGCCTTGAATTTTGTGGCTCTTTTCTCCTTCTCTCACTTTAAAATAAAAACTATGTTTATCTCATTCCATTTTTTCTTGAATTTTCTTAAAATTCTTTATTAAAATTTATTTATTAATTAAATTATTTGTTAAAATTCTTTATTAAAATTCCCTCTATCCCTATTAAGAATTGTCTCATAATGAGGAAAAGTGTAATTTATTGAGATTTGCTAAGATCATTAAAATCTGTGATAGTTGACATTATTACATTGAAACTCATCATTCCTTTGTAGTTGTATAAAATGTGCCCTTAAGAAATATGGGGAAAACTTGGAGGCATGAACTAATATCTCTATTCTATACAGCACATTGCTATATATGATAAATTATTTGGAAAATCTAGAATTGTTTTAGAACAATATAATATTTAGGGGAAATCTAACAATCATGGAAGGTATAATAAAAGGGCCAAAACCAAAATGCTCAAAACTTGCAATATTAAGAATGACATTTAAGGTGTGATCTTTAAAAAGGCAGAAACATCTGCTGTTCTCATAAAACTACCACCAATTTGCTTTTTGTGACCAACAATTTTGAAACTGTTCCATGAGAAAACTTTTTTTTTTCGTTACTTTCCAGAAAATTTCAGTGCTAATTTGCTTTTTAGATTGCCTGCAGAGAACTTCCAAAATATCATCTTTAAGGCTGATAAGTGGATAATGCAGAATAATCAAAAGCCCAGATATGGCCAACTGGTCTCTATGAACTCGTATTTTTTTAATGCCATCCAGTAAAAATAAATATTTCTTGAATAAACTGTATTTTTTATGGAGGAAGTAGTCTAAAATTTAATATTTTGATAACATTAAGAGAATAAAATTAAAATAGTATATTTATTCTTCAGTAATTAAAACAGAAAATAAGGCAAGGTTGGTAACAGACATTCAGAATACACGGTTAGCAAATGAGTGAAATGATTGACACCCTGGCAGTGGTGTTTTACTGCATCTCTACAATGTTCTGAGGTGCTGTTTGGAAACACATTCACTGCAACATTTCAAGTGGAATTTAGTAGGAAGGAAAATTAAGATTTCACCCACCATTTTCTTTCCTTGCTGTGGAACTTTACCCCTTTTCAACGGTGATGCTCAACAATATTTTGAGGCCAATTGATAATGCTAAATGATCATGTGAATTCATTCCATTAAAAATCTGTCTAGTTTAAAAAGTCAACCAACCAACTAACTAACCAACCAACCAACCAGACCTGCACAATGAGCATCTGTTTATTCTAAATCTCATTTTATTCTCAATTTCCTCATTAATTGCTCTTCACTATTGCAAGTCCTGTGCTGATAAATTCTTTTTATATTTCTTGTGGTTGAAAAAGAGGAAATTAAATACGAAAAATAAGAAAAAAAAGGAGAGATTATTATAATTCATATATTATATATTTTTATTATTATTAACTGTTATAATCAATTTGTGAGATTAAAATCATTAAAATTAATACCTTTGTCAGAAACATATATTATATATCCAGGACCTTTCTGGCTTGGGAATTTTAATAAAGGAGATCAGACCCTAATTGCCTTCATTGGCATCCTTTATGCATGTGCATCTGTGAGGAGGGGTCAAGGGGTGAGGGTGGGGAAGAAAAGTAACATTAACTCATCATATTAACAGTATTCAAGATAACTGAAGATTTCTATTTATCTAGATGGTGTTTGACTAGGATTTCATGTGAGTGTAGAACATCTGAGCTTTTAGAGAGTTTTCAATGTGAATTAGTATGACTGGGTTTTTTGTGAAACCTTCCATGTGAAGTGTTTGCTGGGCTGTCACCTTGATATAACTCATGCACTAGGAACTAACACTGAGGACCATTGCAATGTGCAATAGATTTTCTTTTAAATACCTTTTTATTTCTGTATCTCACTTTCATCCTGTTAGTTTTCTCTAAAAGTCATAAACCTTCTATCTCTGCAAATGGAGAATTAAAAAGACAACAGAAAGGAATAAAACCTGGCATAATTTTTGGGCTGAAAATTCCTTCAGATAGATTTTGGAGCTGCAGATTATTCTTAGGTGGGTATTTTAGGAGAGTTTAGGAGAGTTTGCTTGTATATTGTGTGATTTTTGACAGAATTATTAAAATAAAATAACACTGGATTTCTGTAGGAAGCGCTTTATAATATGTACACTTTTACTGTTGAGCTGATATCACCATTAATAATTTTCTTAACTGCCTTTTAAGCTGTGCGTTTTCACAGGATTTGCTGCATTTGTACTCCGAAAAATGCTAGTTTGCTGGAAATGTACATGGATGAGATTTTCAATGCTTTTGTCTCAAGCAAAAATTAATGTGTAAGTCTTTGCAAATACTTGTACTCATCACCAAAATCACAGATGGGAGGTATGTGCCTGCTAGATTTTTTACATGTGTCCGAGTAATAAAACTCAATCCTTTAATGGTTTAACTTACTTGTTCCATTCCTATTTAGGCCAGATGAAAGTGGTGCAAAACCAAAAATGTTTTGGAGGGATTAAGAGCATGTGGTCAGTATGCATGCCAGGCTTTAATCTCCCTAAAGGTTTAAACAACAGCCATAAAAGCCAAATCCACTTTCTGCTCAAGCTAACAAATAAACAAGAAGGAATATATCCAGAGGAGGAATAACCCTATTTTTTTCCAATAATAAATGGCTTTGCATGCTAATTAGAAGACTTGCTAGCCTGCTGGAGATGAGGAGGGATTAGCATCAATTTGTGTTTTAGCACTGCAGGAGGCTCCTTATTCTAGGGCAGCTCCTGTCAGATTCGACCTGGCAAACCAAGGACTGAAGTATTTTTTCCTACCTAATTCATACCAAATGGCAGACTGTTGTAAATATAAGCAGAGGAAGAGTACCCTCAACACTGAGTCAGCATCACACCTGTTTTTAAAAGTCGGTTTCATCCTGCTCACGGTGATACATGTTTTGTTCTTTCATTGCTGTTATAATTATTTCTCAGTAAATTCTATATTCTATGTATGCATCTTCACCAAAACAGTGTTTTCCCCTGTTTCTCTGTTTCTGACCAGGCTTCTCCTTTGTATCAAATGTGACCTATCTGATAGGGCTGTATTTTTTGAGAGGAAAAAAGAAATTATAAACCCAAATACAGCAGTTATATGCCACAAAAACAATGCTGTATTGGTGCTCCAACACTTCTGCTGATCTCTCTTCTTTCTGGGTAGTGTTTTATCTGAAGAATATGCAACCTACAAACTTTCAGTGTATGCTAGCTTTTCTATTATTCTGAGAATAATGAGACAAGATGGGGCTTATAGGAGCCAAAGCTGTTAGGATATTAAGGTAGCATTGTAGTTTGCATATTTTAAAAATAGCTCATTAATTAGATGTGTCAGGTTCAATACAGAGTCTCAAGTAGACAGATATGAATAAGAGCCCTTAGGCTCCTGTTTTAGAACAGGGTGTTTCTTCTTTTTACAAGACCTTGCAGTTTTTAGCCATGTAACATCAATCCTTGCCTAACCTTACTACGAAAAATCTAAGTTCCATTTCCCCAGGATATTTTAGTCTAGTCACTTCACAATAAATGCAGATGGGTAAAAATAATAGAAGGAGGTTGGATGAGAAAAAATCATGATGTACAGATAAAAAAATAACTCTTTGACTGGAATGTGTGAGACCTTGGCTCAGAGAAAGACTTGAATTGGTGATGTATTGTGATCCCATAACACTTAACCTCTCTGGTCTTGCTTTTTCTAAAGAATCCAAGAATCCACAGCACCTTAAAATTATTCCATTTTGTGATAAATGTGAACTCTGGAATCTAAAATATTTTCATAAAATTAATAAAATTTTTGCCAAGCTTACTGTCAGAGGTTTAACTCCTCAGTGCTATAGCAGACACTATGCTCAAGTCAGTACAGCTCCAGGAGAACCTTGATTTAATTAGCCATTTACTTGGTGTTTGATAGAAGGGTGTTCTCTCTTAGAATAACCCTTTTTACTCTTCAGAATACTGTGGCACTGCATGAATGCTGTATTAGAAGTCCTAGTAAAATTTTGAAGGTGATCAAAGCTCTTTGTGTTCACTTTGATTAGTGCTAATAGTCATATTGGTGGAGTAAGTCTTTATTCCTTACCCCCTAACCCCTCACTCAACCTAAATTAGTAAATGCAGAATGCAGTTGTTTATCTTCTGAGTTTTACAGCAAATCAAGTTCTAATGAAATGTGAACTGCTAAAGATGTGCAACACTTAATTGTGTTTGAGTAACAATAATGTAGTTAATCTTCATTATATAAAAACTTTGAAAGAAGGAACAAAATACGTTTTGTTTTGAGGAGATGAATCTTAGTTCATGTGAAGCCCCTGGTCAAGTTTTCTGGTGTTCAGCTGTATGTTGTTGAGATGCCTCGTATCATTTATGTCACATTGCCTAAAAGAACAACAATAATGTAACTGGATATCATCATTGCCTTAAATTCAGAAATTCAACATGACAGGGAGTGTCTGAAACAGTCTTGGGGTGGGGGGAATCAATTATCTTGCTCCACTTTAGAAAGCAGCTTTTCTGATCTTGCATGAGGGATGTGCATAGCCCAAGCATCCATTTAACATTTCAGTGGTTATGTGTGACTGATGTTATGCTATCACAATTTTGCACTTCTCATAACATACTTTTAATTTTTTTTCTGTTTGTTTGAACATTTTGATCCAAACTCTCATCCATCTGCACAGAGTTGTGCATTGTGCATGATTTGTGTACTAGAAATCTTCATTTATGCAATGATGTTAATAGTTGGAAGAAACAATTTGCTTCTCAGGCTGCAAATGGTACTTGCAGATCAAACGGAACAGGGTTTTTGTAGTAATTTATAAAATTACTGCTTGTTTGGTTTTTTTGGCTTGATTTTCATGGTCTGTCTCCTCACAGTTTTCCTAAAGCTGCCTCTAGTTGCTTGGAAATGCCTGGCTGTGGGGTTTTTTTGCATTTGCAGAACTCAGCCTTGGTATCAATGTGTGTTGCTCAGAGGGCACAAGCTGAGGCTTGCACGTGCTTGTAAATACTTTTTGTTTGCATACGTGCATCTCAAAAAAATCTGTCCTTTTAAATATAGAAACTCGTTTTTGAGCATCCATTTTCTTTAGGGGCTTTAGCAACAAGTGAGTAACTGCACTTCCAGTGTAGAAAATCCAGACATCTCCCCCATAATGATTATGGATTATCAGGGCTAATAGATTTGGTAGTGAAAAAAAAATAAATCTTCATTTAACAGATCTGTTTCCAAACTAAATGTGTACATCTCATCCCATTTATTTTTTCCCCTGAGCCTATAAACATAACTTTTTTGGCCTAATTTTGATAATGAAAATCTAAACTTGAAGTGATATTATTCAAGTCCAAAGTGTGATCTAGATTTTCAAGATGTCATATGTATTACATCTGACCATTTATCTTCAAGAGACATTAAATTAATTGTATTTGCTTTAATCAATCTTCTTCTCCTTTATGTTTGAAGAAGCCCTTGGGCAGAATTTTTTTGTTGTCAAGACACAGAGCTAATTGCTGTCATTAATTCACCACACAGAAAGTAAAAGCCTGGTGTCACAGATAGGAAAAGGGATGTCAGCAGTGTCATTAATAAGCATTTTAAAAACCAAACTGAAATATGTAATAGCCATCGATTGAATAGATAGCATAAATAATGAAGAAACAGATATTAGAAACTGGTGTTAAGGATGCCAATGAAGATAACTTCATGAATGATTCATCGCCTGGGACTGAGCTTTAAATTCTCCAAACTAGAAATATCTGAAGGAAACTCAGTCATCACAATTTCCTTGAATTTTTTTTTCAGGCATGAGACTGTCTTTTACCTCAGCATCTTCGTGATGAAAAGTTACACCCACTTTTTACTGACATCTTGTTGGTGTGATAGTACGTTAATAGGAAGTTTTGCTGGTGGCTTAGGGAGATGACTCTTGCAGTTGGCAATCCACAGAGAAGATGTGAAATAGCTTCTGGTGCCAAGAACTCCCTCTGTCAATGGGCTTTGTTTAAGCTGAGGCAGACATGAAAATGTGTATAGTCTTACCTCTGTGCTGATACCAGCATAAAAGAAAAACGTAGTTATTGAAATCAATATGGTTATATCAACATTTTTTTCAGTGCTGCTTGTTAAAGGATTGTAAGGACTGACCTTGTCCTATTTCTGCCTGTGATTTCAATAAGAACAGTGGCTGCACAAACCTAATTTACTTGTTTGCTCTATGATCTATTTATATACTGTGTAAAAGGCTACAATTTATTAAATACCGCTGAGGTCTCCAAGATACAGAGTTCTATGGAGAAAGGTATGATAAGCTATCATAATTACTTTTACTTTCCTCATCTATGTGATGTCAGTGAAGCTTGGAAAAGAGATGGATAAATATTTTTTTCATAGCAATGGACAGCTTGGAGACAGAAATACCCCAATTGTTGTGCAATAAGTGTAAATTTGCTATGGTCTCTGATAAGCAATTTAAGGACTATTTTGATAGGTGAATTTTTTTACTCATAGTGACAACAACTTCAATGAACTAAGATCTTACTGTGATGCCAAAACAGGGAATTAGTAGTGGTATAAATTCCGGAAGTCCTTTGGACAAAGTAGATGCCAGATGATTAATTTCTTTCACAGTTTTAGACTGCTTGAGAATGAGGAAAATCACTTACCAATCGTAGTTCTTCTGAAGTTATGACAGTTTGCCTGAAAATGGAAGGTTTGATACACTCCTTGGGGCATCAGAGTGAGTTTAAACAATGGCAACATGAGCCATCTTACTTCAGTTTTCCTGTTTCTTCCTGACTCCTAGGAAGGATGCTCTTGTTTTCTGAAGGCTGCTTCCTTGCCCAAATAATACCTTAAACAACATTAAAATCAGCATCAACAGTTGCAGTTGTATTTTCTTTTTGTCTTCTAGAGCTAATAGTCTCTTTATCTCCCAGTAATAAATTAATTTTATCTCCCAGTAATAACTTAATGTATATACTGGGCTACACTGCTTAAATGCTTAAAATTATATTAAATATCCTGGGAAATTTTAAAAAATACAGGATTAATACAGATGGTATTTAAACTGGCAGTTGTGATATATTTTCTTTATGGGTATATATTCTGCTATGGCTCTTTCATCTATTGATATCCAAGGCAGTATTGAACACAGAGGAATGAAATTTTGAGTGTTATGAAAAGAAATGAGTATGTGGGTAGTGTATCTAAGCAATGGATATTTTCCTCTATGATCTAAATGTGAAATAAAATAGTAATTGTAAACTTGTGGATAATGTTTATGCCACTATCACTGTGTTTTTCCTTTATCATGTTCTAAATAGTGTGAGGTGATTCCTCAGGACGTTGTTTAGTTTATTCTTCTAGTACTGTCAAGAAAAATGTGTTTAAAAGTCTGGCAATCCTACAATCTTTTCCAAGAAGTTGGAGTTTTGTTTTTGTTTGTTTTTGTTGTTTTTTTTTTAAATTAACAAATACCACAACATATAAATCATCCTCTTCTCTCTCAGCCTGCTTTGACAACCTTTTACTGCTTGAGTCAGAAGAAGTAATATCTGAAACACAGGTATTATTCTAGACAGGCAGTACATGTTTTGGGATTTTTAAATAAGCATATTTAAGTTACTTCCCCTGAAAAATATAATAATATTCTGTTATTGAATAATTAACTCCTTAAACTTGTTTTGCAAGCCCACTGTGCCATTTCTATAATTTGGATGTCAAACCTTTCATTATTACCAGCCACAAGGAACATGTTAAAGGCCTGCTTAAGTCAGGGCCTTGAAAATTGGCTTTTGCATGGCAAATTTTGTTTGAGCCAAGATTAGTTTTAGTTTTATCCCAAGCAGAGAAACTATGTGAGATGTTTATATATAAAAATACTAATCAGAATGAGCAAAAAGGGGGAAGATGGAAGTTTAAAAAATAATCAAAAGCTGACAACTGAAATAAGGTTCTAACTTTGGACAATCTAGATATATTTTCTTGTGTACCTCAGTTTAACATGTCATTGGAATTAACTGAAATTTTTATTTTAGACTGAAACTTAGCCTTTTTGCTTGTTAAGTGTGGTCAGGAGGTAAAGCTGCAGCACTACTCTGTGAGATTCAGGTTACACTGTGCTGTACATAGCATTAACAATTCAGTTGAAGTTTCAGGATAAACCTGAGAACAGGTTTCTTACCTGCCACTAGTTTTACAGAATTAAAAAAAAAAAAAAAAAAAAGAGAGAGAAAAAATTCTGGAGGGGAAAAAAAGATCAAGCAGAAGTAAATCTATGTTCTGATAGACAGAGGAGGTATCAAAAGCACAGCACTGCTCTTTCTTAAGGCTGCCCTGGCTCCCTTCTGGGAAGCTCATGTCAAAGCTGATGGAATCCTGTCCTAAGAGCCTCCTGTGCAGAGGCTCAGTGTCTCTGCTGCTTTAGCCAGAGCCCCCACGAGCTTTTACAGAATTGGATGATGCAGAAAAACAGTAAGAGAAGCCTCCAGGGAAACAGAGGGAGCAACAGCACAGAGCTAAATTGGCATTATTTCATTGCTTGCGTAAACATTTGAGGTTTTTATAGATGTAAATTTGATAGCAGATCTTGTTTAAAAAATATATATTAGTATGTTATGCTTGTATTTTTCCAGGTCTGCTAAATGGCTGATATAAAATATGTGTTCATATGTTCTGTAATGATTTAAGACCTAATTATGTAGTTATCCTCCTACAATCAGAGTTCAATGAAGTGCTCAGTTTCATAGCCCCTTTTTTGTAAAATTGACTTGCAATGTGGAAAAATCTCGTAAAATTCCTTGGCAATCACAGTTGCCAGTTAAATCATGTCAATAACGCATGGTTGGTGTAATATTTCCTACAGCAATTAATGGAGCATACTTCTCTTACTCACTTGTGCTCAGCTTAGGATCAGTCTGACTTCTTTGTGTCTGTACACACCCACTCACATACTTTATAAATGAGTATAACAATTTCTTATATATACACATATATATTATACACACACACACATACATAAATTTATTATATACATAAAATATGTATATATATTCACCAATCTCCAATTTCAGAGCTTTATCCAAATATGGCTTTCAGCTTCCTGCACAGACTGGGAATCTGGATCCCATTAACTAGCTTTGCAACTCTTACCTTTAGATTTTTTTTTAAAGTTTGGAAATTCTGTGAGGATATTGCCCCAAACTATTTTTTCTTAAAACCACAACAAGGTAAAGTATCCTGTCATTCTGCTGACTGGCAGCTTTGAGGTTGGGATAGTTATTGGCTGTTAAAATAGATCAGAAAACATGCACTGCTGAAATACTGTAATCTAAGCTTGCTTTTTAAAAGCAGCCTGGGAGCTAACCTTTGATTTTATCCTAAAGGAATTAGGAATGCTGTGCCTTCTTACTAAGTTTTTACAAATATTTAAGTTGTTTCCTTCTTAGGGAAGGCATTTTAGGTGCATCTGGAGTAAACAGATAAAGTGAGATCTGTTAGAGCAGTTCACCAGTCCTGAATTTCATGTTCAGTGGATCTGACTTTTATATTTATTACTACATTTCATCCAGGAGAGCCATAATCCTTAAAACAGTAAAAATCACCATAAGAAAAAAGAAGAAAAACAGAGTGCAACTCGGCATTTTAATAAATGATGGGCTAAACAAAATCTTGCTTGCTTTTATATAATCTCAAAGTGAAATCCAATTTTAATTTACAGATGTGTACAGCAGAAATACATGGGAGCTGAAAAGGGGACCTGTGACTACTAGTCAAGCTGAATGCAACAAAACCAGGAGAGTGTAGTGTGTCAACACTGGCTGGATGCCAGGCTCTCACCAGAGCCCCTCTCTCACTCCTCTCTGCAGCTGCACAGGGGAGAGAAAATCAAAGGGTTCATGGGTTGAGATAAGGACTGGAAGAAATCACTCATCAAATATCATCCTGGGCAAAACAAGTTTGGAGTAGAGATACTCGTTGAATGTTTTGCTAACAAAATCAGAGCAGGATAAGGAGAAGTAAAATGAGGTCTTAAAAACACCTTCCTCCCACCCCACCCTCCTTCCCAGTTCTATCTCCTCCCTGCCACAGGGAGATGGGAATGGGGGTTATAAATCCATCACATTTTGTTTCTCCTGCTTCTCAGGGAGAGGAGTCATCATTCCCCTGCTGCAAAGGGGTCCCTCCCATGGGAGACAGTTCTCCATGAACTTCTCCAACATGAGTCCATCTCATGAGCAGCAGCTCCCTGTGAACTGCTGCACTGTGAGCTCATCCCACGGGAAAGAGCCACCCTCCAAGTGCCATGGGTCACTCTTCCATGGGGTGCAGTCCTTTAAGGACTGCTGGTCCAGCGTGGGCTTCTCTTTCCATGGGCCCTCCACAGAGGTTCACAGCCTCCTCTCAGGCATCCACCTGCTCCAGCATGAGTCTCCTCCACGGGCTGCAGGTGGATCTCTGCATCCCCATGGATCTCCAAGGGCTGCAGGGACACAGCAGCTTCTCCCTGTCCGCACCATGGGTGACCAAAGAGTGTTGGCTCTGGGATCTGGATCAGCTCCTCCCCTTCCTTCTGCACTCACCTGGATGTGTGAAGAGTTGTTCCTCTCACAAGTTCTCACTCTGCTCTTCTCAGGCCACAATTACAACTGTGCAATGACATTTTCTTCTTCTTCTTCGTCTTCGTCGTCTTCTTCTTCTTCTTCTTCTTCGTCTTTTTCTTCATCTTCTTCTTCTTCGTCTTCTTCTTCTTTGTCTTCTTCTTTGTCTTCTTCTTCATCATCTTCTTCTTCTTCTTCTTCTTCTTCTTCTTCTTCTTCTTCTTCTTCTTCTTCTTCTTCTTCGTCTTCTTCTTCTTCGTCTTCTTCTTCTTCTTCATCTTTTTCTTCTTCGTCTTCTTCTTCTTCGTCTTCTTCGTCTTCTTCGTCTTCTTCGTCTTCTTCGTCTTCTTCGTCTTCTTCTTCTTCTTCTTCTTCTTCTTCTTCTTCTTCTTCTTCTTCTTCTTCTTCTTCTTCTTCGTCTTCGTCTTCTTCTTCTTCTTCGTCTTCTTCGTCTTCTTCGTCTTCTTCGTCTTCTTCTTCTTCTTCTTCTTCTTCTTCTTCTTCTTCTTCCTCTGCTATCACAGAGGTCTCACTGCCATTTCTAATTAGCCTTTGGCCAGTGGCATGTCCATCTTTGGAGCCACCAGGGTTGGCTCTGCTGGACATGAGGGAAGCTTCTGGCAGCTTCTCACAGAGGCCACCCCTGCATGTCCCCCACTACCAGAATTATGTATGTGTATACTGCAGCACTAATTGGCTTTAATTACTATAAGGTTTGCAAAAGGGAAGTTTGCCTTTTGACTCAAAAAAAAAAAAAAAAAAAAATTTGTGGGCCCCAAATGCCTCTTCTTACACTGAAAAACTAACTTTGGTTTTCAGAAGCAAAGTAAATATCTGGGGGGAATCTGCTAAATTGGAAAAGAAAAATGAAAAAGCAACCATGAAATTGGGATTTGTCATTAATTATTACCAAGACTTGAATTTTTCACATTGTGATAACTACTGCTATACATAATGAAGAAAAGTCTTTAACTGATAAGGGCTTTGCTCAGTTCAAAATACCCTCTTGAAATTAAATCCTGTAAAAATAAATCAGAAAATATAGTATGCTTGAACCTTATCTTCCTGAATGGAAGATCTCTTTTTTCATCTGCAGAAAGGAAAATTAATTTGAATAACTCAAATTAGCTTTTTATTTCAAAAATAGATTAAGATTAATTTTTTATGATTTTCAGGTCAGATTTTTTTGCCTAGAGAAAATTAGCTGTGATGTACATCTAATGAGCTTTTTTAAAAAAATAAAATTATTTTACATATCCTAAATATTTAAGGCATCAATTTAATTCCACCTAACTTTAACTGCAAAACCAGGCATTCAGTTTAATTTAGCCATTTTGAATCTTTCAACAACTTATCAAAAATTTAGGAAATTTCAGAGTGGCATTCGCCCACTTGTATTAAACCCAGTTTTAGAATAACATGAATCACGCTGGCTGTCTCTTTCCACTTTACATATAACAATTAAAAATAGCGAAGTGAAGTGATGAATCCTACCTATACTTATTGATTCCATGCTCCCTTAACTAATTCTTCATATCCCAGACAGATGAAAATGCCCCTTGTGCCCAGGAGACACATTTGTGAGGCAGATTTCCTCAAAGATTTTCCCTTGATAACTTCTTACACAGGCAGTAATGTATAGGACATTTTTAATCATTTGATAATTGATCAATTATCAAATTGCTTTTCTGAACAACTTTCAAATGAATCAGTAGATTTCATTTTATGTTTCCTACTAATTTAATTTTCTTTACGCTTTGTATTACCTGGTTAAAAAAATTTTTTTCTATTGACACTCCCTTACTGCGAGTACAGATAAAATATGTAAAGCAAAACTAGTTTATATTTCACAGGAAAATGCATAAGTGAGGGCAAATCCAATCATGCTTAAAGGAATTTTGGGATATGTTCTAACAGAATCAAAAGTGTCTGAACAGTCACCTTGGGCATTGAACAGGTGCATCTGTATTTGCCCCCTTTCAGTATTTGCTCTTCTATTATGCATCAGTGGAATCATTACACTGCATTTGGGTATGGCTAAAGCACTTTTCAAGCAAGCAAACTAATGAGTTCATTAAAATTTTTGCAATATGCTTATGCATCTTTTGATATAAAAAGACCCATTTCTCTCACTTTACCAGGGCATTAATCAATTAGTAATGTTGCTTCATTGCTAACATTGCTTAATGATTTATCAACTTCTGTATGCTTAACAAAAAAAAAAAAAACAAAATTCAAAAAAATAAGCAAATTGCCCCAATTTCTTTGATGGTTTTGTCTGTGACATTTTTTTCATTCTGGACCTTATTTTTTCCTTGTTTTTTTAATAAAATCCCACAAATATATAATTAATGAACATAAAATTTTGTTCTAAGGAGTGAGGAACCAGAAAACAATTTAGGACACGGGGCAGATAATCATCTGAAATTCAGTTCCTTGGAGGGAATTTTGGTAAGGAAACAAATGTGATTCCGAGTGTATAAATAACAAAATGAAAACAGAATGAAAAGCGTAATTAAAATTACTGTCTGGCATTTTAGTGTTATCACTGAAAGTCATTATCCATTTCTAGTCTTTATTGTTTAAAAATGATGGCTGCATATTGCAGGCATTAAAAAAAGTGCTGCAGGATTTTCTCACTGTGTACAATGAGAAAGTTGAGAACTTTTATCTAAAGAAAAGTTAAGAGGAGAAGGTATTTCATGTTTTTTCTTGTCTCGTGACGAAATAAAGATAAAGAAGATGAAGAAGAATTAAATTTTATTGTAATCTTGCAAGCATGGCAGTGTTTGAATGTTGGAGCTAGACAAGCTGACATTAGAAATTCTGTTTACATTTTGAGAGTGTGAGTCCCTAAGAGCAAGAAAAAAGTTAACCTGGGAACCAATCAGGTAAAAGCTGAAAATGGGGCAGAAAAAGAACAGAGAATGTCTCCATAGGTGAAGAGGGGGAAGGTGATCTTGAGGAGACATCAGCAGATTTGCCAGGAACTCGTAGATAAGATGTAGGGACAGGATGGGTGGATTACAAAGGACTTGTCTGCTCAGTAGGAGAGAAGGTGAATGGTCAATCTTGCTCTGCTTGGTTGGACAAGGTGGGGAGAAAGGGGGCATTTCCCAACACTTGAATTCCTTAACCAAAATCAATCTTCTGCCTAAGGAGCGTGCCCCAATCAATAATGATTGATTTGAGGCAGGAATCTTATATTCAAGTATTCTGGTACTTGTCAGGCAGGATGTCACCCCTGTTTACTCCTTGATACTCAGGGCCACTTTCAAAATATCTTTCTTTTAGTGCCCTGTGTTCCTCTGCTGAGTGGATGTTTACAGCTCTTCCGGCTCTCTGTGCTGTGCATTTCTAAAGGAATTTTTGTTAAAGACACTTAGAGAATGTTCACCAGTGGCATGCACTTTCAGTGGAAAGTTGCTTGAGTAGAGGACAATGATAATGAAAATAGGTATGATTTCACCTCCTTTTGTTTTTAGACAACATATTTTCAGCAGGATATCTTTAGCTAAAAGAGAAGAATGGAGTGGATCCTATGACATTACATCTCAGGCTTGGTAAATCACTTCAGTAGCTGTCTTACAGCTAGGAAATAGGTTTCCATTGCTATAAATTAAAGGTGAATTCACTTAACTAGATTAACTCATTTATGAGCAGATTAAGAATGGCTTAGGCATCCATTTGTTCATTTCCATTCATCAGCAGTTGAATTAAGTCTGTAGGAAGTCTGCTGTGTGTGAGATAAATGCATTGCCATTTTATTAATTTATCCTTCAATTCAGTTTGGGTTTTTTTGGCAAACAAAGGTAAATCAAAATTTGAACTTAAGAGTTACTTCCATGTATTAAAAATGTGAGCCGAACAAAGTGTCTTCCTGCATCTTGACTTGAGACACCAAAGTGCAACTTAAGGGTTGAGTGTTTTAAATAAGCTAGGCAAACCAAATCCCTCCTTTCAGTGGGCTTACCTTTTGGCACTTGGATCCTTTCTGAAAATGGTTTTTCAGACTCATGAATATTTAGCCTGAGTGACAGGTATTTTAGTGTTGAAATGCCCCTTATATCACAGGTTCTGTACCTTGCAGAATGGCCAGAGAGATGACAGGAATGTGGGAAGCTGGCAATTGCCTAAATTCCTTGGGTAGAAATCTAGGTGTGTTAAAAATGTGCCAGTTTTCATGGTAATATTTGTGGGCCACCTGTTTTAATATAAGACATTAAAGGAAAGTAGCTTGCAGTGATACAGCTGAGATATGCAGATATTTTCAGGAAGAACAAGGAAAAGGGTATGCTAATATCCCCCCTGCTACTTCCACTCTGCCTGTTTTATAGGTATTTTCTGAGGAAAAAGGTATTTTCAATAATACATTAAAGCCTCACAGTTAAATGTCTCGTACTTCTGAAATTTTAATGTTGGTCAGGTGAATAGAAAATTAAGTAAGGAGCAAGCATGAGCAAGAAAACCCCCAAACAATGGAGATTTCTTTTGGGGTACTAACGGGAGAACAGCCAAAAAAAAAAAAAAAAATTATTAGCTAATTTTTTGTATGTTAATGATTTGTCAGGTTAGTGTCTGATGTGTGCTTTGAATTATGCCAACAAGAAGTTTGGTACAGTAGATTATACTTTGTTCTACATGCAAAATTTAGATACGTCCAAGATATTTGACTGTGTTTAAAATAATGATAAATAAAAAGGAAAATTAGCTTGTTGACTTCAAGATTATTGAAAGTCTTTAGGTTAATAAATTGATTCATATGATGAATATGCATTGTGGATACAGATTTAAAGCTTGTGACTTAAAAAAACTCCTTACTTTAAAATTCTGAGTTTAGGTTTTTATGCCCAAAATAAAATCATGATACTTCTGATCCTGAGCTGCCTAATACTGAGCAAGAGTCTTTAATGAACTTTCATTAACTGCATCATCAATCGGTTCAATAAGTATGAAAAATGTTTTTATAAATTAGCTAAACTTTCAACAGTTTTAGCTAATATTTCATAAAAGACAATGTTTAAATCACTTCCTTCAATTTTTAATTTAAATTTTAACTTATTTCTTAAAATTTCTTGATAAAAATTATAAATTCTGTATATTTTTTGTGGGGGTGAAACAGCAGCTCCCCATTTCTGTAAAAAAATCAATTGAAAACAAAATAAAACAAGTGAAAACAAAAATATTTTAAAAGACTCTGAGAAGAATTTTATTGGCAATATTCTTTACTGCAGCCTTCTCTCTTCCCTATCACTCAAAAACTCTTGGCTTTAGTTACATGATTTGTCTTTTAGAGCATACGTATTTGTAAAAGTATGGAAGTATTTGTTGTATCATTTTGTCCTCATTTGTACAAGTTTCCATTTAAGAATTAAGACAATTGGTTTGGGATAAAATCACTGTGACTACAAAATGACTACAAAAATGTCGAGATATCCAGTATAATTTGAAAGATTTGTCCTTAAGCAATTAGGACAAATTTCACTAAGTGTATAGTGAAGTTTTCTACCCTTCTGCTTCTCCTTCCTTTTATAGTTACTTCAAACTTTATTGTAAAACAGGAAGTGTTTCTTTACTTGTTTTTCAATCTATAGCAGATATTTTTAAATTTGCCTTCCCCTGGAGGCAGGCAAAAAATCATGGCTTTCATTTTTAAATAGCAGACATTTGACTGAAAAAGAAAAGAAAAGAAAGGAAAGGAAAGGAAAGGAAAGGAAAGGAAAGGAAAGGAAAGGAAAGGAAAGGAAAGGAAAGGAAAGGAAAGGAAAGGAAAGGAAAGGAAAGGAAAGGAAAGGAAAGGAAAGGAAAGGAAAGGAAAGGAAAGGAAAGGAAAGGAAAGGAAAGGAAAGGAAAGGAAGGAAAGGAAAGGAAAGGAAAGGAAAGGAAAGGAAAGGAAAGGAAAGGAAAGGAAAGGAAAGGAAAGGAAAGGAGGAGGTAAAAAAACAACACCACCAAAAAAAAAAAAAAAAAAAAAAAAGGAGAATCGTTTCACCTAGATAAAATTCTTCTGATAACAATTTTGAGATGGAGAACTAGAAGTGAAAAAATAACTATTTGACTTTTCTGTTTCAGTGAACTTGGCATTGTCCACAGGCTGGAGTTGGGGATGAAATCACATTTTGCTACTGTGTGATGATAGATAGAGTCCATGCTGCCAAATGAGAAACAGCCCCTTATTGGAACCTAGTTTATCACAGATTCTGTATTCAGACAAACTTCTGATGGAAGATTTTACTGATGCTTTATCAGTTTCATTTATCCTTTATAACAATTTGGAGGGAAACACACCTATTCCAAACTCCAATGCATGTATCACAGTACATTTTCTTGATAGTTTGTCTGTTCTTTCTGGTTCTGCTCACAATGGATTTGGTTCAGCTGTGGTTTAAAGCCAGTTTTCATCTATACACAGATCAATGAGCAGGGATGTTAGTCAGCATAGCACAGGCACATAAATATCAGGCATTTCCATGTATATATGGATTCACTTTCTTTTTCTCTGCACTGAACACAAAGTGCATTCTTGTCTCAGTATAAAGCTCTTTGTCCTTTAAAGCTCCAGGAAAACATATTTATTCTTTTTCCCTGCTCTTGACATTACCAGAAAAAAAATCCTCATTAGCTTTCTTGGCAATCCCTGGAAGGTGCAGTCTGAGGAGTGCTGCTTTGTCCCTTGTTATGCCCACAGAAAAATTTCACAGGATGTCTTCGAAGCTGTGCTCAATAACCAATAGAATGTCTTTGTAGCACCATGCTGGCAGTGTCCTTTTGCAAAAAAGGAAACATGCAGTAAATTTTAACAAACCATCATGTTGAATTTTGAAGCCTATCCAACTAAGATATATTTTATTGGCCTTTCTGTGAGATTTTTATGTGCCTTTTTCTGAAATTTGGTATTAAATATGCTGACATTAAAAGATAATATCAAGGAAATGCTTTTATTTATTTGCACTTGAAAAACTGTACCTGAAAATGATAAATTTTTTTTTAATGACTATTATATATTTTCTATGTTTGATAATTCATTGCATATAAACCAAACACTAAAACACCAGGAAAACCACACCCTTGGATTTCTCAATGAAGAATAAAATTATGAATTTTTCATGGAATCGTAGAATAGCCTGTCCTGGAAAGGACCATAAAGATCACCCAGTTCCACCTCCCCTGCCATGGGCAGGGACACTTATCACTTGAACAGGTTGCTCAGAGCCCCTTCAACCTGACCATGAACACTTCCAGGGATGAGACATTCACAGGTTCTCTGGAAAACCTTTCTCAGTTGCTCAACAGCATCACAAGGAATAGATTCTTTCTAATCTCTAATCTAAACCTATCCATTTTCAGTTTAAAGCCATTCCTCTCGTGCTGTCCCATGCTCCTGTTAAATGTTCTTCTCCAGCTCTCTTGGCCCCTGGAGCTACTGGAAGGTCTCAATTAGGTCTCCCTGGAGCCTTTTCTTCTTCAGGATGAGCAATTCCCTCAGTTTGTCTTCCATAAAAGAGGTGTCCTGTCCCTCTGAACATCTTCATGGCCTGCTCTGGACTTGCTTTGCTATAACAGGTCCATGTCATTTTTGTGTTTTCTTATGGTGAAAAGAGATTGGTTTGAATAACTCCTTATTATTATTCTATTGCACACCACCAGGAGAGTGAAAATGCATTCATTCCTTTTTGCTTTTTTCGAAATATGACATTAATATGAAATGGGTTGCTGTCATAGGGCCCAACAAAGAGCTTTTACAATTCAATAATATACTATCAGAAGGACAGAATAATGGCCTCCGTGGAGTTTCACGTCTGTGAACACCAGTTTCTGGGTACTAATTTAATTTCAGATAACATTTCACACAAATTGCCTAAGGATTCTGAAATTGGTAATAAATAAATAGCTGGAGGGTTAGATGATGTGTGCAGCTCAAGAAAGCTTCCAAAGTTTATTCTGTGTAGTCCAAGATTGGCTCAACATTTTGCATTTTGGTTTGGTTTAGAAATCTCAAGCATATAAGGATGATGTTTGTTTGCTTCTTTCCTGGGGTGCATCCAGTCTTAAATAGATTTATTTTTCTTTATAAAATACACACAGTTTTCTATTAACTTATGTTATCTTAATAAAACATTTTTTTAATTCATAAACCTTTTAGATTTTTCACTGAAAATATTATTTAAAATTTTCAATGAAAAGTCACAGAAAGATTTTCATTGAAAAAGAGTTTTGGTAGATAGTTTTCTTAATAAAAATGCTTTTCTTTAAATCTGTTTTAAGTTCTGGTATGAAAGGTAATCTGATGGGTACTCCTTTATCTTTAAAGATATTTACTATGGGATTAAAAATAATCAACCAAGATTAGAAAATATGAATTGAACAATAACATCCTAAGTTCAAATATGGTTATTTTTTTGAATTGTGCTATTAAACTTGGAGACCTTTAAAGTTAGAATATATTACTAAAGAGTATTTTTTCTCATCATGATATAAAGCAATTCTGCAGAAGAATATTTCATTTTTTTACTTTAACATGTACATTATACGACAATTCACAGAAAAAAAAAGCTGAAATTCGTTCAACAGAAGTAAATGGCAAAAAATTCCTTATTTGCCAGCAAAATTTTTGATGTGGCAGAAATAAACAGTTTATATGAAACACTGAGGGAATATTTAGATAAGCAGAATGTGATTAATTAAATAGGACTTGGAGGCTACTAGCTGCAGCATATCACAGGTGAGATGTATTGCTGCAGGTGTTAAAGACTGTGTTTTCATATATTACCATGCATCACTGATTAGATTTAGGCCACTGTATTAGGAAATGATCATTATAGACTTAGATGGATCCTGTGATGCTCTCTTCATGGTGTTTTGAATCATTATCCTGCTCTTCTAAATGTTCTTCATTACTTCACATTCTCATTCCTGGAACAGATGGTGTACAGGTGGATTTTAGCTCCCATGCATTGCTTGACTGCAGCAAATTAGGATCTTCTTTTATAGAGCTTACAGTAACCATGGAGAGGCCGTGTAAAAAAGTTTGAAGGCTTTTTTAATATGTTGAATTGCATCTATAAAGAGAATCTTTTCAATGACCAGGCTTTTGTAAGTGCCTTTTTAAAAAATAGGTTTGGGTTTTGTTTGGTTTGGTTTTTTCTTGGTTTTGGTTTCTGTTTGTTTTTGTTGTTGTTTTGGTTTGGTTTTTTTGGGACTTTTTATTTTTAACTTTAATAAAACTTTATTTTTATTAACTTTTTAAATTAAACTTTTTTTTATTAACTTTTTAATTAACTTTTTTTATTTTTAACTTTAATAAGCTTTAACCTCTGGACACAGTTTATAAAATACGATACTGTGAATAAATTGTTTTCTGGACAGATTTTTCAAAAGGTTATGACTCATCTATCAGAAATTATTGTCTTCACTCTTCTCAATAACACAAGTATTTTCCTTCAAATAAGTCCATCAGAATATCAGGTAGTGAAAATCAGTTTTGATGGATGGGTTTGAGGAGAATATTTCTTAAGAAACCAACTCAGCATGATTTTGGCGATTACCTGTATTTATACTTGTATTTATTCAAAAACTCTTTATGAAGCTGAGCTCTACCCCACAACATGATTTTCTTAATCCTGAAGGAACAAGCAACAAGAAATTTAAGCAGAGCAAAAAAAGCACTGCAATGACCCAACAGGATTTTATAATATTAAAACAAACAAAAAAAAGTCATATTGAGAAAGAGAATGGAAAAGGAGTGATAGAAGGCAAAAAGTGAAATATCCTCAGACAGGTATGAGGGATGATCTTGCATTAACATCAGGTGAGATCACTCCATCTGAGGCTTGGCATGTGAATGCATTCCCACTGCAAGGAGAAAGGAGAAGAAAGGAGAAGAGAAGAAAGGTGAAAATTCTCAGTCTGGCACCTGTGTACCTGGAGGAGTCATACTGGTTGCGAATAGATAAACATGTAAATTCAGCAGAAGTGCACATCATGCTTTCAGAGAGCAGAGTCTGGGTGGGAATGCAGCCCTGGGACATGGGGATGCCTCACCCTGACCCAGTGTGGTGCTGAGAAATCTCTGCTGGTTGTGGAGGTTGTGCTGCCAAGGTGCAGTGCACTGCACTGAGTGGGTGTGTTGGCACCTCTGAAGAAGCTCAGGGATACCTTCCTTCAGGATTTCCTGCCTGGATGAGTTGGGACAATCAGCTACAAAATGACCTAATACTTCCTCAGGCTGTAGAAATAGAAAAAAAGTCAGATGAGTTTCAAGGAAACAGAATTTTATGTGCATTACTTTTTTTTTAATTAACTAATGTTTGCAACTATATGTTTCCTATGCCAACTTACCCTCACAAAAAACAAATCTTAAAGGGCTCCAAATAACTTCAGAGGTAGAACTGAGAATCTGAAAAGGCTTTGTAATATTTTCCTAAATTAAAAATCATCCCTTTTTTTTTTTTTTTTTTCTAATTTGATTGGTATTTTGATGGGCGATACCCATTGTTCCAATGGGGGTATGATATGGACATAGAAAGCAACAATATTTGAGTGGGCTGAAGTGTTGGAGTTTTTGCTTCAAGAGAAAGCAGCAGATAACTGACAGGCTGTGGTAATGGTAAAGTATCCTTTCTCTTGTCCAGGATCCTTCCTTGAAGCAATTTCTGTAATTTTTAGGCAGTTTCTGTAAGATCAGCATCTAGAGTCTTGTCTTTGTAAGTATTTGGTAGGGAATTAATTTGTAAATCATCTTTTTATGAAATCATTTAATGGGATTAAAAATCTCAAATCCAGCTTATGTAGAGTGGTAGCTGTAGTTTACACAATGGGACCATCAAATCCTAAATCTTCTTTTCTTAGGACTTTACCTTACAAACAGACAGCTATAACTCTGAAGGAAGCTTCTTCAAACTGTAGTAATTAACACAGGCTGTGTCTCATTGCAGTTGCTCAGGCTATAGTGAACAAAGATTTCCACTATCACACACTTTTACTGTGTTATTAATCATGCAAAGATTTGGAATATTTTTTTCTTTTTAATTTTTTTTTTTTTTTTTTTTTTTTGGTATGGGGACTTGTTCTGCTCTGAAGACTGCAAAGGCAATATTGATTTTTACTCTTACGGGCTACAGAAGTCAAATTTCCTTACAGGGAAACAGCAAAAGGAAATGAGCATCTATATGAGGCCCCTCCCAGTTAATGTCTGCCAGGTACCTAATGCAATAACAAATTAGTGCAGCATTTCCTCTCACCATCTGCAAGAATGATTAAATTATCTTAAGGAGGTAGAGCTACAATAAGCAAATTAGGGGGTTTATGTGGTCTTTGAACTAATGGCGGCAGTTAGATTTTCATATTGCATCAAAGTTAACAGTGAGAACATTAGGTTTACTGACTTTTAAAAGATCTGACTTGTGCCTGATGATAAGTAAGCACACAGTGCTCTTTTCTGTGGCTATTAGTAGAGGCTTCACAAGCAATACTCTGCTTGTATTAAATAACTGAGGAACTATGGCTACATGAGTTCCAACAACTGCATTGAATCTATCATTGAATCTAGGTATACTAAATTTTAGATTATAAATTATTTTTAAATGCCCTGATCTTGGATTCTGGATACCCAGGCATAATCAAATGAAGTTATAACCCAATTAAAACTACCTTCAAGTCAGTCCCAGAAGCTGATTTTTTGATATTCTGAATAGAATCAGAAGCAAGATGCTCTTTTTTCATTCCTACATTTTTAACTTCTGAGTCTTTTTCTCAACCTAGTATTGCTGGGTTCAGCCTGCTTGCCAAGCATGTCTTTTGCCAGCTCAAGGTGTTGTGATTTCATCACTTGGCAATTCAACAGGTCCCTGCACTCCATGAGCTTCCGACAGGCTGACATTTGAGTCAGATAAAAACAACCCCTTTGTGGCAATCAGGACAGTGCCATTACTGTGCTTGAATATCCTTTCAAAGGAGAATAGTGTCCGGTTTGCCCAAATGTGAAAATAGTATCTTTTTAAGGACTTCCAACAAACCCATCATATTAAATATTAAAAACCTTGATAACTGTTTCAAAATAATAATAAAGAACCCCTGGATGTATGTTTTTATATTAGTCTCATTGTACAGTGATAAACTAGAAAGATTTATTTTGGAAGTTTTGAGCCAAACTGCACATCTGTAGAATATATCTGTTGGGTTTGAGATTGTTTTTTTAGCTTTTGTGGTTTTTTTCCATAATGAAAATCAGTTGCAAACCTAATTTAATTAGCTAGTTCAACAGAATTTAACTGTCTGCCTTATGATACCGAAGGAAAAAAGTTGTCATTTGATGTATATGACTTTTTGTAATTACATATTTATATATGTATTACATATTACATATTTTATATAGGGGAGATAATGCCAAGATTTGATGTCTGATGTTACCATTTTTCATCATATCACTTACTATAACGAAGTGCCCCAATGCCATGAGGGCAGATGTCTTGAGCAAGGCCCCAAAGAAGCCTTTAAAATTTAGGATTAAAAATACTCTTGGAGAATTTCTTTTGCACCATCTGGGTGTTTTTGTCTAGGAGTTTGGCTGCATAGTCCTGAGGATTCAGAAGTATTTAAAGCAAGCTAAAAAGGATTCTCTCACATGAATTTAATATCCAAAATTAAGTTTTTTTGAGATTAGCCATAAATTTTCAGTAATACAAAAAATGTTAGTATTTATTATTTCTCCTGACAGTTGCTGGAATATTAATTTCTCATACCAGTAGAAGAGATTGAGATGTGCAACCTCAAGCCTTACTGCATTAAAAATATGGCCTATGTTCCATAATATTAATAGGGAACAGTACCTTTAAAAAATATCTTACTGAAGAACACTTGTCACCAGTCTCCTTGAATGGAGAGATCAGCTGTTCAGAGAATGTATTGTTCTTCTAATAAAGACTTGTTTTCCTGTTAAAAAATTGTCCTCATTTGTCTCCAATAAAAGTAAATTACATGCCCAGATATCACCAGCTTCAAATATGATCCATTTAAACAGGTGAATAACCTTGTATTCAAGAGTCAGTGAAAAAAGTCCAGTTATGCTCCTTCACAACAACCATAAAGGTCTAAAATTAGTATAGACATTGGTATACAAGTTTCTGAAAATTTAATGCTGAAAGATTCCGTGGATTGACCTCTCAGATAGTCAGCATGATCTCTAAAATAGGGTCTTTAAAATGTGGGAAGCATGGGAGTGAGTATATAGGTTATAGGCCTTTTAAATTACTTCCAAATTTAAGTCAGTTTTTCAGTAAAGCTGTGACCCATAAGCAGATTGTAAAACGTTGTAAACTAAAATTACTTCTTAAATGTTTTATGGCATTAATATAGTTTTATGTCTTTGGAGATTAGTAGCTTTACAATTGCTTTAAAATAACCATGGCAACAGAGTAAATTTTCAGTGGACATCAGTTGCTCACTAATGGTTGTTGTAATTACAAAGAAGCAAGATAGTAAAAACCTATAAATTGCCTATCCTTTGATTGCAGTGTATTAATTATTGCTGTGCAGACTTGAAGGACTCAGGAATTTCAAGCATTTTTTTCCTTGCACATCAGGCTTCTCAGTAACTGCTTTGTAGTCTTTCCCTCCTTCTGGCACAAGGTGATACTTCAATGCACAACGTAGCATTTGTTGTGAATTGTATTAGGTGGTTTTGCATTCTAGAATCGTCAGAGAACGAGACGTGACAAGGTCACAAGGCTGAAATAACATTGCCTTGTATACTTTGAAAAAAATTTAAAACTGTGATTCATACAGGGTTGTTTCTGCTTGATGCCTCTCTCCAAAATTTTTTTGTGGTAATTGAAGCGTGGCGTGCAGCTCTGTGTGTGTGTCCAGTTGTGTGACTTAGTTCATTTTTGATGTAGGCTGCACAAAAGAAATCGAGCTACAAAATGGTTTATGGATATTTAACAGTTCCTTTTCAGAGCTTTGTGCTCACTAAATGTCAGAGTTTAAGCCCCATCTGAAGCACTGGAAGGAAGGTTGGTTTTCATCCCTGGCAACTCATAGAAATCAATATCAGGAAATGCCCTGATATACTTCTAACCTGTTTAATTATTTTAATTACACACTGCTAATTGCACTCCAGGAAAAACAGGAAATAGCTCAGTGTCAAATAGAACCTTGTTCAGCAAGATGAACTGTCCTCATGGGTGACTGAGAGTACATTGGTCATAATAAGCTGCATGTGAGGCTTGGTTAGACAGAGAAGAAAATGGCATTTATGTTTCAGGTGTCTGTTAACTAAATGTTAATGGACTTATGTCTGTTACATAATGACAATCCCAATGAGACAATGTTAAGGATGCAGATGTGTCTTGTTTGAGAAATCTTAAATTATTCATGTGCTTTCAGAACGTACTTATAGCTAATTGCTTTTGGCTCTGGATTTGTACCTTGGGTGTTGGATTTTTTTGGTAAACGAACTACACTTCATATAAGCCTTAAATAGGAAATTGTTTAGTTCCTTCACTCTCTCTGCAATCCATTATTTCAGCTATGACTATGTGACACTGATTCTGTTTGCCGGTTTTCTGTTCGTTTTTATTCTAGCAATATATCATATCTGGAAAAATAATGAAGGCTTAGAAAAGAAATAACAGAATCTTAAGATGTCAGAAATGATATCTGAGAACTATGGCCATGGTCTAGGACATCCAGGAGCCTGGAGACAGAGGAGCAAAATCACAAATAAAAGCTCTCTAGGAGTTTTCCGAGAGCAATCCTTGTATTGGGGATGAAGCCTGTTAGCTGGACCATTTCCCCTTTTGATGGCATTTTTACAATTACTCTGAGGATGGTTATCTTTACTCACCAGGATGCTGCTTCACTCCCCAGGCAGCTGTTACCTGAGGCAAAGAACTTTTATTTGCTTTTCACTGGCCTCAGGAACCTATTAATACAGAGGAGCTGCTTGAGAGGCTGGGCAAACTAAAAACAATTGTCTAAAACCATGTAGAAAATAGATGGCCCTTCAGATGCTCACTTTTTCTGCAGACAGCCCTTGCAGCTTAACTAGTTCCTGCACATCACAGTGTTGATTCCTATAGTAGTGTGTGGCTTTCTTTGGTCATCTTCCTTGTAAGAGCCTCACTACTGGGGCTTTTGGGCACAACTTTCACTGAGCTCCACATTTCCTTCCTCTCGTGATTCCGTAGCAGAGGGATTCTTCTGAAGGGGAAAGGGAAGAAATCTTCCTTTCTGAGACTGTACAGGCACTTGTGAGTTACTAGTATTAACTAAGTTGTTGCCTTCTCTGAAACACCATATCTTAATGTCTTTTGACTTCTGAAACCCACAGAGGTGTGTATGGATCTGCTTGGCACGTTTCCACCCTGGCATGGAATGCTCAGTGCTCAGAGTCTGAAGTGGGACAGCTCTAACTCATCTCTGCCTTCTCACATTCAGTACTTGCAAACTGCAGTGCAGCAGATGAGAAAACTCTGGCATCATCTGAAAGACGCTCTGTCAATTGTCAGCTTGGTAGGCTCTTACCTGAAACATGACAAAAAAGTGTCACTGAGGTCAGCAGTGCTGAAATAAATAAATCTTTCTGGGTCTAGTGAAACAAAACCAACAAAACCCAACCAAAACAACAGAACCAAAACAACAACCTTCCTCCCCAAAAAAATAAAAGGATGGGGGGTTGAAGCACAACAAAACCCTTACCAAACAGTGCCACACAGCAGGAAAAATGGAACAAGTGGGATGAGGAGGATCCTTAGTATCTCACAATAGTTAATGGTGAGGGGTGCACCAAGCTCTTCATGCCATGTAGTTCTCAAACATGTCTTAGCACATCCTTGTATACACTGGGATAAACTGATGATTTATAGTCAGAAGAAAATTATTCTGAGCTTCCTAGGAATATAGTAATTAGAGTTTTAGGTAAAAAAGTAGCAGAATGTCTTGGACATGCCTGAATGTCCTCAATCTCTTCTGATCTCTTTGAATGGCTTTATATAGCTATAACTTCCTGAAAAAAGATTTTTTTTTTGCCACAAGAATAATGACAGTATAAATAAATGGTGTGAAACCTCTTTGAATCTGGGAATATATTGTTCCTATAACATGGCTGTGTTGCTGGAGCCTGCAGGTGATCCAGATTTAATAGAGAAATTCATGTCTACGTAAAGTGTATTCATTTTGGTAGTACTAAAAAAAAAAATTACTTGTGGTTGTATTTGTGGAAAAGATTCCTCACACTTTCAACTTACATCCCAGCCTGTGTGACAGCTACTTCAACTACTTTTTTGTTTGTTTGTTTGTTGGTTTGGTTTTTGGGTTTGTTGTTGTTGTTGCTGTTGTTGTTGTTGTTTTTAATGGTGGAAAATCATGACCGTGATCTCTTCTCAAAAGGACCACAAGAAATGTGCTTGCTACTACTTGTGCTGCAAAATATATTTAAAAAGAAAGAATTCCCAAACACTTTGGCATTTAAAACCAAAATATGCGCATGTACTTGATACATCCTCTACCAAAGAGCATTTGATACTATCCAGCCTAAAAGACTGTGCAAACTAAACTTTATGCATTTATTCACACATTTTTATGAGAAATCTAGCCTCCCTCTTATAACTTCCTCTTTTGATGCAAGCTGTTAGCTTGTACTACATAATGTCATATCACCCTGCTACTATTTTAGTACGTTACTGGAGTAGTATTTATCTTTCTGTTGAATTTTATACCATGTGTTGATCTTTAGGGGATTGAGTGATCTGTTCCCATTGCACATAATATCCGTTCCTGAGCCTGTAGGCTTTTTTGACTTGCTGGATTCTTCAGCTGTAGAACTGAATCAATCTTCTCTGGCACACAATGTAGGCTGTAGATTTTGAGATGAAACCTGTCTCTATGGATTTTTTTTTTTTTTTGAGTACAGAATGAAAAGAGCCTATATTCTTTCAAATATGCTGCTTGCACTGATCTTTTTGGCTGCATGTATGGAACAGCAAGCTTTTTGTCTCACTCTCTCCCTCCTCTCTTCTCCTTAAAACCCTCTCCCATGAGTGGACAGAGCTGTCTCTTTTCCAGAGGCGAAAGGAACAAAGCTAAAGTGGCAGGGGAGGTTCAAAGGTGCTCATTTTCTGTTCTTCAGTAGTTCCTTCCCCATCAGAACCTCTTTCATCACATCTTTTCCTAGGATTGATGGATGCTTCTGACAAGGCTGCAGTGATAATTCCTGCCTTGCTGTAGCACCTACCTGTGAAGTGGCTCATCTACATCTCCTGTCCCTGCCTGTTAGCAGTGGAGTAGGGAAAATAATCCACACAGCCACCACTGGGAGGAGAGGTCAAGGCATTGCCCTGTGGAACAGGGTTACCAATTGTAATTACCAATTGTAATTACCAATTGCAGTTCTTTATCTGGCAAAACTCAAATTTTCATCTGTGATACAGTCATATTACAGGTATACATATTTCTGAGAGTAGACTCAAGGTGCTGTAAGGAGAGGAGCTGGAGTTCTGTTTTATACTCTGGGTTGAGTTATTTGTTAGAGGGTGAGAACAAAAATTTCACCACTGTGGTGTATTTGCTGAGAGGGGCTAATAACAGATGCTGCGGGAGAGAATGTAGGGAACAAATAAAATGTAGATGAATTTTTCTCCTGTATATTCTTCTTGAAGTTGTAGCTGAAGGGCTGCATGAACCAGAGTTTGCATTTAGATCACTGCTTTTAATAACCACTGTTACACCAACTAATTAATGATGGGGCAAATTGCTTTTTACTACTCCTGTACTGTTGATGGCCAGAGTTCAGTCTCAATTCTGAATTTTATTCATTTCAGGGTAAGTTTTATGATGTGTGTCTCTGCTTGATGTGGGAAGAAGCTCTAATAGATGCTGTAAGGAAAAAAAGCTCGACTTGTTATTTGTTGTTATTAATACCATGTGCTTATGGCACTTGCCCTGGCTGATTTTACAAAAGAGTGGAATGAACTGTTCCTTTCACAGAAATACACAATTTTAATTTTTCACTATGCTGAGAACCAAGACATTTTGATGTATTTATACACTTCTGTGCAAAATCACAGCTGAATTCTTGTCCATCAGCTTCAAAAATGTAAAGTTGTACTGCCTCACCTGGAATTAACTTATGTCAGTGTATTTCAATACCAAATCTTTTACTTTCTTTATAAGCCTTGTAAAGGGTACCACCATTTACATATGCCCCATATCTGTATATAATTCATTTCTTGTAGCACACTTGTTTCCCTTTCATTCTATTTTATGCATTCATACATGAACAGCCAGAATTTGCCCTGTGGTAAGTAAGATAAATTGCCTAAACATGGGCATCAAATGCCATTTAAGATACCCCAGGGCATCCATCTGGCCTCCAGCTGCTGCCTCAGAAAGGCACAGATCCTCTCTCATGTGCATATTCTGCATATCTGCGTGGATGTATCCAATATCTTAGGATATTTAAAATGGCAGTAAAGGTCTGTGTTTACTGCAACTGGATGAAATCCTGTTTTATTTTTCTAATCTTGAACTGAGCCATGTAGGGCAAGCATGAAAAGAAATCTTTGCAGATTTTGGATAGGTGTAAGACAAACACTGTTTTTTATTTTAGTAACCACGCTGCTCATTTGAGAATGTCTTCTGTGTGAAGATTGAGGAGATAACAGCTTTATTTATCACAAACCTCACATTGCTTGGTGCACTGCATATTCTTTCTCTGACAGCCTGACATTCACAAATTAACTTTTGCTAGTTCTGATTAGTTGTTTATAATTTTCTGGTGGTTTGGTGGAATTTTTTGGTGTGGTGGTGTTCTTTTTTTTGTTTTGTTTTGTTTTGTTTTGTTTTGTGTTTCTTTGGGGTTTTTTTTGTTTGGTTGGTTTTTTTTTTTTTTTTGGTTTTTGTAACTTTTTTTGTTGTTTGTTTTGTTTGGTTGGGTTTTTTGGGTTTTTGTTTTGTTTTGTTTTTGTTTGGGGGAGTGGTTTTTTGTTGGTTGATTGGTTGGTTGTTTTTTTTTTTTTTTGTTGGGGTTCTTTTTTTTTTTTTTCTTTGGCATTAAATGTTATAACAGCCTGTCTTTACTCTTTCCATTTATTCCATTTCAACCTTCTCTTTCATTTGTCTCATTGACCTCTTGCTTAATTTTACAAATGCATTTTCCTTCTCTGGGAACTCTTGGTGTTGAAGATCAAATGGTTATCCTCCCTCTTTTTACTTTCCTGAGAATAATTTAATTCATGTACATCTCTGTAGTATTTTTTCCTTATAAAAATTGCTTAGAATGAAATGAGCATGAAAAAAATCTGAACCCTTAACTCTAGAACTTGAAACTATTTGCATGAATTAATGAAATAAGAGTTGATCCTATAAATCTGAGGAGTCTTTCCATAAAGCTGAATGCTAAGAGATGGTGCATTCTGAAGTTTTGATACACAATAGTTAATTGTATTTTAATGCACTACACAGCTGCTTGTCTTCCATTCTCCTAAGCCTACCTTTGAATCCAGGCTTACTTCTTTAGATCCATAGAAGATAAAGTAGTTTATGTAGAACAGCTCAAAGGATGAAGACCCAGCTTAAGTAATTTAATTTCAGATTAAAAAAAAAAAAAAAAAAGAAATATCAATCCATAGGCGTATTATTTCAGAAATAAAAGATTTTTATCTGGTATCAAGCTCTGTAATGAAATCTGCTCCACTAGAGTTGGACTATTCTGTAAATGGCAATTGTGAGACTTATCAGCACAATCACTTTTCTATACTTTTGTCAAGGTACTGAAGTAACAGGACCTCATCATAAAGAAATACTTTTAAAGATTTTAACATGAGAAGAATCCAGGTGTGTTCATTTTTTAGGCTCAGCATTCTTCTTTAGGCTAAGTACCATTCTTAATGAAGAACTTTCATGTATTAATCACTTTTATATGCAGTTAGCCAGTACTACACATGAATTTGTGGTTTGCAAGTCAGTCCACTTCTTTTCCACTTCCTTAAATGTAAAGAGAATTTCACTGGAAGGCATTGGCCAAGTGCAACCTGTAACGTCACAGGGATCTAATATTGCAGTCTACAATACAAGAGGAGATATTTTAGAATCATGTGAAATGTGACTTGACAAAGTAGATACATGAAGGATTAGGTAGTTGCTGAGCAGCATCTCAAGAATATAGAGGTACATATTTAAAGATTTCTTCAGAAGAATGTGATTTTCGAGTCCAGAGCACAAAGGATCTGTACTACAACAGTTACTTATCAGAAAGGGTCCTCCTTGATATCTGTGTAAGGCATTGAAAATTCAAAAGGGTCCATCACAGCCTTGAATCTGATCTTAAAACCTCATAGATTTTACCATTTCTTCCTCTCTGAATAACTTTTCTGGGTAGTTTAACCTGCATTTTGAGAGCTGAGGTCACAGAAACATTCTGAAATGTCTATCTGAGGTGCCAGTTTAACACCTAGGGTTGTTTAATGCTGATTGCTGCAAAGTGGGAAGGAGGAGGGAGAATTTCTTTCAGTGCCAGAGTATTTCTTTACACCTAAAAATTGTAAATATGTCCTTTGCTCAGAAAAGAGATACTTGTGAAACAGATCTCAAAATAAGTTAGTGACTTTGTCTTTATATTAAAAAGCCCCAACTCAACCCAACCCAAACCAAAAAAGATTGGCACGGAGGAGAGATAAAGAGTGTAAAAGCTCACACATGATTTTCCATAGTTAGCCAAGCTTATTATGTAGTCTGGAAATTCTACCAGGTACTTCACTTTTAGACATCCAGAATAAATTAAAAATTTAGTACAAATGGTGACAGATTGAATACAATTACCTGAGTCATTCGTGAGTTAAAATTACATATGGCAACATAACTAGATATAGAATAAAATGTGAAAATGCTCAAAGACACAGTTTCCTCACTTCTTTTCAGCTATTTTATTAAATGATTGCTGAAAAAAAAATTAAAAATTTAAATCAGTGAAATTGTTTTTAAAAAACTAGCCTGATTCTACGCTCTATGATGGTCTACACTAGCATCACAGTAACATTTATCCTAAGAAAAAGTAACATTTTGGTTTACAATGAATGTGGTTCCCAAATGAAGATAGCCAAATTAATTCTCTGATATAAATACCCTATTCTAGAACTGTTTGTTGTGGTTTCCCAAAGTACTTTTTATCTAAACTGCAATTTATGTAGTCCTGGCTCACCACCTCAGGTCTTTGTTGTATTCTGTGCTATTTTCTCTCCACAGTGTGTTAAATTTCAGTTTAGCAGACAAACCTCAATGTTCAATAAGAGGAGCATTTAAATGCTCTGTGTCTTAAACTTGAACTACGATGCAATTCTCTGCAATGTCAATGATGGAGTGTATGTGGCAGTACCAGATATCAAGAGTGCTCAGTTCTGCATATCTGGTTGTGAAAAAAAGGGACACTTGTATATATGGCATTTGTTAGAACACTGTGTATTCAATCCAGGTTTGTCTCCTCACATGGGATTAGTCGTTTTGGTCAGCTGCAGTGTTTCTCCACATGGTTTGTTATGTGGTCTCTATACAGTGTTAATCAGCTTTTCCACAGAAGTATGCACTTGAATTTGATGGGCTATCCAACAAAGGATATTTTCTTAGAAAATATTTTCAATTTGAGGACTATCCGTTCTCAAATGCAATGTTTATTCAGATCATTCACCAGGGCATATTTTTCTTCAGATGAGATTAACATTTAAGAATACTAGTTGACCCTCAGTAGTTTGTTTTTAGCCTTGAGGGATCTAGTTTTTCTCACATTTTCATTCTGTCCTTACACTTTCAAGGCTCCTGCTACCATCTTGCATTCATTATTTTGGGAACCACTGGTCAAATCCACAGATTTTCTTCAAATGCCTTTAACTTTGCTTTCCTGGTTATGCAGCTAATGATTTATTAGCACAATCCAGTCATGCATACCTCCTAGTTATAGTTCATTAAATGTTTCATACCACAATGGAATATGAATATAGTAAGACATGGATTAAAGTAATAGTCTCCTTGTTAACAGAATATACAAGTTATGGCAGCATTGCTCAAACATAATCAAATATACTTTAGAGCAGTTACTGTGACTGTTACTGTACTTCCTAAAACCTGCTGTTTAACAAAGATAGTGGGTTTTTCTCAGTGTTAGGGAGTGTACATCTTCTATGACTTCTTCCAGCTTTTAGAAATCCTGATTTTATTAACTTGACAAAGGTTGTTTGACTTTTGCCTCATGAGAAAAATCTTGGTGGACTCATTTGGAGAGACTGCTGAATTTAGCAAGTTGCCATGTCCCTGTTGGCTGTGGTGTGCAGGATAAGATGCTGCTGTGCTCTAGCTGAGAGCAGCACTACACTGGAAAAAGAAAGATGGTTCTGATCTGGGCTGTTCAGTCTCTTTGTATGTTGTGGTTTAATTCTGCAGCTGATCATCACACAGATTTGCTCTCTCCCTCACCAGTTAGGTGAGGGACAGAACTGGGAGGGTGAAATTGAGAAAACAGGTGGGTTGAGATAAAGACAGTTTAATAGGTGAAGCAAAAGCTGCACCCATAAGCAAAGCAAAAGGACTTCATTCACCACATGCTCTGGGCAGGCAGGTGTTCAGTCATCCCCAGGAAAGCAGGGCACCATCAGACACAAGAGTGACCTAATGCCATCTCCCCAAATGTCTCCTTCTTCCTTCTTCTCCAGCTTTATATGCTGAGCATGATGTTACATGGTAGAGAACATCCCTTGGGTCAGTTGTGGTCAGCTGCCCTGGTTGTGTCCTCTCCCAACTCCTTGTGCCTCCCCAATGGTAGAGTGGGATGAAAAGCAGAAAACACCTTGACTCTCTGTAAGTGCTGCTCAGGAAAAGCTAAAACTGTGTTATCCACAGTTTTTTGCACAAATCCAGATCAGTACCCCATACAATCTACTATAAAGAAAATTATCCCAACCAAAAGCACCACAAGTTATTTCTAAAGCCAGCTATATATTATAAGCTCACATTCTTAGTGCCGCGCATAATAATAATATTTTTAAGTTCCTTTTGGTCTTAAGGGATACCAAGGATCTTTCCTATTTGTTCATAAAATTGACAGTTTTACCATGAGGTCTTCAAATGCTGCTGAGTGGAAAGATGAATTCTGTTGTTACTGTAGAGAAATGTTTTGAAGGTTACCTCCATAACTATGTACCAACAACAGCTGAGTATGTGTTTATTGTGTGGAAGAAATTTATTGCATCAACCTGCTGTGTGAGCAGTGAAGAATAATTTCGTTGCTTGAAAGATTGTAGACTGGGATTTTTCTTGCCCTTTATTCTGTCAAAAGAATTGGGAGCAAAGCATGAAGAGCTTTCCACAATTTTCTCTTGAGTCTCTTCTATCTTCATGGGGTCTTAAGTCTTTACCACACATAATTTTTGATACTCTTCTTCCATGGCTGCTCACGTTCAATTTTTGCAGCCAGAATTTTTCTGGCAGAACTGTGAAATTGGCACAGTATTTAATGTGCCACTTGTCACTCTCAAAACACTGTTTATTTCACTGGATATCAATTTTATATGAAAGCTGTTATACAAAACAAAATGTTTTAGAGAACAAAATACTTTATGGGAGAAAGACAGACAGACATACCAGAAGAATTTATGTTGAAATCCTGGAGTATGTAGACTGCTTCCACTTCTTCTAGCTTACTTCTGCTTGATAGGTATCCATAATGTCAAGCTTTTTTTTTCATTCTATGGAAACCATTCACAGTGGATTTAGTGCCTCTAGGTGATACATTAACATTTGTTGTAGTGTAGGAATTTACTATGAACTGGCTCTTCTTTCTTTTAATGTTCACATGGAGAAACATGAAAACTTAGTGGGGGCATTTTGTGGTGGTTTGAGTTTTTCCCCCAGTAAAGATAAATTTCATCTCCAGTCACTGAAATAGAACATTAGCATACTTGATTTTTCTTCAGTGGACCTTAACTATTTATATATATATATATATATATAACTTTGGGGAAGGGGTGTCGTTTTTGAAAAGTCTCTGCAGGAGTACAGGTCCTTGATGTCACCTTGAGGGAATCCATCAAAATGTGTTCTAATTTGGCTGGTCTGGTTGCCAAGGTACATGTGTAGTTTTTCAATCTTTGAACATTTTGTTGATCGAACAGTGTCAATTTATAACTTTTGACAGCTTCAGCAATGGCCTTTTTTGTCAGGCAGGATCATGTATAGAGGAGAGAGCAACGAGTACAGCTGATGTACTTAATTTATTTTGATAAAATACTATTGCATAGGTGGTCAGTGCTAGAAACAGCATACTAATCCTGACACAATTTAAACATTTGCATCTCAAGGTCCTTTATGAGTATTGGCTCCTAAGCTGATGATATTAATACTATTTTTGTACTTAATGGGGGACTTTTTAATGTAGTTCATTACAAGATTGATATTTTTTGCCTACTGCCAAGTATACATATCCTAAAGTGAAATTATGTGTTTCTTCATGTCAAAGGAAATTTCTTCATTTCTGTTTTATCCTAGAATTTCCTAACGTTTTATAACACCCACACAAAACACCCCCAAACAAACAAACAAACAAAGAATCAGAGAAAAATACTACTAAGGATTATATTTTAAAATTACTTTCATAGAATCCTAGGGTCGATCTTTTGATTATGTTAATGACATACTTTTTGTCTTTTTTGAATTTACTATCATACTAGACTTGCATTATGAAGAACCTGTTCAATTTCTAACTAGTATTTTTTTCATTAATAAGTATATTTAAAAGTACTTTAAATGTATTTATTGCTTCTTAATATTTTTTTCAGGGAGTGCTGGAACACCTGTAGTTTTCAATGAAAATGGAGATGCTCCTGGACGCTACGACATTTTTCAGTATCAAATCACCAACAAGAGTACAGAATACAAAGTAATTGGTCAGTGGAGTAATCAACTTCATCTAAATGTAAGTACACTGTTTCCCTTAGTATTGTCCTCCTGAAGCTGGCTGCTCATGGCTTGGATGGGCACACTGGCTGGAGGGCCAAGGCATCCAGAGATGATAGTGAATGGAGTTACATCCAGTTTGCAGCTGGTCACAAGTGGAATTCTCCTGGGGTCAGTACTGGGGCCACTCCTCTCCAATGTCTTTATCAATGATCTGGACAAGGTGATCACGTGCACCCTCAGTAAGTTTGCAAAGGAGACCCAAGTTGAGCAGTCTCTCGTGGAGAGTGGGAAGGCTCTGCAGAGTGCTCTGGAAAGGCTGGATTGATTGCCATGGCCATTGGCTTGAGGTTCAACCAGGCAAAGCGATGAGTCCTGCACTTGGGTCACAATAACCTCAGGCAGTGCTCAAAAGTGGCAGGAAAACTGCCCAGTGGAAAAGGTCCTGGGAGTGCTGGTTGACACAGCTGATCAGGAGCCAGAGTGTGCCCAGGTGGCCAAGAAGGCCAGTGGCATCTTGGCTGTATCAGAATGAGTGAGGCCATCAGGAGCAGGGCAGGGGTTGTCCCTCCGTACTTGGCACTGGAGAGGCTGCAGCTGATAGAATAATAGAATCATTAATGTTGGCATAAACCTCTAAGGTCATTGAGTCCAAATATCAATAAACACTGCTAGGACCACCACTAAACCATGTCCCTAAGCCACATCTACAAGTCTTTAAAATATCTTCAGAGATGGTGATTCCATCACTTCCCTGGGAAGCGTATTGTTGTGGTTTGAAAACAAACCAATTGAGAGGCTCCAAGTCAGAAATACAATTTAATGAGAAGAAAAGAGGAAAAAAATTTAAATAAAATAAATGCAATAATACAAAAAAGACCACTGACAGAGTCAGAATATAACCTGATCAGGGTGATGGAAGCAGTCCAGGTGAGGTGCTCTTCCTGAAGCCGTGATCCCATAGAAAGGTCTGGTAGCTCTGGTCCTCTGGGAATCCAGTGGGTGAGGGCTGCTTCTACTGTCCCAAATCCCAGCTTATATCCAGGTGAGAATGCTTGGCTCCTCCCCCTGTGCGGAGCATCTCACAATGGGATGATGAATCATATAGGTGGTCTTTGATGCCCCATTAAAGAGAGATAACTCCTGGAGGGAGTTCTCTGTGAGTCATGGCAAGGCATTGATGGGCCAGTAACTGAGGATGGTGATAGAATACATCCTAAACTACAACCCAGGACACATATCCATTGCTTGACCACTCTTACAGTGGAAGAATTTTTTCCCTATTATGAAATCTAAACCTGTCCTGGCACAACTTGAAACCACTTCCTCCTGTTCTATCACTTGTTACCTGTGAGAAAAGACTGACCTCCACCCATCTACAACCTTCTTCCAGGTAGCTGTAGAGAGTGAAAAGGTTCCCCTTGAATGCTACAAGGCACTGATGTGCTGGGACATGTCCAGAAAAGGACAGTGAAGCCAGGGAAGGGTCTGGAGCACAGATCTTGTGAGGTGTGGCTGAGGGAAGTGGGCTTGGTTATTCTCTGAGGTAGAAAAGGAGCCTCAGAGGAGAACTTACTGCTACAATTACCCGAAAGAAAGCAGTGATGGGACAGGGGAAACTTAGATCACACATTAGAAAAAATTTCTTCATTCAAAGGGTGATCAAGCATTGGAACAGGTGGTGACAGTGGTCATCATCCCTGGGGATATTTAAAAGATATGTAGATGTGGCCTTTAGGGACATGGATTTGGCCATGTTAGGCTAATGGTTGGACTTGATGGTTTAACATATCTTTTAAACCTAAATGATTCTATGGCTCTACCAATTTGATTATGACATTGAAATTGGAGAATACTCATTTGAGCATTAAATTAATTTAAATGCTTAAAAAATATTATTTATCCTCTGTCAGTTGGCAAAAACAAAGCCAGCTGTTCTTGAGAAGACAGTAAGATAGCACAACACCCTGAACCAAATTCTTTATATTTTCAAGTCAGATGGGTTGTGTAGTTATCAGCTCCTTCAGATGATATTTTCGAAAAATTTTGTATCTGTTTTTCCTCAGAGTGATTAATAAATTAGGCAGGGAAATAATAACTCTTCCTTTAAAAAAAAAAAAATCAGACAAAATGATGGGGACAGGTAAATTGCCCTGGGATTTCAAATAATATAAGAGGATGGAAATGTATTTCATAAAAGACAAGTTTGGATTCTAACCACTTATGATTTAGTTAAAACATTGGGATGATGAACTACTGCAATAAAAATATTCCTTGAATATAAAGAGAGACTTTGGTGGTTTTCTATATGAGTAACTAGGATTTGTATTGTCCCTTATTACTTCATAGCAGAAGGAATAAAACCACACAATTTACCCATCCTTAGATGGTATTTTTAATTGCTGTCTTAATGTGTTTTGCAGGTTTTGGGGTAGCTAGGTTCCACCTGTGCATGGAATTATATTTGGGTTGAAAATTGCCATCCCAACAAAATTCAGATAATATATTACATAGTATTTGTATGATAGATAGGCATCAAAGTTTAATTTGAGATTTTTTTGTGTCCCAGGTACTTTTTTTCTGGAAGAAGATGTCTCCATGCAAAGAGACAAAAAGAAAACTGAAGTTAATCTCTTTCCTCATTAGATATGCAATATACTTGACTTGTATAAGCTATTTGGGTACCTCTGCTAATGTGAAATACCAACATTGTTTTGCTAAAGGCTGATGAGAAGGACAGCAGAGTGAATTGATGATTAAATCCACCAAAGAGAGTCTGTGCATTGAATTCAATCAAACCACAAAAAGGTTTCAAATATCTCTGGTTTTCCATATGAAAGGTTCCTGATGAAGAGTAACAAAGACAGTGTAGGAAATATTTACAAATTATTCTCCCATTCAGACTATTTTGCAATAATTATCTGAGTGCTATCCACAGTAACACATATGATAGCTCCCCATTTTCATCCACAGCTGTTAAACCACTTCAGCATATCTAGAATTTAATATCTGTAACTACTTGTCAGGGACTCGTTTATTTACTTATTCTGCCCAAATAAGAAAAAAAAAAAATCCTACCAACAGAAGCTGTGTGCTGCAGATTGTGTGGCAGTGTTATTTCCCTTCACTAACCTGGTATCTGTTGAAAGGCATGAAAGGAAAAAAAAATGTTAAACAAATTTAATATTAAACATTAATTTCTGGAAAATATTACAGTTAGATCCTTATCAGAACTACGATGGAATACATGCCAGATTTTGATAATTGCCACATTTTTCTGAGAAGCTGGTGTTTATTAAATGAACTCAAAAACTGATGCACACATTTTGCACAAATGCTAGTACTAACATAGCAGTTATATAGTAATAGCTAAAAGCTACCTAAAAATTTGCTTCAATTTTAGTTCCATTATGATCTGCCTTTTTTCTATTTCCCCTTAGACTTCTAAATTTTTCATTAAGCCTGTAGTTTTTCAGTGCCATTATTTCTGCCTCATGTATATGTACTCGGGGGAACTCTGAAATATGACTGGATTGATAGGTACTCATACTACTGAAACCACGCCAAGCTAACCACACTGACCACAGATCTAACAGGAAAGGTTTTATCTCAGAATGCCCCTCATTAACTCTCATTAGTTGAGGATGTGTTAGAAGGTTGTTTAGCTCTCTTTTTTCACCTCCATGAGCTCACGTGCTGGATGCAAACAGGCACACAGGGCTCTCTCTCCTCCTGTTTCTGTGTTCACTAAACTCTTAGCAGGTGTTGGTGGCACTTATGACAGATGATGATCTGCTGTGGCAAAGCTGTTGCCTCCTCTCACTGGACAAAATATATTAAAAGCAAGTAATCTTTTTGAATGATTGTCAATACTCCAGATCATCATATTGCAAATTAGGAAGTGCTTTTGATTGCCAATGAATCACAGGGAACAGAGTGGATGTTTTCATTAGTTTCTGTGAAAACATCTATATTTATTGAAAGTGAAGCAGGATTAAGATGGCAGAGCAATTTTTACCCTGCTTCTATTTAAAGGAGATGCTTTTAAAATATAATATTTTCTCCCCTGTATCCTTTCTCCTCTAGTTTCCTTTTAATGAAGGCACATGTAACTATGATTTTAGTGAGTATTTGTAAGCTAGATAGGCTCTGTAGATACCTCTACCCTGGTTTTTACAGATATTTCTTCCTCAAATTGTGTGGTAACATGCTGTAGCTATGATGTATGATTACGTTCATCTATACAGCTGATATTGTGCTTCAGAAAATTCATAGTTTCTATTTGTCTGTTTATTTTCCCTGTCAGAAAAATAAATCATGAAAGTATCAGACTTTTAACACAGTTCAACTCTTGGAACAATTAATGTAAGACAAACTGGAGCATATCTTCCATCTAAATAACTTAATTGAAATGTTTCCCTTTTCTCTTTCTTATCACCTCATTCCTCCTACTTTTCCATTTTCCTTTTCTTTAAGATGCTCTTTGCTGATCTGTGTCAGGTTTTGGCTTCAGGTTTGTTGTCTGGGCTGTGGCTTCTCACCTGGAAGCCAGCCCCAGTGTGTCTCTGGCTCCTCAGCACCCTCAGGATTCAGGGCTGCTCTGCTGATGTCTCTGGCTCCTGTCAGGGTCTGCAAACATGTGCAGGGAACCTGATGGTTCATTTTAGGATCTCAGAGCGCAAAAGACACAGCGGGGGACAACTCAATACAACAAAAAATGCACCTTTATTTAGTGCCAACAAAACGCGATAGTGGGGAGAGGAATAAAGAATAGTAAGAAAGATAGAAAAGAGGGTAAGGGGTTTATAGCTACCAACGTGGAGGGACGAGTCCTCGAGGCTGAGATGCCCATAGACACGATCTTCTCCAGTGGGGTGATCACGAAGGTGAGCAGGGGTCTCCAGGGTTTTATGGGTTGCTCAAGGCGGGGACCAAAGTGAGTGGCACAAAGCCAAAGCAGGAGACACCTGTGTTGAGGCAAAGCAAGGGGCCCAGGGCCAGAGCAGGAGCCACTTGTGTTGAGGTTGAGACAAAGGAGAGTCACAAAGCCAAAGCCAGAGCCACCTGTGTCGAGGTTGGGTGCTCAGGGACAAGCTGCACACCATACAGCTCACTGTACTCTGGTATGGACAGACCAGTTTGGGCCAGCAGCCTTGGCTCAGTCCACTGTGACCAGTTCCATTGTTCTTGGCTCAGTCCACTGTGACCAGTTCCGTTGTTCTTGCACTCCGTTCCCATGGAGATGCAGACCAGTCCTCCAAGACTTGGCAAACATTCCAGCTCAGCCAGGCCAGGGCTCCTTTCAGAGTCTGGGGTCTCAGTCCTCAGTCACTGGAGACGGTCATGAGGCACATCACATCCTTGGACAGACTCTGACAGCTCCCCAAAGTTTCACTGACTCTGCAGGGTCCTTGTCAGGCTTCAGACTTGTTCCTTTCTTGTTGCAGTGCTGGTTCTTGCTTTGGGCAGAAAGTTCTGGCTCTGGCTGGATAAAGCCTCTGTATTTGGCTCCCTAAGGGCTCTTTCTCAGCAGGCTCCACCAGCTGCAGAGACCCTTCCAGCTCTGATGCTTGTTTCTTCACAGACACTTCAGTAACATTAATGCTCTCCTTTGGGTTAACTGACCTTTTAAATTTCCTCTGAGGCAACTATAGCTTCCAGATACAGGCACTTCATGGCTACTGATCAGTGCTGCTCTTGTAATTCTTATGAAACAAATGCATGAAAGTGCTGATACAGTAGATAAATTAAATTAAGAAACAATAATGATCTTACACATTTAAATTTTTTTCATTATTCCTAAGTTTGAATAAGGTACCTCAATCTTTGACAGACACAAGGAAACTCTGAAAACAAATATTTGGAAATGTCCAACAGTAATCTCAAAGAACTTGATTGTCTGATGATTCTGACCATGTAAATTTATACCTCTTTCAGTGAAGTTCTTTTACTCTCCAGGATTTTGTGACTTTAAGTGATATTAATGTCCTGGAAACAACCAGACCTTTTAAAACTTTGAGTATGATTTTAAAAGAAGAAATAATTGCTTTAGAACTTCTGCTCATTGACGATACATTAACTATCAGTGTTTTCTGTTGTTGACTTTCATAATTTTCTTTTCTTTACCAGTAGAAAAAGATAACTTAATTTTCAAGAAAATCTGAGAGTTAAAATGCTTCTTCCAAAAAAATTCCTGTTTTTTATAATGGATAAAAATCCAGGCAATGGTAGCTGTTTCTGCAAAAGTTATGTTTTATTCATATTGCAACAGTATTTTGCATACCAGGTCACACGTAAAAGTTCTCTATAAACGTGTGGGTTTAGCAAATTTGAGCTCTCAACCATGTAATATCTGTACAGGGAAAGTTGTTAGAAACAAGCTTGCTTGTCCTTGCACTTACGGTTTGAATTCAAGTTCTTTTTATGATTAATAATGAATTCAGCCTTAGAAACTGTGTTCTGTGTTGCATGTGCTGTTATAAGGGCTGGACAGAGATGGCTTTTGTCGGTGGCAATAGATGGAAATAGTCCCAGACCCGAAGTTTTAATAATAAATCCCTGAGCTCCTTTCCTTAGAAACCCATTCAGTTTGTTCTGGTTCTTTCTGAACATCTTTTTTTCCTCCTCTTAAAAATGCACCATTTTTAAAGCTAAATACCAGATGGAAAAAGTTGAAATGTTAAAGAGTTTTAAAAATTTAATATTTGACTTTAAAGAAAGATAGCACACACGTATTTTTAAATACAGTTTGAAACAATCTCAGGTTGCATTTCAAGCTTATACATTATTTTGGTCTACCAAAATCTGCGTTTAAAGACCCCCAATATGAAAATAAATGTAGATCTAAATCCATATTCTTCCAAGTTAGTGATTTTGATTGATGAGTCTTCAGGCAGACACAATTATTGGTGATTTCAAAATCACACATTTAGCTGATGCAGTTAAAATGCTCCAGTGGATATCAACTTACGTGATAGTATTCCTTAAGAGAATTCCAAAGCATGTAAAAACCCTGCATGTTCCCTTGGAGCTGTTCAAGGCTGGGTTGGATGGGGTTCTGAGCAACATGGTCTAGCCTTTCTATGATTCTGTGTTCCTAGTGAAAACTGAATTTTAAAGATAGAATTCACTTTTTTTTTTTTTTTTTTTTTTTTTTTTTTTTTTTTTTTTTTTTTTTTGCTGTTGTTTGCTTTGGGATTTTCGTGTGTTTTGTTTTGTTTTTCACCAGAGCACTTGGTGAAAGAGTTCTGTTGAAATATATAAAAAAGAGATTTTACAATAACAGATTTCTAACATTCTTTTAGAAATAATAAGATGCATAAGATTTCAGATTTATGGAGTGTATGCACTGAGGATATAAATGACTCAGGGGCATCCATTTTTCCATAATGATCTTGATTTATGATGAAAACTATAAATTAAAATTACACTGATGTGATGAGCTATCAGAGAGACAGCCAGAACCATCATAAGCCTTAAGCACAGTGATTGGTGAACTAGTAAAAATTGGGGACCTCACACTGACAGTGAGCTTCCCTTCAGGCAGCCAGATCATAAAGAGATTTCAATCAGGATTTGATTTCTCTTCTTTTCTAGGCCACATGTCTTGTATTCTAATACTGAAGGAGACCATCAACACGCAAATTAGTCAATTATTTTTGGAAGTTACAGGTTCAAAATGCATTAGTTCTCTTTCTTGTGACACGGTAAAAGAAAATGACTCAAAAAACTTCCGATGCTTTCTGTAACTGCATTAAGTAAATTCCAAGCTTTGCTGTAGGCCACTATATTTCATTAAAGAAGTCAGAAAGCTTCTTTTTTCTCCTCTAGTAGCTATTATATAATTGATAGATGTTTTTAAAATGCTGAACCTAAGGCCCTGCGTTTAACAAAAGAACACAGGACGGTGCAATCCACAACAAAAGCACTTAGTGCTCTGTGCGATCGTGTCTATAAACAAAATATGACAATCATATGGGCTGCAGGGTGTTCTTCTGCCTGCATGTAATAGGGCAGTAGAGTTCAAAACTTGCATTCTAACAAACCCATGGTATCTGACTGAAAATTGTTGATGCTGGGTTAAAAGTAAAACGCAACGCGACAAGCAAAAATGTTTTAGGCTCTTCTATTCTTCTCAGAATTGTACTGCTATCTTTCTTTATTCTGCACAAGGCTGAAAATAGAAGCTATTATGGTTCTTAGATTAGCTAAGTTTCACAAAACTAGTCCTGATCTTACACTGCTCAAGTAGTATGACTCAGGATTTGTTCTTCCCTACCGCTAGTGTCTTAGGTCAATATAAAAATTGAGGACTAATTCTAGAATAAAAAGAAAAGCCAACAGTAGGCTGCAGTAGATGAGGAGAGGAGACAAGACAAAAAATACAAGGAGCATGGAATAAAATTGGGATTTTATGGTACCGAAAGGTTATAGGTTGTATTGATATAAAAAGCTTTGTAAAGGAAATAGGCTGAATACAGATGTTAAAAGAACATTAAATGGTTTTAATAAGTGCCCATATTAGACAGAAACTATTTCAGACATGACTAAAAATCAAAATAGAACCTGGACTCAAGAACCAATGACCTTAGAAGAACCCAAGAAGAATGACAACTTCTTTTCTTTCTGAAGTTTTTTTACTTCTTTGGTGCTAAAAGTCTTTTTTGCCCCTCAATGAAACAGACTTCTTGACTGATGCTCCAGAGAAAAACAAAAAAATAAACAAAAAAATAAAATGGATAAAAGATAGCTGCTGATAAAATACCCTGAAATTTGATAACCATTTTTTCTTCATTAGAATGATAGTAAATTGCTGCAGCAACAGTCTCTGCTTGAGAGTCAGGATGAATAGTGACTTTTTTCTCACCTTGTCAGGGTGAGTGAAAGTCAGATTCCTCAAATGAAACATGAAGCTGAAGCTCTATGTTTGGCTTTGAATTTGTCACAGGAGTCTTGAGTGGGTGGTAGATATTTTATAACTTTTTGTGTTCTTCCTTTGTAAAAGTGGTGTGATTAGAATGAATTGGTTTTTTGAATAGCCATAACTAACAGGACCAAGAGTATCCCTGTTTTTTTTTTCAACAAACCAGAAAGGAATGACAAGTATAGCACTTGTGTTCTAAAATATTCTTTTTTTTTCTCTTTCTCAGTTAAATAAAAAAAAAAAAAAAAAAGTGCAGTGATAGAACAAGAACAATAAAAATTCAGGAGCTTTTAAATGAATTCCTGGAGGGTTTTGCATTCATATATGGGACTTCAGAGCAGGGTTAGCTACTCCCCTGGTACAAGCTGATGTAAGTTTTAGTACTTGGCTTAGCAGGTAGTTTCACCAGGACTGCAGCAAATTGTTTTGTGAGGTTCCAGTGTGAAACAGAGTAGGAGCAGGTTTCTTCCCAAGCCTCTTCCCCCATTCTCCTTCCCCCCCACTCCAGAATTTATGTATTTCTTGTCGTTTGAAAACTGAGCTGCCCTTTGAACCTTGTAGCAAACAGTTTAAAAATCCTTAAAAGCAAAAATTGTAGATTAAGTGATTAAATTAATTATTGTTCATTTATGTTACGTAAGTCTACCACTAAATTAAAAATCATTAAATGAGAAAGACCTTCAATGGTTGCTATATGATGAAAGAGAATAATCAGCAGTTAGCAGAACATTACTGTATGATTATTTTTTTCTATTTGTTTTGCTGCAATTCTTTTCAGCTTGCACTAATATTATTTTAATTACTTTAGGATAGTCATCTAATATTTATCCAGAACTTTTCATCCTGATAAATCCCCAAACACTATTTAAAATAAAACAATTAAAGATAAGGAATGATCTTCTGAATATCCAAAATGGTATCACTAGATTTAGAGGTGATGTTAGTACATCTTGAGACAGGGAATGAAGAATGCACAGCTAATTTAATTGTAACTCCAGCTCACAGTAAACAGATTCAGTGTTGAATATGTCAATAAAATATGACTGGGTCAAAGAAGGAGGATTGCAATGCTCTTTCTGGTAATTGGAGGAATAGAAGTGAACTCCTCTTTTATGGAAAATTTAGGCATAAAGCTAAGCAATAGCTTTGGAGTGGTTAACTGATTTGCATCACCAGGGGCCATTGCAGCAAGGAACTCCTAGACTTGTGATGTAATTCATCTGTTCTCCCCAGTGCTGTGAGCTCCTTAGCAGAAGTGTGGCTTCACTTTGAAAAGTAAAGTAGCTGGAGAGAGTCCAGCTGCAAGGAATTTACAATGATCAGCCATCTAAAAGTATGCCTTTAGGGAAAGATGGAGCAAACTAGGGTTGTTTAGTCTGAAGCAAACTGCACTGAGGGGGAATGTGTTCATCTCTTCCAATACAGAAAGGATTATTCAGGAAAAGAACAAACTGAGAGGCACAGTTAATTTGCCTATTAGGAGAAGTAGTGGATTTGAATTACAGTGAGAGATCTCTGATGCAGACATGCTGGAAGATTCTAAGGATGAGGGTAATTAAGTCCTGGGCTGCCCTGGGAGGCTGGACAATCTCCAGCACTGTGGGCTGGTTGGAGCAGGCGAGCTGTCAATATTGATTTTGTATAAATGATTCAGATATGAGGCCACCACTTCTAAAGTTTTCATTTGTTTGGTGGGTTTGACCTGCTAATAATCCCCTCAGAGGCAATGTCCTGTATCCCTTGAGCAAATGTGAGGAAGGCATACAGGCAACTGGACTCCTGTACTTGCTTTTGTGAGTGAATTCAAGATTATGTCTTTAGGAAGAGCTCTAGAAGAAAGCCATGAAAGACTTATTGAGTTATAACCTGGTTACTTACTTAGGATCTTCTTTTGCTTCAGGTTGTGCATCCCTTAATGGAAAAAGACAAGTTCTCTACCAGTTTTCCATTCACATATAGGACTCCAATTTGGACTTCTTTTTTACATTCTAGATTCTTAATATATCCCAAACTGATTTAAGTTCCCTTATGTGGGAAACAGTTTATTATTGCAGCAGTGAGTTCTTTTACTTAGACCTTCTTTCCCTAACACTTGGAGAAGCATTCTCCTTGTAAACACAAGCAATTTACCATACAATATTTAAAAGAAATCATTAATTATACAAGACATAGGAAAAGTAGGATCATTACCATTTCTTGTTTATTTTGTTCTCGTAAATATTTTTTTCCCAAGTAGGTATTCTGTAAAATCACAAAAGACAGCCTAAAGAATTAAGCTGCCAAGAGACTACATTGATATTTTTCTATTTTGCTATTTGTTTAGCCTAGTTATGATATTTTTATTTGTTCTCAAAATATTTAGTACCTGAAATCTGCCTTTGCATTACAGAAACAGCTAAATGGATCTCAAGAGGCTCTCTAGCCCTTGGATAAAGTTAACATCTTGTACACTTATGTTGTTTTAAGGGTGAAGATTTTGCAGCTTCTGAAGGCATTGTCTTTCATTTTTTAGCTCCCCTTATCGCTCTGTAGTGTCTTATAAATACTGAACTTTACTCCTTATTGCTATAATTTAAGCCTATAGCTCATTTTATTCAGTGTACATCACGCACATCCTCATCCTTTTCATGTGTTTGAAGACTGTTGTTTCACCTCCTAGGCTATGTTATTTCTGCAGGCTATACAACAGGAATTTGCTCAATTTAGTCACATAGATCGTGTTTTCTAAACGTGCTTCTAATCTTTGCAGATTTCCTCTGGACTCCCCATTTGATTCTTCTTCAAAGGGAAACACAATGACCTAACCTTCAGAAAGTGTTCTGACTGCAGTCTCGTTAGTGCAGAGTACAGGAGAAGCATCATTTCATGTAGTCAGGAGTGGAAGGCAGAGGGGGAAGGCTGTTGTATCTATCTGCATTTATCTGGCATTTGCCCCTTTTGGGACAGTGTGAGATTGGTTCAATATATCACAATCTACAACATCCTGAGATCCCTTTTTCTTCTCAAGAGCTGCTACGTCTGTCCTTCCTGACCCATAATGTACTGCTAGTTGTCCCTGTTAAACTGTGTGCTTCGTTTTTCAGACTCTGAAATAAGTTTTCTGACCTTTTCCAGCGTTGCTGCCCAAATCTGATCACCACATACTCTATTTTATGATCCAGACAAAACGAGTGGTTATTACAAATATTGAGATATAGCAGAGTAACAATAGACCTTTCTAGACCACACCCAGTTCCATGCCTTCCCTTCTGACAGTAAATCAACTACAAATTTTATCTTTCCTCAGCTCTCTGATATAATTTACTCCTAGCCCTTAGGGGCTAAATCTGTTTCACTAGGTTGCTTATGACTGAGAGTGTAATTTGAGATGTTGTCAAAAATCTTTCTGATGTTAAGATAAATGACACCTGGCTGCTTGTCTCTCATCCACATTGCCTGTTACCCTCTCACTCAAGGAAATGTGACAGCTCATTGATGACATATCCCTTTTGGCTGTTACTTGTCTTGTTTGTTTTCTCTGTGTTTCTGAAATGTGTTTGTTTATTTTCTTTCAGGATTTTTCTTGGAATCCGAGTTAAAGTGAATGATTGATAATTCCCTAGCTTCTTCATTCCCTCCCTTTTCAGATTGTGAGCACTAGGTTTCCCATTTTCAAATTCTCCATACTTCCCATTAAGTCTCAAGGGCTTTCTATCTGCTCAGATCCGTAGATATTATAAAAGAAATCCCAATATTTCCAATCCGTAGAAAACCTTTCACCCTCTCTCATTTTGAAAATCCTCACCTTTATTTCTTTAGTAAGAAGTATTTTTTAGGTTTGGTTTGGGTTTTTTCCCCCCCGACTAAACATGTTGTGTGCCATTTTCTCTAGCCTAAACTTCTTCCACATGCTTGTTTTTGTTCCTGCCAGATCACTAGGTCTCTCTGCAGAATTTTGAATTTAATTATTCACTCTTCATTCTAAGTAACAGCACAAACTTGGCAGCGAAAGATTTTTCCCTGCTGCTGGAAATCTCAGTAAAAAATGCAGTCTGTTTTCTGCCTGCTCTGAGTTAGTGCAGACTTTCATGTTTTTTGTGTATATGGTTTTTCTACCTGTCTGGAACTGTGTTTAAAGGGCTAGTGAGGTTTCTTTTGTTTATGTAGTGCTGAAAATTCAAAACCTTTAGCATGGAAAGATCTGTCTTTCCATGAAGAAGAGATGGAAAATAAGATATGTGGCATTTAAGTGGGAAACCATTTTAAAGTACAGTCCTGGTTTTTAGGAGTTTGATGTATTTCAGAGTATAATGCACTGCAGCTTTTTGTTCCTAAAAACAGGTTGGAAAAATGTGTCAGGAGCACATTTAGTTTAGGTGTAGTGCCTCTTTTTTTTTGAGGCAAGTAAATGAATTTGATCCCTGTATTTTGACTGAGTTTCTCTGTTCCTCTGTCAGAGTCAATGAAGGTTGCTGAGGTGAGGGCAACTTTTCCCAAAATTTCGAGTGCTTCCCTTTGCTGGAACATTTTTTAGAAGCTAAGATGCATAGGATATTTCAGCTCTGTTTTATGGTACTCTTTGAGAGGTCACTGATGAAGCAAACGCCTTTGTGCTCTCTGTCCTATTGTTGCTTCTGCTTGGATGGAAAGTTCAGTAAATAGATACTAAATTGCCCTGATTTCTTTCAGTTACCTCGTTAAAAATCATTTTTGGCAAAATTTCCTCAAAAAGCCCCCATTTGACAGTATGAGATGGCTGCTGACTATCATGCTGATATGTGTTGCCTTATTAGTTTTAGGATGGTTTGTTCTGTGTTCTGCCAATACTCTGCTCTCCTTTATCTTATTGTTTGACTGTGAATTCTTTGGGATTAAGACCATAATTTTTTTTCAGGTAGAATTGTATAGCTCTTAGTGCAATTGACGTTTTGGTCTGTGAGCAGGGTGGGAATAAAAAGGATATATCATCTGTGTGTTGGTATTAATTTGTAGGAAGAGTTGTGCAGGATGGAATTTAGAAGCATTCATTTCTCATTTCCATGTGCACAGCGCCTTTTGCTCTGATCAAGAAATAAGAAGTAGATTAAACCATTTAAAAACAGTGGAGGAGAATTAAAACTAAAACAAACTTATCAGTATCTTTTTCTTCATATTGAACTTAAGGTTTTTGTGATTGGCTAATATCTAGTTTTAAAATAATTAAATAAAAAAGATAACAAAAACTGTGACAGGTCATCCCCTTAAGAAAGAATAATTTATTAGCATAACAGTGCTAAGCTTACTGGGCTGAACTAAATCAGCTGAAGGTCTAACCCAATACATTTGTTTCCCAGCCCATTGTGAAGGGGTTTGGGGACAACAGCTCTTGTTTTGACAAACTCAACCTTTAACCAATAAAATAATTAAAAGCACGCCATGGTGAATATTTTTCATTAAATGATGGGATTTATGAAATAGTCCTAAAATTAAAAAAAAACAAAAATCTGTATTAAGTTTCTTTAAATTCAAATAACAGCTGTGCTGAACCCCTTGTGTTCCTTTTGTCTATGCTGATTTGTGAAGTGGGGAAGAATCTGGGGACCCCTGGGGTTGAAAGGCACCTGACACAGATTGGAGGGAAATATGTACCTCTGGAGCACTGGGCTTGGGAAAAGCCAGCTCTTACTCAGGTAACTGTAGCTAAAATAACTGGATTTGGGAGGGAGAATGTTTGTTATGGGTATTAAAACTTTCATCAAGAAATGCAGCTAAGCTATTAAACTAGGGCCTTGGGCAGAACTGAGGAGATTCTGCAGGCACAAAGAAAGTGATGTCAAAATGTTCTTTGCCAGAACTATGCTCCTTTTCTTTTCTCAACGCACTAAATTTTTTAAGGTATGCTTGCAGGCTATTTCTGCATGATCAGCTGCAGAAAGGAAAAAGAGTACTTTCAAGTCTTATGGCTCACATGGTCATTCATAGTACTAGAGCTGATCAAAACCAGTTGACAAAAAGTGTGATGGTGGAAGATTTCCTCTCAAAAGCCCATTAATTTCAAATCTAAATCTGACAAGTTTTTGGGGAATTTAGTTAGTTTGTTTTTAATTTGAGTGTTTGTGAACACAGAATCACAGAATCATCTTAGTTGGAAAAGACCTTTGAGATCATGAAGTCCAACCTATGGCATAACAACATCCAGTTGCACTGAGTGACACATCCAGTCTTTTCTTAAACATCTGGTTTATTATATATGCAAAACTGTGGTCCAGCCTGCATTTGGTAGCATATGAAGACTTTAATCCCTGTGTATACATCATGAGTTTTATTTATAAATGCTCCTGAAATTCTCATCAGGTGCATGTCAGGGACATGTTAGGGCAGCAAGGACCTCTAGGTGAGAATATGCAACAGAGATTGTCTATGTGGAAGTGGCCTGCTTAAAGAATAACTTTGGAAACCTGATTTTCAGTCTGGTACATTAGTACTAATTAAATGTTTTTAAAATGTAGAAAGTAGACCACTGAACGAGCTTTCAAAAAATCTGAAGTCTGTCAATATCATCTAGAATAGGATATTTCTGTTGGCGGTGTGCGTTGGTTTGTTTGGATTCTTTGATTTGTTTGGGGCTAATTTTTGTCTCCTTTGTAAACAAAGAGGCTATCTTCAGAAGCAAGTGCTTGAAAATTAATTGTGGTTCATGCTTTCAGTAAAGAAAAAAAAATCCAAATTGCTTATATTGAATGGAAGTGCCTACTAGATTTCTGTAAATTTCCATTTGGTGGTTGCACAGTGCAGTAACAGTAGCTGTTTATTTGATAACCTGCTCATCACTGCACTTTGTGCTGTCTATTCCCCAAGGCATTTGAGAATAAAGTGATGTTTCCCAAGTGTTCAACCCACATTAATGTTTCTTGTTTGGCAAATTGAAGAAGGTATTACACTGCAGCTCCTCCTACATTTGTACCAAGTATCTTCTAGGGCCAGGAATTTTGAAAGAATCAGAAGAAACCATATTATGGGAGGAGAAAAGTTAAGTTAAAGTAAAAACAAAACAAAACAAAACAAAAAAAAAACCACCCTCAAAAATAAAACCAAACAAAAAATCCAAAACCCACTTAAAAAAAAAAAAAAAAAAAAAAAAAAAGTGTTCTAGATCCCTAGCTATATAAAGGCTAGCATTTTAAGACTGTATAGCACTAATAAACACTCTGTATGTTGTGGTACTGTGGTATGATTATTCTCCCTTTTAGGTTAACACAGTGTGTTCCTCTATGTAAGTATTCGGCGGTCATGAATTATATGACTTAATTAGTAGGGTTGGTTTCATTGAGGTAAAATTACTGCATCAGTATCACTAAATAACATATTTGCATTAATAAAGCAAGGCAAGTATTTAAACTTTTCTATTTATGAGCATAAGAAACTTTACATTTTTTGTAGCATTCTTTTCAGTTTTTTATGGATTACCTTAGAGAATCCTTCCCTACAATTATTTTTCCCTTTCTGAGAATGACATATTAATATGCTCAGAGCAATAAAAATGCATTCTCTTTATTTTAGTAATTCCAGAGACTGGTGATACTGCAGCTCTGAACACTGGAGATGACAAGAAAGATTATGACATGCTGAGAAAGCACAGACTTATTATGTTGGTTTTGGTATTGATTCTTTGAAAAATATATTGCTCAGCTTTAAAAGTATAAGTTATTTTAGTCAAATTTTCTAAACTATAAGAAATTGTTGGGTGAAAAACCTTCTAAACCTGAGAGATAGACACCAGCTGTATCACCACTTGAACTTTATACCCACATTTTCAACTGAAGTGTCTTCACTCCTGTATGCATGACAGCTTCTCTTCAGTGGACTGAAAAGCTGAGATTCAAGAAGGTTAAATAATTTGCCCAAGGTCATGGACTCAGACTATGTCAGAGCCATATAGGCTGTGTCTTGGCTTAGAGACCAAAGCTGCACCACTAATAATAACTTCCTTCCTTCCTGTCTTCCTTTCTTCCTTCCTCTAGTCCAGAATATTTTATATTATTCTTGCAAAAAAATAATTTTACATACATTCACGTAAACAGTGTGCAAATATTCAAATGTAAACATTCAAATCAAAATGATGTTAGATTTAATTGGTTTTCCTTTGAGAAAGCTGTGAGAGAGCTAGCATTTCCTCTTTGTTTGCCTAGGAGGAAATTTGAGCAGGTGGAGTTAGAGTTAGGAGAAATCAGCTTCCATCTGGATTCTTGCAACAACCTGTACTTTGATCCTAAAGAAAAAGAGAAAAAAAGATTTGTTTAGTGATCCTTTAATACTCATCAAGCTTCTCAGACTCCTCAAACTGATATTAGACTGCATTAGTTTTCAACCACTACGTGGTAAAACCAAAGATATAATTCCATGTTCTTTGCAGAAAACATGGAACATCTATGCCTAAAATTCCAAAAAAATGGCATCTCAGTTGTTAGGAAAAACATCTGTAAAGGGTGAATGATGTAAATAATTTACAGCAATTATGGCAAATTTGGTAATGATAATGATCTTATAGTGGCCTGGCAATCTGGAGTAATTCTCAGTTTTGTTTTACTTTAATATAAATTGTATTTCTTTTTTTTGTCATTGACTTATTTCCCTTCTGCACATGCCTGCTTAGATAGTTGTGAGCTCAGTCTGCAGGTATACCAATTTTTTCTCCAGTGAGGTGTGTCTGTCTGGCAGATGGAATGCAATCGTCTTTATATTTGTACTCATAATGAATTCCTTTAGCTGAACCACTTGCAGTTTGATTTTGGATTTTAATGGTTCAGATGACTTGATTGGACAAGGTACATTAAAGACTTTAACCTTTACTGTGAGAATTGATGTATAAGACCATTTAAAAATCTAAATACTAGATGAAACTCCCTTAATTCATTCCCTTGCTGTACTCCTATGATGGACTGTTTTTGTCAGAAGGTAAATACTTCCAGGAACTTGAGAAAAAGTGAGAAAAAATCCTTGTGATAGCTGGAGGTGATACTTCAGTTCATTGTCATTATTATAGCTAAGAATCTGAATATCTATTAAAAGTCCTATGAATTTATATGTAAGACTCCTGATGCTTCTGAAAGTTTGGGCTAACAGACTATAAACTGCTCCCACAACTCTTATAATCCCCACTTTCATTACTCTATCCAGAACTCACATAATTCTATTTGTTAAAATAAGACAATTAAACATTCATTTTTTGTTTTTAAAATGAATACCTGGCTCTCAGATTTGAAAGAAAAATGAAAATTCTTGCAAGAGATAATACAGCATATTCAGAAACATTTAAATATTACCCTAGTGAGGTACTCTGAAAAACCCTCTGAAGGTTGTCCAGGTGTCTTTGTATTGTTCATGGGTTGCTGAATTAAATAAGTGATAAGTTTCTCCATGATAATTAAGAATAGGAAACAGAGTGGCTTTGTACATACATATTGGACACATAATTCCAAAACTATATTTAACCTATTAATAGCATTTTTGATCAGTCTCCTCCAGTTGCTGAGGGCATTGCTAAATGAATGAATTGCCTGATTATTGGAAGAATGTGGGTTCCAGGAGTGTGACTGTGTGTGTTGTTTGTACTGTATTATGTCAATCTTGTATTCTTTTAGCCGAGTTCTCACATCATTAATTTTTTAGCTCTATTATTAGATATTAGAGGGAATTGTGTTTGTAATGCTCATGAAGGACAGAGGTGTTTATTTGGTTTTGAATGAAATGGCATTTTGTCTGTATTTTAATGGTTTAGTGAACTGTGAATCTTAATGCTGCACATTAAAGCAAATTGCAGCCCCATCAGGAAGCTCTCTCATGTAGAGACACTTTTTATGTCCATTGAAATAGCAATGAAGCCATTCTCTTTTTCGTATCATGATGCATTTTGTAGAGAATGAATACACATCTTACAGACATGCTGTCAAAGTATTTCTGATGTTTTCACTCTGGTAAGTATTGGAATAGCAGGAAATGGAGCTGCATCTTGGGGAAATGTGGAGGTATTTCATGATAGCAACATCAGCCTATCAGACACTTTCCAAATTTAGAGAAGCTACTCAAATCAAATTGAGATAATGTTTAAACCATTACTAATAATAGATACAGATACTAGATGCTAATAGGTACTAGGCTGTTCAGAGAAACTACTCAAATAAAATGGAGATAATGTTTAAACCATTACTAATAATAGATACAGGTAGTAGATACTAATAGGTACTAGGCTGTCCTAGTCCAGCTGAGCCAGATGATGTCAGGTACCTTCAGCAATGAATTTTGCCTTGCAATGTACTGTAGTGAACCAGATCTAGAAGGTGTCGCATGAAAATGAGGTGACAAAATTAAGTCTTCCAGAAACCATGGCTACTTAACAATCTGAGATCTGCTCAGCCTTGGTAGGGTCTGAGCAGTATAAAGAAGGCAGCAGACACAGACATTTTAATCAGTAAGAGCTGTAGAGATGCAGGACTTAATCCTTTTTCAACTTCAAAAAGCACCTTCTTTTCTGTGTTTCTTTTGTCTGACTGTGGCCTCTTTGACAGTTTCTTTCCCCCATGAGAGTTTTCTTTAGAAATGTGTGCCTGAAGTTAAGGTCCCCTAGAGGTAGTTCTGTAACATTTGAATTTCTGGATCACTTTAGGGCAGGTTTTTCAAAGTATTTATATTGTGAAAACTGCAGATGGAAGCATAGTGGGATTTTTCAAAAGCAGTTAAACAGACAAGGCACTTAACTCTCATTTAAATTAATTAGCTATATTGAGCAAGTTCCCCTTGGCACTTTTAAAAGTTCCACTGCTAAGTGTTTATGTCTACATAAAAAAATTATGATTTTCAGAAAGGATGAGCATCCGGCAACTCCCTTTAAAGCTTGACTATTACAGATTTTTAGTAGTTCTGGAAACTATAATTGTCCCTTGTTCTGTGTTCCCAAATGATCCTCCTTTGTTTTGTAGTTCCTTAACACTTCCTGCTCTTTTTTTGTATAAAGCTAATCTCAGAGAAGAAGTAGCATCAATAGTACTAGCTCATAAACAGAAAAAATGATTACACGGGTGAATCTTCTGCACAAGTTCAAGAAACTGGAATCTTTGATACATACAATCAGTGAAAAAAACAGAGATTTAAGACTATTGTAATTATGTTTTGTACTGCATTTACTTATTTCTTTTATCTTATGCAAAATAGTAGCTCAAAAATACATTACAGGCAAAGACTGCTGCAGGTTGTGGAGCACTGGGCGTGAACCAGATGACCAGAATTAGCATGATTGTTCAGTTATTAAGGTCTGCATATACAGAAACACTCAACAGATCTGTTCAAGTGTAATAAAAACACAGTGCTCACTCTGAGGTGGAATTTCCCCTGCCCTTTTCTCTGCTTTTACCACAGTATTGTCTAAGTAGCAGTCTGAGGATATACACACATCAGCATTTTGATTTCAACCAAGAGTCGGTTTGTGAAATGATTAATTAATTCGTAATTAAATAATAATGACTAATTAATCCCAGTTAGCACACTCACTCGTTGTGGGGCAGGTCTTGGCCTAAGTGAAGTGGGTTCCTTCAGGCTGAAATGAAAGCAGAAGATGCTTTCCAGAAGGACAGTTCATCCTCATTAAAGATTACCACTGTTCAGTCCACTGAACTGTGTCCAGATTAGGTCAATACAACCCTCTTCTGCAGACTCTAATTTCAAATACAGACCAATGTGAGCATCAAGTCCTCAATTAACAGCTTTGCTCTGCCAGTTGGTTCTTAATGTGGCACATTTCTTCTTAATGTAGCTATAAACTGAGTTGTCAGATGGTTGTGTTCATGGGAGAATCCCATCTTTGCACAAACTTCCAGACTCATCATCCTACAATGACAGAATTTTCTCAGATATACAAGTATTCTGAAGGGATTTTCAATTTCAAACGCTGGCCAATGTTTCTTGAGACTGTATCTCCTCTTTCTTCTTAAATAGGAAATGAAATACAAAACTGATGAGCTGGAACTCAACTTTTTTTTTATTTTATTTTTGATAAATGAAGCTTTTTGATAAATCTAGGTCACCCTAAATGTGCTTTTTTTGCCTAGAAGATTAATCCAGACAATCCAGATTTTAAAACATAGGATCCTATGTAAAATCCACCTGCCCCAGCCATTCCTTCTGGTTATTTTCTACATTGATTAACAACTTTTTATGCTTTAAGATTCTGTTTGTTTTTGACTTTATCTATCCCTAACCAGTCAGTAGTGCTTATATTCATAACTAATTTATTAGGGAAAAAATTCTTTATCCAGTGAGTTTTTCAACATCCATAACTTTTTATGCTGGAAATGATATATTTTTTAGTTTGTGTCAGATGTATCAAAGTGAAAAACATGAATCTTCAGCAATTGGCTTCAGAAGTAGGAATTTATTCTTAGTTGTTGCCAATGTGAAGTGTAACCTGAAGCACTTTAATGTTTTGCAAACCACAGAGATTTTAAGTGTGTTTTTGGTCAATTAAAACACTGTCAAGACAAAAGTATGTGAAATCAGAAATAGCTGTAAAATTAAGGGATTTTTTTTAAAATTTAAATTTTTTTTTAGTAAGGTAGAGGCTCTAAAAGACCAAAGGGAACTCTCTCTAAGTATCAAAGCCATTGATTCACAATACAATGAATGTGACCTTAGGATGCTTAATGCCAGATAAGAACCACTGTAGCCCCGTGGTATTAAATACTGATCTGGTATAAACTCACCTTGCTAATTCAAATGTGTTTAAAAATTGGACACCTAAGCTTTATCCTGTCAGGCTTTCTGCTGGATGTGATATTGCCTGTCCATGCCATTCTAAGTTAATGCTGGATAAGGTGTTGTCTGCTCTCCTGGTGACTCTGTATTGTGTGCTATAATCTACCCAATATGTAGCACTGTGGTTTTCTGAGTCATCCCAAACTTCTCCACAGGTCTGGATTAATGACCACAGCCTGCTGTTTGCCCCCATGGTTGTAGTATGTGACTAAATCACAAGCTTTGTATTTATTCTCCTAGCAACGATGTGAAGGAGAATTGTCTTTACCATCATGCTGATTTTATCATGGCATGTTCTTTCTCACATCTAGTAGATGAAGCAACAAGGGGTTATGTGGGCTTTTAGGATTTCAGTGATTAAAACCAGCAGATTGTAACAGGTGAATTTTTTCTTGGTGTATCCAGTGCTGGAGCTCTATCAAAGCTGTTTCATACAACACTGGGTTATGCTTGTGCTTTTTAGGAAGCTAACTGCTTAAATGATTTTCTTTTCCGTAGTCACCAGATGATGCATTTTGCATAGTCATCACAATTTTTGATGTAAAATCTGGTTGACTTCTGGGTATTCAGGATCCTTGAAATCCTTGAGTGACTCTGAGGGTTCACAGAGCTGGTTTTATGAGCGATTCTTGTCTCCTTGTTACTCTGTGGTCTCTTGGAGTGGAGAACAACATCAAAGTCCTGCACAGAAGAGAGGAGGAGTTTGACTGCTTGTTGCTGCTTTATTCACCCTGCACAGTGTGTAACTGGTGCTCTGGCTCTCTGGGGAAGGCAAATAAGGCCAGAAATGCGACATTGTGATTTCCTCTCAAGTCTGTTGAAAATTTGCTGAAAAAATAAACTTTAAAGGCCAAAATTACCCCTTTTTTATAAGCTGTCCCCATTCTGTCCTCCTCCAGAAGGAACTGAAAACATTCCTGACGCCTGAAAGTTGTGTTACTGCTGCTTCACTTATGAATAAACCCTCCACATGAAAAAAAAAAAAAAAAAAAAAAAAAAAAAAAGTGCTAAGTACTTAATAGGCAAGAACAAGGAAAGTTCTTTGTCCTCGAGTGCTCAGCACCTCCCAAAGGAATGAAAGGTGGGGCTGGAGCAACAAGGAGTGGTCCTGATGCCCATCAAGGGCTTGGCTCTACCCACAGCTCTGCTTCACTCATAGTGACCTCTGCAGAGCAGGGCTTGAATAAGGGTGGGCTAAGGACAGCTGCCACCAAACTGAATGGGAATTTTAAGTAGAAAATTCTTCAATCCAAGAGTTCCCTATTCAGATTGCATTTGCAGGGCATGCAGGAAGAATACAGAAAGTATATTTTGCTAATGTGCCGCCGTGGAGAAAGCTAGGATTTTCTAAAACAAGATTGCATTGTTCTGTGCTACAAAAGGATCCCTGGACTTATTATATCAGGAGAACTAAAGCAGTAGTCATGACATCTTTTTTCCATTATTATTCAGAAAGCAGTATATACTTATTTTAATCTTCTAGAAGTGTAAACACAACACTATTGAGCATTTCAAGGCTTTGAAGGTGAAAAAGTATAAAATATCCACATTCATGGAAGTAGTAGCATCACAGACCTTTCTTTTCTGGCACTCTTTTCTGCCAGGGCTGATGTATGGAGATTTTAATCTATTTCTTTACTGTACCAAAAATTGCTCTGAAGCTCACTCAGAAAATAGACTTATTTTGTAATTAAGTGTTAGAGAACTACTGTTATTTATATTTGCATGTGATTAACTTCTTACAGCACTGCATATGGGGCTTTTTGCTTTTAAACTAGCCTGGAGTCAATAAATATCTTTACAGATGTCAATTTGGTCAACAGTAAAGAGGTAAATAGAAACTAATGACACTCATCAAGCCTGTGGCATGAATGATTTATTGGACACAATCATTTAACACTTTTTTAAAGTCAGTGCAAGGGAAAGAAACAGGTTTCTTATTATGGTAAACTGTATTTGTGCTGTCAGCATGTAGTGATTTATGACGAACCCGTGGCCAGGATTAGGATGTTATAAATGAAGGAAAAAAGAAGTCTCATTAATTTTTTTTTTTATACCCACAGGTAGAAGACATGCAGTGGGCTAACAGAGAACACACTCATCCAGCATCTGTCTGCAGCCTGCCCTGTAAAGCTGGGGAGAGGAAGAAGACGGTGAAGGGAGTGCCCTGCTGCTGGCACTGCGAGCGCTGCGAGGGATACCACTACCAGGTGGACGAGTTCACCTGTGAGCTCTGCCCCATCAACAAGAGGCCAAACGCCAACCGTACGGATTGCCAGCTCATCCCCATCATCAAGCTGGAGTGGCATTCCCCTTGGGCCATCGTGCCTGTCTTCATAGCTATTCTGGGCATAATCGCCACCACCTTCGTGATCGTGACATTTGTCCGCCACAACGACACGCCCATCGTCAGGGCCTCTGGGAGGGAGCTCAGTTATGTGCTCCTCACTGGGATTTTTCTCTGCTACTCCATCACTTTTTTAATGATTGCAGCTCCTGACACGGTGGTCTGCTCGTTTCGTAGGATCTTTTTAGGACTTGGCATGTGTTTCAGCTACGCTGCGCTGCTTACCAAAACGAACAGGATTCACAGAATATTTGAACAAGGTAAAAAATCTGTCACAGCTCCCAAATTTATTAGTCCGGCTTCTCAGCTGGTGATCACTTTCAGCCTCATATCCTTGCAGCTTATTGGAGTCTTCATCTGGTTTGCTATTGATCCCCCACATACCATTGTAGACTACGGAGAGCAGAGGACACTTGAACCAGAAAATGCCAGAGGAGTTCTCAAATGTGACATTTCAGATCTTTCTCTCATTTGTTCCCTTGGATATAGTATTCTCTTGATGGTCACATGCACTGTTTATGCTATTAAAACAAGAGGGGTTCCAGAGACCTTCAATGAAGCAAAACCCATTGGATTTACTATGTACACAACCTGCATAATTTGGTTAGCTTTTATTCCAATCTTTTTTGGTACGGCCCAATCAGCAGAGAAGGTAAGTGATGATGTGTTTTACATATCAAAACACTTTTTCTATTTTCATCTCTCAATAATTGCAGCACTAAAACATTTTTACTCTTGTGAGTGTGTAATTCTGAACGGCCAAAAAACATGTCAGAATTCATGGACAGTAAAATGCACATTTCAAAAGGTAGGTTTCCTATATATTAACACAAGAAAGTGATTGTTGTGTGACTGGCATGAAAATGTTGACAATTTTTCAATATAACCTTAAATGACTGTTTCTTCTAACGTTTGTTATTGCCCTTCAGTGATGCTGTGGCCTGTTACATGAAGCACTATCAATCTTTGTTATCATCCACAGATCTGATAGAACTGGTAGCATTCCACAAATCTAAGAGGATCAACTTACATTTGTCAAAAATAATGAAGAAAAATGCTGGGGCAGAATGAAAAGAATTACTTTTGTCTCTGGTTGACACACTAAACTTTAAAAAAAATTAAAAGAACCAAAAATAGAATAGGAGAAAATGAATGGTGAATGAAGTGTGTGTAAATTCATACAAGCCATAACTCACTAATTATTATATCAATGCAAAAAGAAAATAATTTCCTGATAATTTAATAAATGAAATTATTCATACTTGGATGCAAAGCGTGTCAGACATGTAACTCTCCTACTCTCAGTTTTAATGGGAAGGCAGAGGTAAATGTTGACTTTGTGAGTATTTATTGAGGTGACAGTGGTGAAAATGACAAGTTAGGCAGGGAAAAGCAATAATACTAGCATCAATCTTCCAAACTGCAAATATTTGATATGTAAAAATCTTAAAAATAAGAAATTAAAGTCAACAGTTTTGCATAAATTCTTGTCTTCTAGCAGATGTTTTGTGTAATATTTTCAAACATTCGTTTTAATTTAATTGGAAAAGACATCATGTGTTCACTTATAATTGTGCAAAGGTTTGATATGTCTCTAATTTAGAGGGCACCCTTGTCTGTGGAATTAAAGAACAGTTCTGTGTGCTGTGATGAAACACTTTCAAACAGAAGGATTGTATGGGACAGAGAGTGTGGCAGAAAAAACATTTTCCTCACTGAAAATTGAAGCAGACTTACTGAATTGGATCAGGCTTATTTTCATGGCTTTTTGGCTAAAGTCAGGGAAGTGAGTACCAAGGTAATGGCTTATCACAGACAAAGTTAAAACATCCCATTTGGCATAGGAGAACATATTTTGGTAAATCATTTTTAAATTCTGACTTTTTTTGTACTTGTGGGCTTAAGTCACAAAAATGCTTTGTTGTATAAATGTGTGGTACTTTTAACAGCAATCAGGTTTATGACGAGTCTTTGGACCAGAAGAATTGAGTCTTGAAACAGGAAATATTTCTCTGCTGGAAACCCTGCAGTGACTTCGATTTACACCATCAGTTCACCTTGGCTTGTAGTGAGGGAGGGTTTGGTTTCAACCTTTAAAGACAAGATTAATGAACATCTCTTTTGCACTTCTGAACACACAATTCCAAAAATCTAAGAAGATCAACTTACATTTGTCAAAAATAATGAAGAAAAATGCCGAGGCAGAATGAAAAGAATTACTTTTGTCTCTAGTTGACATACTAAACTTTTAAAAAAATTAAAAGAACCAAAAATAGAATAGGAGGGAATGAATGGGGAATGAAGTGTGTGTAAATTCAAGACTGAACACACAAATGATGCTAATTCACACGACTTCTAACACTAAATTTTATTTGTTAATTACCATTCTTTTCTTTTGAAATTATTTGTTTTTCTTCTCTCTTCTTTATGGAGGGAAAAATGAGCTCTGTAAGAGCTCTACAAGAGCTCTGTAATTCAAATAATTCTTTTCCAAGTGGTCCTTCTTTTTGCTGCAAATAAAAACATGCTTCCACACAGAGTCTTACAGACATCTTCATAGCAGTTTACATATTCCATACAATTAAAGTGCTTCTCTGAATAGGATAAAAATGTCATCTCTTACTGCACACATATGCATGGTCTGAGTAAACTTATTGTTTTTCATTCAATGCATAGCACCATAAGAAGCAATTTAAAAACAAGGTAATGTATTCTAGAATATTTCAATTTATATTTGATATTATGATCTTTTTGGAGGACGAAACAAATTAAAAAATTGCATGGACTTTTTTTTGGTGTTTACTCACATTGCAGTTATTTTAGAATCCCGAAATTATTTTAATTATTTTTCATGTCTTGAGCTTACTCAGAGAGAACAGAGCAATAAAAGCTGGGAATTTTAAAGTTCTGTTTTATGGCAATGTTTCCTTTGTGAAATGTTGACAGTAATAAATTTATCATGACATTCATTACCTGCTAGGGCTACTTCCAGTTACTAACTTTAGCTACACTTCTGTTTGAATAATGAGTAGTTAAAACTTTTCCAAAATGTTTTGAGGAATTTCAGTTTTCCTAGGCATTAGCAGTGGTTACAATAATAGCAGAAGTTACTAAGCATTTCTTGAAAAAGAGGTGGTACTTAATTAAGTATTCAATTAACACTAATTGAATAAAAAAACTACTGAGCAGCTTTTATTTGGCTGTCAATACCCCTGATTAAAAAAAAAATAAAAAAATCATCAATGCTGAAAATGGATGTCTAGATCCAAAACTCAAAGCTCACCCTAGAGCAGTTAGCTTTAAATTTATTTGCCTTGGGCATCAATTCCCAAAAGTTTAAGTTTCCTAAAGGATTCTGTGTAATGTTTAGAGGAGTGTAAACCTGTAGAATCACCACAAGTCCATACACTGAGTGTTGGCATCAATCAAACTTCAAATATGTGTGATGAAGGTAATTTAAATAAGCATAAGTACTTATCTGCAGACAGACTAGGAATCTTGATTATATGTTCTTGCTGTGAAGCACAGAATGGGAAACTGCTCTTTCTCTCTCCTGTGCTCATGAAGAGTCTTGGGTGTTTGGCTGGTGAATGCAGCTGAGTTAAATGCCTGAATTTGCATGCAGTGACATATCCATAAGAAAAAAACATAGTAAAAGTTAAGGTAATTTGACAAGATGCCATGGGAATACGTTGATTTCTAGTCTTGACATTTGTAACATTTTTAACAGTCCTTTCTAACAAATGTGTGATAGTCCTTTCTAACAAATGCTGTTTCTTTTAATTTGCATTATTTCAGTTTGCATGTAAGTTTGGAACTAAATAAAATTGAAACAAACTACTATATATTATTGAAAAATTAAGTATACATATATATGGTTAATTAAAGAAATGTTAAAGTATAAGGGCAAAATAACCTGGCATAATTCAAGCTTGGTGGCTTGTATTGATCTCCACATTTATTAATTTGTCCTTACTCTCAAGCAGCAGAATATAAATGTGCTATGGTATTAAATACACTGCTTTGAGATTTTAATTCTTACAGATGTCCTGCAGAGAAAATATGAACATTGACTTTAGGTGCTATATGATTTGATTTTTTTATTGTCTAGTTCATGATTTTGTCCATTCATGTTTTGACAGCTACTTCTTTATGAAAGGAACCTACTACAAAAAAATAAATTATTCCAATCTATCATTAAGCTGAATGAAAAATGGCCCCCTAAGACATAAACCATTAATTTTCTAACACTTACATTAATGTCACTAAGGTACTTTAGAGGCAAAGGAGAGAAATTCTGTGAGAAAGCATTCTGTGAATATAGTTTTCCTCTGTCATACACAACTGTACAGCAAAACACTGGAAGTACTGGAATCATCTGGGATAGAGATGTCTGAAATGTCACAATGACCAGATAGCCACTAAAAAACATATTGAATAGCTGAATGATTGAAATTGGTGTTTCAATTCCTGTGAAAAATTAGGTTAAAAAGGCAGATTGCACTAAAACCTTCTAAGGATAGATGGCTGTCTGAAGTACAACCTTATTTAACAAACTGAACTTTGTAAATTTACTTCCTTTTAGTTTTTTTTGGCAGGTGGATAAACCATGTTTATTCACAGATTATTATCACACAGCATTGTTATCAGACATAATTTATTGCATTAATCTGGAAATACTTTTCTTGAATGAGAAGATGAATACTTGCTTCCCACACTGTCAAAGAAGGGATGTTTCACTTTCTGCTAGGGAAAGACCATAAAAAACTCTATATAATTTCTTCCTTCTCCTCCAACTGGAAGCAATTTCAAGGTGTATTCTAACAAGGTAGATAAATTTTAATGTATTTCCAATTATTCTGACAAGTCTGACCTCTCTTTTCATAACTGCAGTATAGATAAATTTTAATTTCATAATAGAAATTTTCCTATAAATTATTATTATGATGATCTTACTATTCAAGCTGTTTTCCTGCTGGATTTATTGTTCAGCAGATCTTATGCTAATATCCATCTGTTTGTTAGTAAAACTAAAAGAAGTTAGAAACAATACTAAAAGTATTCCACTGTTAATTTGACTTGTAAATTACTGCTGTAATTGTCAAGATAAAGAACTTCATTTCTCAGTGGGAGGAAGAGGCAGTAATATAGTTCAGGTAGAGACTTCTTACTTCTCCCATATTTCTAAAAAAATTATACAAATAATTTTTTTTTGTGTGTGTGTTTATGTAATGAATTCTTGATTAAATGTATTCCTGTGACTGCAAGAAAACAGCATCTTAATGATTCCTTGGGCTGTGTTAATGAAGAGCACAGCACTGAGCTTGTTCTTCCCCAAAAAGCATTCATTTCTAATCTTTATCATATATGGAGATCTAGCTCTGCAGGTAGTCCATGCAATACACATCATATGAAAAAGTCCAGAAAGTCAGCTTATAAATTTAGCATTTCTTTCATTTTATGGATTATTCTTGGCTGATTAAACTAGAATCTCTGCTGCCAACACTGCTGCCTCTGCTACATAGCATGAGGTTTAATCTGAGAGACATTTGAAACAGGTTCTTATTTTCCTTATTACACGAGCAGGAGAAAGAAGACTGCTGAAGTGATACATTCCACATTCAGCAATTTATCATTTTTCAAAGCTCCATTTCTGCACTTCTAATGTCTTTTAAATTCAGAATCTTTAGAATATGGGAGTACTTTCAAGACAACAAACTATCAGTACTTGAGATTTTGCATAGTCTAACGTACTAGATTCCTGAGAAGCAGCTCAGAAAACTGGACTTGTTTATCTTGTTTCTACAACTTTCTGTAGCAAGGAGGATGGTGTTTTCTCTCCCAGATAGCAAGTGATGGGACAAGAGAAAACTGCCTCAGGTTATGGCTGAGCAGTTGGATGTTAGGAAAAATTTCTACCCTAAAAGGGTGGTCAAGCACTGAACAGGGAAGTGGTGGAGTCACTGTCCCTGGAGGTGTTTAGAAGAGATAGATGTGGCACATAGGCACATGGTTTGATGATGGACTTGGCAGTGTTAGGTCAGGATTTGATGATGTTAGAGGTCTTTTCCAGCCTAAATGACTGTATTATTCTATGTCTTGGAACAGAAAATTAGTTAAAATTCACCAGATTATCTGATAGAAGTATCCCTCCCTCTCACAGGGAATCACTTTAAGAATGGAGAAACTTTTTGTCATTGTCATTTCCTGCTTTTTCAAACGTCAAATTTCATGAGGAAAATTATTTCTATGCTTTATAATTTCCTCCAACTTTTGACCTAAACCTTAGCAACAATCCTTTGTTGTTCTACTGTAGAAGCAGAGTGTTAAAAAAGATGTGAACTTTTTCACATAAATCACAGTTTATTGCCCAATCTTCCTCTGCTCTCTTTCTGTCTTTCTGTCTGAGGGGAAGTTCCTCGATGGTGCCTCAAGTTTGCCTCCTTTTCACTGTTTACATTTTATTCTCACACAGCTTCAAGTAAACGATGTGCGTTTTTAGAAAATTATCTTTTGTTTAAATTCTTCTCCTCTGGGAGGAGAAAGATGATTGTTGGTGATGTTCACCAACGAAGTTGAAGAGGTGGCTGTCTGTGTAGCCAATCTTTGCCCTGTTTGTAAAATTGTATATATATGGAGTCAGAAAAACAAAATAAGAGCTTTCCTGCTTGACCTCCTGCTGCCTGCCTCATCCTTTCGTGTCCCTAACAGTGACACCTCACTCCCTGTTTTTCTCTGAGGCAGCCTGTTCCCCTCCAGCTGGAAGATGCTCAGTGCACTGCAGGCCATGGTCATGGTTCCCCCACTGGCTGAACAAAGGGTTTCAGCAGCCCCCAAAATCTGTTTTTCCTCCCGTGAGCTGCTGTTGGAGGACAAAGGAGTAGTCACACTTCTCCTGGGTGGCAGCATCAACTGCAAAAGGTACCTGCAATGAGAAACCAGTTAAATATAGAGATCCTCTTCTCTTTCAAAAGTTGCTTCAAGGGAACTCATTCCAAAAGTTATTTCTTAGGAAAAGAATGTGATTCTATTTTTCTTTTTTTTTTTTTTTTTTTTTTTTTTTTTTTTTTTTTTTTTTTCACGTTTATTAGCTGATAAGTGAGACAGAACTGATGAATTAGGTAATTTAAAATACTGTAGGCATTTTCAAAGCTTTTTTTTTTCAGTTTCAACCTTTTCTATCCTTGTAAGTTTAAATTGAAATTTGGAAGCAGAGTAGTTCTGATATTTAAAAAGCACAATTTCAGAAGTTTTAAACTGTTTCCATTTCTTAAACTGAGAAATGTCTGGACTGTTGACTGTAACACCAGCCTTGAGTTTTAAAAAATAAATGAAAAGATTTTTGATGACAAGCACTTTTTTAGATAATACTACTTTTTAAAATTTCTAGCTCCTGTTTACGTTTTTTTTGTTATTCAACACAGTGTTTATCTAAGTGTCAGCAAGTGCGCTTGCTGAATGACTGACTGTGCAAAGGTAATGCATATATAATTTTAAAGACTGCATTTTATTGTTTTAAGATATGCTTATAACCTTTAGAGCGAGTTTTCATTTCCCAGTTTACTTTTATATTAATGAAGCTATGAGGATTTTGAGTGTGTATGCTGAGCACTGATTTTAATTACAGAATCACAAAATTAACTAGGTTGGAAAAGACTTTTGAGATCATCTAGTCCAACCTATGATAAATTTTCTAGGACGTATCACAAAGACAAACAATGCCAGCTCCTCCAAGAAAGATGTGGAGTATTTAGTAAAATATATTTTTGATTTTTTAGCCCAGTGAGACGCTGATGTGTGCACCTGAGGCTTGCAAACCCTTTTCATTTCTGCATAGCTGCATGTCTGTTCCAGCATGAGCATTGAGCTGGCATACCTAGTTGTACACATGGAAAAGATGTGCACCTGGCACATAATGGAAAACACTGGCATTTTGCTTGTCTGACATGCTTGCTCCTGGCTCCGTCATGAATGATGGCTTTTGGCCCAAAGTCAGGGAATGAGCTGCCAGAAAAATTAAATTTTCCTGTGATCAGCTTCCTACCTCATCCTGGGGAATGTCAGAGAGTGGCTAACATGTAGATGAAGATGGAATTGCGTGCTGAAGAATTTTAATTATATCTTTTTTGGCTACTTGCTGGCTTCTGTGATAAGCAATTAATCCTAACTGAGAAGCAGAAACAATTTTGTGAAGCGCAGATAGCTAAATAACTCATCATTTTTTTGTTAAAAAAAATCAATAATCATGGAAAGCTGTTTGTGATGGACCAGAAATGTTTCATAAAGATAATATTGAAAAAAAATACACCTTAGCTACTGAATTTTTAGGAGTCAGATTCACCTCACAAAAAATACTGATCTTTTGTCTCTGATTTCTTCAGTGCCAAAAATCTGGTTGTCTTCAACAAGTGCAGTTTAAGATAGACTTTCCAGAATTTAAAAAAATCTTAGGTTTTTAGGGCACCGTAAGGGCTGGTTTAATTTGCATAAAGTAAAACCAGTGATAACACAAACCATATGGAAAACATCTTTAAGCAAATTTATCACTTACTGAAAAATGTTTGTAAGTAGACAGGAAGAGGGATTTTTTTTTTTTTTCAGCTAAGAATGATTTGATAAACCCACATCTTGGGAACAAAAAAAGCTACTGGTAAGAGAAACTTAATTGGAGCTCTCTCTAACCCTTATACTCTTGATGAGACAAATAGAAAATCTTTAAATAGAACGATGTCTAGAAATTGTGTTGGAACTATTTCTGGGATGTTCTCGGGTTCTTGCTAGCCCTTGCCAAGTTGGAGGCAGTACATTGGTAGCCTTTTTTTATAGCTTTGACAAGGCTTTTACCTCACTGAAAGCAAGTAAACACACGTATGAAAGAAGGAACAAACTAAGAAGGCTTTTAGCTTGACTCTGAGTGGATATTCAGCTTCTTCCTTATTTCCTCCGACAAGAAGTCCAATATTGCATAGGACTCATATGAACATCAATATTTTGGTGTTCCAGACAGGATAAAATGCTGTGGACTGGTAAGTTGTCAGGCACAGGCTTAGCCTAAATAGCAGTGCTTATGCAAGGTCATCACATGCCACATCTTGAGCTTGACACCAGCTCCCCACCACACTGGGAGACTTGATCCCCATTAGGTGATCAGCCCCTGATGAAAGCCACATTACCTTGTACTTCCTTCAGACAAACAGCATTTTCAAGCACATTTATGGTGACTCAACTGAAGTGTTTGCTAAGCACAGCAGGCTGATGTATGTTTCAGCCCCTTGTGACCATTCTGGTAAAGAATTGTCATAATTTGTACGGCTGGGAAGATGGCAGTCAATTGGACATCCTATCAAAATACAAGATCCAGAAGATCCAGACAAAAAAAATAATCTAATGAGATATAAGCCCAGTAAAATTTGTAACAGGATTGATAAATTCAATAAAATTCTAAAATTTCATATAAGAGACAGTGAATTTTAAATTCATGTCTCACATAGATAGAAATACCAGGAATGAGAAATGATGGGAGTCTGATTTCATCATGATTAGTGAACTTTATGCTTACTCTTAAAACCTAAAACTGAATCTAAGGGATAAATATTTCATTAGACTGGTAATACTGAATATGCATGTGAGTGTGTTTACAAGTATTTCTTTTCACATAACTATAAGCTCTTTCGTGCATGAAATGAGAATAGCTAGTATAGAAAGCCCAGCAAAAAAAAAAATAATTTTAATACATGTATAAGAAATTGCTATTAAAAACCAGAAGAAGTCTTTAATTGGTCATATAAACCTATGTTTTAAAATTTATCTTTCAGTTTACAGTGAATCTTCCTGACAGGGAATGAAATGGCAATGGAAAGATCCATGTAAGCTCATCCAAGAGAGTCAAAATTTTATTACAGCAGAACAGAATTTTATTACAGCAGAACATAATATTTTTTTAGTAATCCAAATAAAAATAGATTCATTATGAAATATCTTCTGAAGTCCAGACATTCATTTTCAGTGGTACATAGATTTTGAATTTTTCCTTTCCTAAAATGATGCTTTCCAGACTTGAGAGTGACTCAATTTACCAGAAACACAACTAGTAGAATGGTCAAATGATTGTTTTCATGGTGATTACTAAGGTGATGTTCATTTGATATTGTGAAGCACATGGGATGGTATTGAAGTGATGTTATCAGGCTCATTGATACAACTGGTGGCACAGCACCTGCATAAATCTATTTTCCACAGAAAACATCCTTATTTGTACAATTGTACAGTAAGAATAACTGAACAATGGAGGGAAGAAAGGCAAAGTACTGGATTTTCTCTTTATTAAACTCCACTGAATTTAGATGGAATAGATTAAGAGCAGGTTTTTACAGGTGTGGTGAGTGCCATTCCTTCAGGTACTGCTGAACACTTCTCAATTACAAAACAAGCCCAGAAGGAGATCAGAAGAGAAGAGGGGAACTACTGACAAGGCAGTGTTCATGGAAAATAAAGAAAAAGATTTTAGCTCTGAGGCTGAGGAACACAGTACATTTTGCAAATGTCTTTTCTAGAAAGTTAGAAGTCATAATTGAATGAGGTATAGCAGAAGAGCTCACAGCAGGCAAAGCATCTATCTCCAAATCTAGTCATCAAAAAGACACAGGGAAACCAACGTGGCATGATGCTAAAATTGGTCCCAAAGCTCAAAACTGCTTTACAAACAGTCTCTGTAAGGGAATTGTTTGCACCATATGTTTTCCTTAAGAACTGAGCTACTGAAAGGGTGCTTTAGATTATGGTACAAACTGAAGCAGCTTCCTCCAGAACACATCACCTCCAGTCCTTTTGAGCCATCACACTGCATAAAATTTTATTGATCTACAAAGATCACATGCCTCCATCAAGGCTTCCAGATTCCAAGCTGGAAACTTCTCTGCTATTTCTCCAAACTATTTGCCTTGTCAATGAGGCTTGTAATTTCATTGTTTCCAACCACCATCAAAGATACAACCTTTGGTCTTTTCAATTTTCAACTTTTTGCTGATTAAATTGTCTCTTTTCCCTGTTTGCTTACTTGATAGTTTGTCCAAGACACAGCAGTCATTGCAGCCAGTGCTACTTTTCTTTCTATATCCCAATATCTTATATCCTGAGCATCTTATATCCAAATTCCTCATTCTTTTCTGTGTGACTGAGGACTTAAACTCTCAACTTATCTCTGCATCTCTTCCTCCTCCTCTCCCTCACTGACATAGATGATGGTATTTTGTAATTGGTGTTTGCTACTTCCACTCTTAAATTTAGATGGTTTTACAAACATTTCCTCCTTCCCCTCTCCCTAACATTCTCAACTTTGTCCAAGCTCTAGTTCCTTTGGTTAGTGCTCTACTTCTGAAAGGTTCTGGTAAAGCCACAATCGAGTGAGAGTTTTGCCAGTGATGTCAAGAAACATTGCTGCTTGTGCTGTTCCTTTAATACCTTGTCTGTTTGCATCCCATCTGTGTTTCAAGCTACTAAAAGCTTTTCTAAAGGGACCTGTGTAACTTGGAATTTCGTGCATCTGTGTTATATAAGAATATAGCTGTGGAATTTGATACTATATTTTTCATTTTTTATCTAAAATGTAGGTGACATTTGACTTGGCTTAAAATTGAGTTGGCTATCCTGTATTTTTGTGTAGTTTTAATAAACAGCCCATGTGTGTTTGAATTCTCCTGCACACAAGAAGGCATAAAAATGCATTACAGACCGTTTTTATTTTCTAAGTACCCGAAACAAGGAGAGTGTTAAGGACATAAGTACATTATATCCTTAAACATTGCTTTAGCAGAAAAACTTTTAAGCACAAGAGAAGCATAAAAGGAGAGAAATACATGGTGTGCTTCCTCCTGTCTCCTAGGCAGAGATGTAACAAGCAGATCTGCTTGAGTGACTGTTTCTTTGGGGGACTTTTTGGGTTTTTTTTGGCTTTTCTCTTTAACCTTGTGCCCATGTAGCTCTGTATGGTGGTGGTTTGGCAGGTAGTTTCCAGAGGGCTGGGGGCTAGAGGGGAGCACTGTCAGCTGGCATTGCTCCAGCTGCACTTGCTTTGAGAAGGTGGTTCAGAGCCAGACATTGCAGGATTTGACTATATTCATTTCCTCTCAAGGTCACTAGAACATACAAGGAAATGTCAGAACTGCAGTTTAGCAACCCTCTTCTGTATGACATAAGTTAATGTGATTTCTACGTTAAAAAAGTTATTTGTGTTTCAAAACAGTGACAGTAGGCTGAAGATCTACTCAGTAGAATTTATTTTTAATTACAACGAAGAGATTTTTAAGTGCTGTTTCATCTATGTTCGGTTTCATCTTATAGAGTGCTCTAATACCTTATAGAGCTATGTTTGACTAAAACCCTAATCAGTAATTCCTATCTCCTCTACAGGAGTGAAATAAAGCCTTTTGTAGAATTATGCTAGGCTTTTTACCTGTTGAATGAAAGGATTTAGCCTGATTTTAATTGCCATCTGAACATTAACACAAGCTCTTTGGGCCTCTTAGCCTGTGTGAACACAGACATTCCTCTTGGAGTTGTTGTGCACACATGTTGACAGAAGAACTAGACCCCTACAGTTGTAAAATTAAACCACCAGCACCTCTCCAACACGTGCATTGCCTGAGAGCCAGTGCTGAGACCTATTTTTACTGCAGTTAACACTACCATGCTGTTTAAAATGACAGAGTATAAGGAAGTAACTTAGATCTAACCTGTCAGGTTAGCCAGAAGTGATGGGATTCTGAGCAACAGAGTGTTTATTTTCTCTGTGCTTATTTTTTTTCTTTTTTATTCTAGCTTTTTCAGCACTGGTAAACAATACTCTCTTCCTCCTATAAAGCCACCCACTTGAGTGAAGTATATTTCACAGAGGCCCCAAATTCTATGCCTTATTGACTTCTTGTTGAAATCACTTTTTCAATATATTCACAGCTCATCTCTCCTTTTTTCTTCCCTTAACCAAGCCTTATTTAACTGTATTTTGAAGGATCACATTCTCTTTCCTTAGGAAGTTTAAATGTGTGTGTTTTCTTATTTAGCTGATGACTGTGTTTTGCTCACAATTTAATTAAGTGTGTGAGTAATATCTGTGTTAAAAAAGAAAAAGGAAAGAAAGCCCTCTGTTACATCCTAGAAGCTTCAAGTACTCAGATTTGTCAAAGAACATCAAGAGAACTAGAGTACATGTAATTTCCAAAGGTGATCCCTTGTTGTCCTGTTTCTTTACTTACACAAGTCTCCCCTTGATGCAGTCTATTAAAAATATACTTGTCTGCAGTTTCAGAGATCATGTCTGCTTATTGCAGATGGATAAACAGCTGTCTAACAGGAAGTGTAGCTATTTCAAAGATACAGAAGAGTTTTTGAGGGAATATTTTAACAAACTGGTGGTGTTTAGGGAGCCATTATGGCTGGAAAAACTTAACAAAAGGAGCTAGTTTTCATGGAAAGGCTAAAAGTGTAATATTTTAATATGCCCAAGATATTCTGCTATAAATCCAGCCATCTAGCACTTGATTTCATAGTTCTGAGAATTTTGTATCTACTTGATATATACACTTTGTGCAATGTCCAGCTCCTTTATATTGTTTGTTTACCTGTGCTCAATATGCAAAAATTACTAATTTCTTTGTCTTTGTTTTGATATATTCAGTTGTCTTCAAAGATTACTGAACAATTTTGAGAGGAAACAAAGTATTCAGTAGCTGTTCTGGAAAGTTTATGGAGGCAGCAGATTTCTGTTTTCACTCAATAACCTTCCTGGCCTCTTTTAAATGAGTGACTAGCTAAAGATTGTTATGAGAGGTCTCCTAGGACTGCACAGGGAGAATGTTTTAGTAATGGCTTTCTTTTTTATTCCTGTGTTCTGATTTGGTTATGCAAATGAGGAGAAAGTAGCTGTCAGTGGATGGAAAATTACGTGTGGAAATATTGAATTAATTCTCAGCAAGAGGCGTTTGGATCACTTATAATGTTAATTGAGGTGGGCAGGACATTTGGTGGAGTCATTGTCCTGAAAGTTTCCCACTCTGACAGACTTTCACATGATCACTGTACAGAAAATAAAATGTTGCTGCTTTGTACATAGATCCCTTTTTTACTTTTTTTCACAGTATGAGAATGCCAGGACTTCACCTCTGTTGCCAGTATTCTTACAAGTCCAGGCATGAAGCCATAGTTTTAAATTTCAGTTTAATTAACAGTTTTCCATGTTGGTTTAAGGTTTGTTAAGACACTCTTTTGAGTCTCTGTGGAAAAAAATAATTCCACAATGCTCTGTAGCAAGTTTATGAAGCTACTGTTCTGGGAAATATGAGACCTAGTCCCTCCATTCTCAAGAATGGTTATGAGGCAAAACAGTCAAATCTTAACAACATTTATGATGTAAAAGAATGCCACTACCTCTTCTATCTCTCATAGCTCTATTTGATTTAATTTGTTTTTCTTTCAAAGGCCTGAAAAGAAAATATATTATGCAGTGATAAATAAAATACTTTTTAGTTAAAAATGGTTAACATAGTTGATTTGTTTTTATCTGTGAGCAAAACCAGAAGAAATGCATCTGATTCAACCCCAAACAATTTTAAAATGATAGCTTATTTGCCAAATCAGAGGTAAAAAATTGTCATTGGCTTAAGTTCATTATCTTTTATCCTTTCTTCATGGAGTGCTGTGTACAATATTCTCCACCAGCTCTAGGGGAAACACAGCCTTCAGCTACAGCTGCTTGTAAATGGGAACTGATGACTAACACAGAAAAATGACACAGCTCCTTTCCCAGGAGATAAAGGATATCTCAGGATATCTCCACTGAAATCGTTGCTGCCCTTGAATCTGTTAGTGACACTAAGAGGGGTGACAATAGTCTTTGTTACTGTGATTCCATGCAGAGTTCAGTGCAGTCCTCTCTAAATCCACTGGCAGCCAAGGCAATTCTTTTTTTCCTGCAGCTCTGCCTGGCATTCCCAAGCAGTTCAATGCCACATCCCTCAACAATCTGATACAGCTTCATGATCAAAAGTGCAGATGTACCTGAATATAAAAATACAGAATGGGTGCTCAGCTTGATTTGTTAAAAAAATATGGATATTGATCTAATACCAATATCCAACTATGACGGACAAAGACTCTCTAACAGTTTGAAGTTAGAAAGTGTGTGTTTATCACGACGCCGGGCAGCGTGCGGGATCGCTCCCAAATACACACACCGCAATTTACAGATGATCACAGGGTCTTTTTATGGACAGGAGTATTGAATACCCAAAACACAAATGCATATTCATGACTCTGGTCCATCCCATTCCCCACTTCGTATGGTAATTAGCCAAAAAGCAATTAAGCATGCGTAGTTTGTTCTTTGAAATGGGTCGGTGGTCCTTTTTAGGGGGTGGGGTCTCAAAATGATGAAGTAAGATGGGTCTTCCTCGCTTTGCCTTTTTAACCTTTTAGTGTTGGTGACACCAGGATCCTGTTTTTTCAAGACTATTTGATTTATGATCACATTGTGTCCTTGGAGTCTCTTCATTAAGTTGACAGGTCTCTTGATTTATCGGTTCCTTACATCTGGCTTATGTTAAAAAAAAAGGGAGTTTACCTCAGCAATGTCTAGTTAGTAAAAGGGGAGTCTACATGCTAAAGTCTTTTATTCTTCAAAATGTAAAGGGAAGTCTATGTCAGCAAGTCCACGTCTACTTTAACTAAAGTCTTTAATTCTTTAAAATTAATATCTCAAGCTGTAGTGAACTCTGAAGGGATTTTACTGTGGTAGGACTTTTGTCTAGCCAATGGATGAGTGTTTTGCTTTTATAATGAGTACAGGACCTGAATGCAGAGGAGTAAGAGGCTAAACCCTTAAGTGCCAATGCACATCGTTGTGGTGTATTATATGCTCATAAAAGTGTGGAGGTAGATCCCAAAACAACTATTAATCCTGCAGATACACAGATAAGCCTTCACACATCTGTCAGAAACCAAGGATCTAACAATATTTTAAACAATTATAATCATAAAAATAAGGCATAGTATCATTTTTTAGTGCTAGAAAAAAATTAAGGCATAAAATAGAATATGTAAGTAGAATAGAACTGTGGGTGATTTTTGTGTCACTTTTTTCCTACTTATTGGTTTCCCATTATATGGCATTGTTGGTGGTGTTTATGAGCTCCTGAAAAGCTTTTATGAGCTGTTGAATTTTTGTTCCCCATCTGTTTTTTTGAAGCCCTACTTTATGTTTAATCAATCATTCCATAAAAAAAAAAATATAGTAAAACTAACCACCACCACCTCACCCACATTCATTAGGTAGCTGTGGTTATAAAAATTATTAATTCCTGTAGGATCATGTCTTCATTTCTTCGTGTCTTCATCCTGAAGTTTCCAATTTTTATTCTCTGCAGCTAAAAATTTCTGCATCTGTAAACATGCTGTGATTTTCCACTAGCATAGCAACAGTATACTTTTTAAGTGGAGACAACAAATGCTCAATTATTTGTGATTACTCCAAGATGCTTTCATCTGATAATGCAAACCACTGTGTTTAATACCTTTCAAATGTATAATGTATGACTTTCCATCCTAGTGGAAAGCTTTTAGGCTTTATGCAGTTCATGAAATTTCCTAATCTGACATAATTGTTGTGGCACCAACAGTTTGAAAAGTACCTCTTCCTTTAGAATCCTGCTGATCTACAGGGGGCCTGTTCTGACAGCAAAGTGCTGTGTGACTTGTGGACAGACTGCTTAGTTACTGCCTTGGAAGTAAAATGGGGACAATTAACCTCCCTCACTTGGCCTTTCTTCTGGCTGTGTCTCTCTCACAGAGATTTGTTTCTTAAAATGCTTGTGCCCTGGTTTCAGCTATGGTTGAGTTCATTTCTTCGCAGTAGCTGTTACAGCACTGTGATTTTTAAAAATATTGGAAAGGTGTAATTACTGGAGGAAAACCAGTTTGCAGTGTATTTCACCAGAGAAGGTCCAAGGGAAAACCCCCACCAGGCTTAATGGTCCCGTGGTCTTTGTACAGAGTTGGTGGGTAGAGCTCAATGAATAAAGGAATATAAGATCACTGTGACCCCCTTTTAAGAGAGCCAGATAATGCAGTTCCCTTGTGGCAGTATTTGTTCTCCAGACAGATAAGCTGGGATTTGTTTGAGAGCAGGCAGATATGTAGGGTGTGTGAACACGGTGACCCTAGGCTTCTAGTCAATATTCTGAGTTCCAAGTCCAGGTTCTTACTAGAAATTATGTTTGGAATGACCACACCTGCCACTGGCTTGTCTGTCATCTTTTTACACTTACAAGTGCAGTATTTATCAAATGTTGTGCCTCTGAACATGCAGTGTATGGAAGCTTTCAAATATTAAAATAGTCCAGTAGCACAGAAGCTACCCTTTTATATCTGCCAAAATGTTTAATATACAGTAATTTTCTGGGATTTGAAAAATATTTAATTAATAATTAGAGTCCTTAAACTCATAGGATTTCAGTGGTCTGAAATAATGACCTTTAGACAAGCAAACACTTACTAAATTGTACAATAATTTTACTAAATATCTTAGCTATGTCAATTTTTTAAACATTTGCATAAGCCATAAGCATCGACCCTGTAGCTTCTGTTTTTTATAGAGAACATTACTGTGGCTGTTGAATTTTTTTTGCAGGGAAAAAAATAGCTTTAAGGAATATTTCAATTTTTTTTTTCTTTTTTTTTTTTTTGATTATCAGAAGACATAAGATTTGATGTAATGTCCAGGAGGCATTATTATGTCTTTGCATGTCTCTGATATTCTGTATTACTTTGCTTTGATAAGTTTTTTTGGTAGTTTATTCCACACACAGTTTCAGTCAATCCTATTTGCACACATACAATCTCTTCCTTTAAAATCCTGGTTTTATTGCCAGATCCTTTAACAGCCTGTAACTTCTGATAGTTTGTAGCCCTGAATTATCTGACTTTTTAGCATTGACAAGGAAGAAAAATAAAAAATTTAAAAAGTAAATGAAATAATGGCAGAACTCTGGTGGCAGAAATATGAGTAAGCTTTGGCAGAACACTGGGGAGATTATTTGTTGTCAGAGGGTGATGATGGAAGGAAACTCCCAGTTTTGTTATCTGTGTATTCAGAAAGGGCTGACTGCTGCAGAGTCACAGGGCTTTGAAAGAATGAAAATTAGGGACTATTCACCCCCAAAGGTGTTGTCAGAAAACCCTCACAGTGTGGTACTCATATGAAAATAAAAACTTGAAATGATGGCCAACTTGAAAGGTTTTTGCTGGAAAGAAAGCAGACAGTTGTGATTTTAAAGTACACTGAGAGCCACGATTGAGAATTTAAAAAGTTTTATGATAACATAGCACCATTATTCTGTTAAAACTTTGAGATTCAGGACGTTCTGAGGTAAACTTTTTCTTTATTGCTTTATTTAAATTGATTTCAATGTTCAGTTAATTGGTGCAAATAAAAACTTTTATATTCACACTTCCTTCAGTCATGTAATCAGTGCCATCAAAATCTTTAGTGTTTTCCAGAATTACAAATAGTAAATTTCAGGATCTTCATATATAACTTCAGAATCCCTAATTAAAGGGGTATATGTAGGTAGCTTAGCAATTATGTAGGCATATGTAGCTAATTAACCCTTAATTTGTACTTCTTTTTGTCTGAATTTTAGTTTCTCTTTCTGAATAGAAGGAAAATATGAGTAAACACAAATAGATTATTTGTTTGGGGGAGGAGGTATTGTTTGTGGGATCATTTATCAAGTATTAGTAGCCTAAAGCATAAACCCACAAATGTAATGTTTAAATTCTTTTTCTCTGAACAGAACTGCACTTTTGTTTCTGTTTAATGGGCCTCTGTATAAGTGATAAAGATCATCTGATACAATATGATCTAAATTTTGGAATAAAACCCTGAGTCTCTTGTGAAGAATTTAAATGTCTGAATCAACTTTGCCCAGAGATAAGGAACGAGGACTTTTTCAAACATTTGATTATTTCATAAATTGTGTTGGTAAAATAGGAAAGAAAGCTCTTTTGGTCCAATCAAAAAATACATTTTACTTTTTAAGCAAAGTGGCACAGAGATATATTAGTGAAAAAATACCTGTAGACAACATTTTAAGCTATGGATTCCCTTAGATCTCTTCTGTTCTCAGAAACTTTCTTACACACTCCTAAAAATGGTAGCAAGGAGTTCACTGTTTCCTTAGAAATTAGAAGTGAGGTTTACAGAATTCAGCATCTGCTATTGCAGGTTGATTTATCCTGAATGAGGATACAAAGGTAAAATGCATCACACTGTCTGACTTGTGGTCTGGTTTTTATTTTTGGAAGACGAGCGCACATCATGTAATTTTAAGGGCATTGATTGAGTCGCATTGACCTCACAAGTGACAGCAAAATACAGTCATTTCATTCCTTTTGGTGTCAGATTCTCATCCCTTTTGGTGTCTCATCCCTATTGGTGTCAATACTGCATATACCCTTGTGATGGGCACCATCAGTAATCAATATGATGAAACCAAGAAAGGAGGATGACCATGACTTGACTTGTGCTTCAGTCAAAGCTGTCCATCAGGAAATGTGGTGTAAACTGTGTGGACTTTACTATTCAGCATCTAAAGAAACAAATTTAAATGCTGCATCTGAAATTAGGCCTGGTCATATGTTGGCAAAATGAGACTACAATATGATAGTCTATCACTGAAAAAAATCCAGAAGTGTCTGGTTTGTGTGTTGCAAACTTTCACAGACAGAATTCTTGCTAAAGAATCCACTAACTGGCTGAAATATGTACCAGAGGGTGATGGCCATGTGGAGATCAAACAGAATGGTCTGTCACTGACTTTGCAATGGCATCCTCAGCTGGTTTGGATAAGGCTCCCTGAACTATTTTTATTTTTTTTTATGGATACACCTCTTAAGCAAGTTCATGAAATTCTCCCATTTTGCAAGGCTGGTTTTGGACTGCTTGGGAAATGATGACTAAGCATGCCGCATGTCTACAAAAACAGAGCCCTGCTTATTGAGCTACATCACGATTACATGGAGAGTACTAACCTGAATTTCACCCTCATGCAACAAATTAATTTGAATTCCGTAGATCTTGCCACACTGTTAAATATTTTCCAACATTTTTAGCCACTCTCTGTGAAATGCATACGAATAAGGCGCTGAAAGCAAAAATGGAGCAAAGCACTGCAGCTAAAACTTACGTAATGTGTTGTGTTAAAAATCCTCAAATTCATTTTCCTGCCCTGTTGGGCCAAGATGAAGAAGCACATATGGTGAGGAAAGCCACTTGCTGTTGGGAGATCTCTGCATTCCCTCTGCACAGGGAGGAACAATTTAGCCTCATCCCTCACTCTCTCCTGTTAATCTGGCACAAATCAAATGCAAGAGGCAGAGCGTGAATGCGGATAAGTGAGAGGATTCAATTTCCTGTCTCATGTGGCTAAACGTTTCTTGTTAAGTGTCAGGTTTAGAGCTGAGTAAACAGTGGAATAATATGTTTATGGTTCCATTTATACAATTCAGATTGTGATTCAGTAAGCATTCTCCCTATTTTCTTACGTTTCTGTTACAACTACAAAACCTGCAGTTTTGCTTGGAGTATATATATGGAGACTAAATGGGCTTTCAACCCCTCTTTAGCATTCCTGGTTTTTTTTTGTAGATTTTGTATTTTCATATGAGTGGAGGAAAATTATGAGTAATATGGATAAAACGTAGATTAATGCAAAATATATGCAACACAAGATAAAAGAAAGTTCCTTCTGTATGTATAAGCAATAGAAAAATTACTTGTGAAGACAAAAATTATATACTACCTCTTTCTTCAATATTATGGTGCAAGAGGTCATCACTTGAGAGCAAATACCCCATGGACACTTTTGACTAGCCTTTAAACATGCCTTGGAAATGTTTGAGTAAAAGCCAGAGGCTGCAGTGATTAGGGTGAACAAAGCTGGTAAATGGAGACTGAGAATGGTGGCAGAAATAGCAACTGATTGGTAATAAAGTGACAAGAGAAAGGGTCTGCAAAATTTCTTAAATATTGTATCTGATTTAGATTTCACTTTTCTTTTTGCCTTCTAAAAGTAGGAAAGTAGGAACACTGCTAATATAAACTCTAGAGTTCCTATTTACAGCCCAAAAGAAGAAGAAGGAAAAAAAAAAAAAAAAGTGTTTTTAGAGAGGTAGGGGGGAGAGGCTGTGGGGAAGGACAGGAAATTATTTTTAATCTTCTAAGTGTTCCCATACTTTCTGCCTCCTATTATTCCCTCCATTCTAAAGTACTCTTAGCCGTTGCCTGAACAGTCTCAAGGCATTAATAATGACTTCATTCCGAGCTCCTGTAGGAAAAATGGGGCCATCCAGTCAGGGAAGGCAGTGAGGGCAGGATACTGTGTCAGGCAACCTGTCAGATAATCACAATCTAAAAATGCCTTGGGAGATAAAAGTGGAAGAGGCTACAAGGTAGGACACAGGGAAACAAAATGTCCTGAGCTAAGGGTTCATTCGGAAAGGGTCACTAGGGAGACAGTGGCTAGGGTCATTTGTGCTATTAGAGGATTTGTGTAGCTGGTAAATAACAGGGCTTTCCTTTTCATAGATATTTTATCATGCACTCTGTATTATTTTACCTCTTAGTGGAACTCAGTCGATGGAATATGGTGGGCTTAATAGCTATGTAACACCAGCAAAAAATATATTTTAGTTAGAGTTGTCATGGGTCATCTGTTACTTCCATACAAAATATTGCCTAGTACTATAATAGTCTGTCACAAACACAATTTACACACGCTGCTACTGCATGAAAACAATGGTGTGCTAAATTTGACTGGACTGTTCTTACTCCAGGCCTGATTACTTATGCAGTTATGAAGCTAAATAATGTAGAAAATAACTGCATACATCTTGTGGCACCATGCTTATTCTTTGTGATTTCCAAAGCATGAAAAAACAAGTCCATTCCTTTTGGAAAATTAATATTGTAAATGCCTGAAATATAGGATGGATTTACTAACCATTGATAAAGTAACAGCAACAACTAATTGGTTCTCCAGATTTATATCCATGATGGAAGGACATACAATAAAATCTGCGAATCTAACATAGGGATTGGTTAAATTTCTTCCAGATAGAATAAAGTATGGAAAATATATGCAGTTGCATAAAAAACAAAACAAAACAAAACAAGACAAAACAACAACAACAAAAAAACAACAACAACAACAACAACAACAACAACAAAAAACCAACCAAAAAAACCCCACAGCCCTAGTTATTTTTATATCCATCAAAAATTAAAAGAAAAAAAAAAAGTTGGAAGTCAATTCAGCCAATTTTTATGTAGAAGTGGAGTTCCTAAACTGTCAGCTAAAGAAGAGACAAACAAGCTGTGCTGTGAGCTACTCCTGACAAGATATTATAGGATATTATCCCTCCATGAATAGTCCAATATGGAAAAATCTTCAGATAAAGACCATGACATTTCTTGTCAAACAGCTCGAAGAAACATTTCCAGTGAGCTGTTTGTTTTTGACCAAATCAAACAGAAGTCTGTGGGCTTTAAGCATATTTTTTTTAATCTTCCAGAACATATTACTAAGTTTAATACCTTATAGATGGAAGTTGTTTTTGGCTTCCATTTTGATCATTAACAGTAATATTCTTAAGCCATATCTACAAAGAATTGCCGACATATCCGGAGAGCAGAAAATAAAGTTAACAAACCCACAGTCACATACCAAACCTGACTAATATAGTTACACTGGCAAAATCCCAATGTGTGGTTATGCCAGAAGAGGAAAGCTAATGTTAGTTTTGCATCTGTCATTCAGTGAGGTGATGTAACTGTGCTGGCAGGAGAGTATCTCTTTTTGGCATACTTTGAGGGGATTTGACAGTGTAGCCCCAGCAGACTGGCTAGTCATGGAGGCTTTTTAGTTTATTACAAGCATTAAATTTTGCATGGAAAAATGAGTGATCTGGCAAGATAAAGTATTTAAGTTGGAATAGTCCAAGACAGCAGTTAAGGGAACCAACAAGGTTGGCTCTTTTTGTCTGGCCACCATTTTTCAGGCTGCAGGCTGTATTCCAACACATTGAGTCAGGTTCGCTGAAAGCAAAGCAAATTGATCATCTCATTAGTTTAAAAGAAAAAAGAGTGTTGATCCCTGTATTTAGGTGCATTGGAACCATAACTAACAAATCTGGAGATGGTTCTTTTTGTTTTGTTTTTTTGTTTTTTCAAATGATGGAGAAGCACTATCTAGTGACTGATAATTGCATGGTCATATTCCCTTTGACATGCAACTCATCTTTGCAATTTTGCTGTGCAATGGCAGGTATTAATTATAGTTTAAGAGCAGAAAAAACAAGAACTGTCTTTTAAAATTTGTTGTAAGGTAGAGGAAGGAAAACAACCTTTTAGTTCTTTCACTTAACTGAATTGGTTTTCCTCCAGAGATGGAATGTCCTATTTAATCATTACAGCAGCTGGGCAGCAACAATCTGAACATACAGGAGTATAAACCAAAGGGATTTTCTGTTGAAAACATTGGCAAGATCTTAAAATATACAATCTGTTGAATTCTGAGTTGGCTTTGAGCAATGGATATGGAGGAACAAAGGACTTCGTATTAATAAATAACGCCTATAAAATTGTTTGAGGACTTGAAACCCTTAATTTTTGTAAAATATTCAATTAAGCCATACCATAAAAATAAGGACAATTAATCAAACTGATCAGAATCCCATGTACTTTATGCAGGTTTCACCATATTTCATTGTATGACTTTGAGTAGTAACTTATAATTACAATTATTGAAATATTTGTTAATTAGGTTACTTACATATCCATAATTAGCAAATTGAATATAAATAAAGCAAATTAAAATACGGTCCTTATCTCAGTCTTTTTTATTTGTTCAAGAAGACAGCAGGAAAGTCAAAATGTCAAGCATATACCGCAGAGATAAAGAAAGCAAAGTATTAATAAAGTCATTAAATTGTTCAGTAACACCACTCATTTTTTTATTTCAGATAATTCAGCAACATGTGTTAATTACTACTACTACTACTGCAGGACTTGTGAAGCAATACCTAATTATAACTATTACTACTAGCTTATTTGTGGTAGCACATTTTCATTTCCCATTTTCAGATAAGCAACTAGATAGTACTCAATTTTTCAGAACACTTTTGAAAAAAGGATTAAAAGGAAAAAAAAGAAAAAAAGGATTTAAAAACATTTAGCTGTATAAACAAGTCAATTTGTCTCACATTGGTGCCTGGAAAAATCATTGAGCAAGCCCTCTCAGAACAAACTTCTGGTCTCATGAAGGAGAAGAAATTTACTGAAAATAGTCCGCATACCTAGCCAACCTGATTGACTTCTTCAGTGGGATGTAGGTATTTGTGGATGAGGGCAAAGCTGGGGATGCTGTTTACCTTGATTTTGGCAAGACTTTTTACACTGTGTCCTGCAATATTTTGGTACCAAAGTTTGGGATGTTACAGTCTTGGTGGGTGTGCATCAGATAAGAGTCAGTTTGGATGAAAGGGATCAGAGGATCATGGATCTATGTCATGCTCTATTTGAAGGCCACAGGTGGTCTTTTCTGGGACCTGTTTAACATCTTTACCAGTGGTCAAATTGTAGATGGCGACAAACTGGGGTATAAATGCTGAGTTGCTAAAGGCAAGGGTTATCATAAAAAGACACCTAGACTGGATGGAGGAATGAGCCAACAGGAAACCACATAAAATTACCAAGGCATGATGCAAAGTTTGGCACATGGAAAGCTAGAGACCTTGCAATGGTACAGGGTGAAAACTGATTTTTTTGGGGTAGAGATTCTGTAGGAAAGGCCACAAAAGCCTCAAAGACATCAAACCAAGCATGAGTTAAATGACCCATGGTCACAAACAAGGCCATCAGCCTCCTGGGCTCTGTTAACAGAAGCAGATAGGTAAATTGAGGGAAAGGATCACCTCTCTCTATGTGGTCCTCATTAGGAGACATCTGAAATCCTGACCTCCCCGTACCTCCTTAGACACCTAGCAATAGACTGGAGCAAGTTCAGCACAAGGGCCATCATTATTGTTGGTGGCTGGGGCTCTTGCTCTGTGAGGAGAGGCTGAGGCAGCTGGGCTTGTTCAGCCTGGAGCAGAGACAGCTTTGGACAGGCTGAACAGCAGCCCCTTGTGCCCATATCTTGGTCACTGAGTGAATGAAGCCAGTCCCTTCACAGTGGGGGTGGTAGGAGAGCAGGAATCCATGGATATTAATTGAAACAAAAACAATTTATTCTGGCTAAAAGGAAAAATTTATTTCCCTCTGAATTCAGTAAGGTTCAAGTGGTTGCCCAGAGAGGCAACAGTCTCTCTTCATCCTGGAGGATTGAGAGCCCTGAATGGATAAAGACCTGAGACACCAGGTCTGACTGCACAGCTGACCCTGCTTTGAGGAGAACATTGGGCTAGAGACACAAAGTCCCTTCCACCCTGAACTAACTACACTGATACATGAAACAAAGTCTTTTGAAAAGAATGCAATCAAATTATTCAGTTAAACCGATTTGGATTCTTGTAAGGTTTTATGGATTTTCAGCTCGAGGGAAAAAACAGGTCTTGATTTGGTACAAAGCCTCTTTTTAGCACTGAGAAGCCTCAGACAAGGGATAAGCCATTTCCCTCCCAGCAGTAATGCTGACACCATCATATAACACATTAGATCAGAGTATTGCAGATGTTAAAAAGCTAAGAGAGGATTTTACACCAACTCCTCATGGCTCAGGCCAACATATTCCCACGTTTAGAGTTCAAGTTTGAACAGCTAGAAACTGATGGATAGAAAATGAAATCTCTTGGTAGCTATACTTCACATTCTGCCTGAATCTAGGTCTGTTCTGCTCTTGTAGTCAACATCTTTTCAGGCTGACAACAAATCTCTCCTAGTCTTGTGGCAGATGATAGCAGTGACTGTACAGGAATTATTTCAGAACTCTAAAGGGAAACACAGTGGCTTGTCTTCTCTGTACAGTGTTACCATAGCAAGAGCAGGTGGATGTCTGAACATCCTGGTGTACAGATTCACCTTGTGCAATCAACTCCATTTGTGAGAGTTTGGGTCACTCATATTTCCCCTGAGTATACTACAGCCAAGGTATACCAGAGTCAGCTCTGAATCAGTCACAAGCCTGTTAGTGAGGAAAACACATAATCAGGGAGATCATGTGGGTGCTTTATTGAGAGCTCTGGGAGCCGGGGTACAAACCCAAATCCAACTCCGACGAGGGTCCAAAAGGCCCCAATATTATACCCCTCTGTTACACAACTCTATGTTAAACATTAACCTCCATTGTTCTATTGTATACGCCCAAGCATGAATTTTGGTAAATATCTTCCCTCGTGATTCTCATGATTCTAGTTTGAGATAATAATCACGTTCAGCTACCAACAATTGTTACAATTATATCATGTATCTTATGATGATTAGGTACAGTTTCACCCGACCTAGTAAAGGATAGCTTTATTTCCAAGTACAAATCGTCCCAACCTTGTCCTTCTCCCCCCACCCCGATTACCCAGGCAAAGTTATACTCGATTTGGTTGGAACAATGAAAGCAACATCCTGGTTGCAGTGAAGCTGAGGCTCTATTCCCAGCTTTTTGGTCACAGAAATTATTAACCCCATTTTAACAAGCCCACCTTGTTGTTGGTTCTGCAGTGCAATTTACACACTTTTACTGCTGCATACCTTTTGGACATAAGTGTCTATCTTCTGGCATTGCTCCCAGAAAAGTTTAAATGTTAGGGTTTTTATTTCAGGGTTAATATTCTTGACAGGTAGGAATGACAGGGGAAAAGCAAATGTTGGATGCTGACATCAGAGATATTTTAATGCTGAGTCTAGCATTACATATTTTAATTACCTATTGTACCTATTATGCAGTATCACCTATTGTAAGAGGTAACAGATTATATCTGCTGAGAGTTCAAATATATAAATAATAATAATAACATTTAAAAAAATTGTGGAAGGACTACACTGTTTTCACTCTTTTATTATCTGGGATAAACTAACTGAAACCTCACCAGAGAAGGCTGCAGTTAAATTGAAAAAAAAAAGAAAAAAAAATAAACCCAAACCAAACAAAACCCTAACAACCCAATGCAAAACCCTCCTATATTCAATTTATCCTGGACATACAAAGAACAAAAAGAAGGTGAAGTTTAGAAGGATAGTTTGCACGGGCAGAGCAGAGGGGTGGAGGGTGTATGTGTCATTACTGCTCTACCTTGTTGCTCTCCTGAAATCCTCTTCTGAGATAGCACAGGGATGATCCTCTAAGATAATACTGCTCATTTCTGTGGGAGTCAGCAGAATCCTGCTTTGCCTTAAGAATCCTTCAGATAGACAAAGAAGAAATTTAAAACTTATCAGAGTCGCACAGAACAAATCATGTTTAGCATGCAACACAGGTTCATTCGAAAGTCTTATTTGAAAACCCTTATTTTGAAAGTCTTTTGCAGTGGACTTTGAAAGGGCTGTGGGTTAGTTGTAGCACAGAACATATTGTGTTTAGCACAGAACATATCTACCCTCTGCACTGAAGCCAAGACCCTGGTGCCTGCTTCTAAAATTCAGTTCAGGTAAGTGGGTTTTTTTTTCCTGCTCCAGAGTGTGTTAGGGAATTCACAAGGGTCTTCTGCAGTGAATAAATCTAACAGAAAATCTGTACTGCAGTAATGTCACAATCAATTAGGGAACAAAATAAATCAGAATGACACCAAGGCAAGTAAACACTCAAGTGAGACCTTTAGAGATTAGTAGCAACCGAGAGGAGATAGTTTTATAATATGAAGATTTCGAAGTCTAATTTATACTGCAGTTTAGTCAATTTATTTTTGCTAAAATATCCAAGAGAAAATTAATGAAAAAATATTTTTTATTAGTTTATAAGTTTTTTTATCAATTCATCATGTGGAGTAATACGGTGCAAATTCATTGAAGCCAAGGAAGCAGCCATCAGTGGATTCATCTGGCTGCCATTAAATTTATTCTGACATAAGGAATGAACACAGTGAAACATTTCTAAGATAAGACTAGTACTTGAGTACAGCCATTGTAAGATTTCTGTTCACAAATTGCAGTTGAAATGCTTGCTAAGGGCTGCAGGGACATGTTTGATTGTTTGTTTTTCTTTTTGTCATTCCGTTTTAGCTGCTTCCTTGCTCATTACATTGTTCCCATTAGCATAATGTATTGATTGTGTTTGCACAGCTTTTCCTGCCAAAGGCTGCCCTTCAGTGGTGCAGCCATTGGGGTAACCAGCTGTTACTTATTTAAGCCTCCATCATTTTGTATGACAGAGTAACTTAATTATGCCCTGCTTGAAGATGCTAAATAAAATTATCTTCTGAGCAAGTGTACTTCACTTAATATTTGTCTCTATCAGGTACTTAAACTCTGACACTTAAGCTATGTGCACTAAATAAGCAAACACATTTTAGAACAAAACCTGGTAGCAATTTAATTATTACAGAGGTAGAGGCTGTTTTACAGTATTTCTAGACACAGTTGTCTCTTTAGCTCAGGTATTATGCATATTTAAGAGACTTAAAAAAAGAAAAAAGAAACTAAATGTAGTTAATAGTGTAATAAACCAGCACTTAGGGTTAACCTTTTTCTGTGCTTTATGAGCATAGGTAATAGATCTTCAGCAAGCTTTGGGAATTTAAAAATGATGGGATTGTAATACTCTATGTATTTCAAACCTGGACAACAAAAAAATTCTACTCAGTGATATATATCCTGGTTATAGGAATGTGTCAGTCAACATCAATGGCCTTTGTGTTATACAGAACATTTATTTCTTATTTTAATCTTGGCATTTGAATTAAATTCAGACAATATATTTTTATTTATATTCAGACAATATATTTTATATTTCATCTTTCCTTAGCTCACCACAAGGCAGTTTTCTTGCTTTCACTCTACAATCACTATACAATTATGCTTATGAAAGTGACAATTTTGGGGTTGCCAGCTGGGTCCTTGAGTGTTAAGTGTTCTGAAATGCAGCTCTCTTGTTTTCAAAGGAATTATAATTGAAAATGTTTGAATCTACATGAATTTATTTTAAATAGTCTACCTGCCACTTCTGCTGGCTTTTTAGCTTTAGGGTAAATTCAGTCTGCATTCAAAGTCAATACCTGAAGACCTAATTAATAATGAACCACTTATAAAAAACAAGTTTTTGTAAAGGTGATAAAAATTCAAAAGAAAAATAATTCTCTAAATTCTGCTACATCTTATCTAGATAGGCTATGCAAATTAGCATGTTTTTGACAAAAGGGAATTTTAATTTTGATGTATTTGAAAGTAATATGAAAGTAACTTGAAGGCTCTTTGGAAATCTTATAATAAAGGGGTATTTTTTATCAAATAAAGTTGGAAATAAGGTTTTACAGAGCACCCAGCTATGGCTCAATAAATATGCATGGGGTAGTGTGTTGTTACTAGAAAAAGGCTGCAGGCTTTATATTGCCATGCCAGTGTGGGGTTTAGGAATATATTTTTTTAATATCTGGAGCTTGTGATGGCTGTGGTAACAATTCTCCAGCAGCAGGGAGAGTACTGCCAAACTTGTTCCTGCTTAGGTCTCTGAATACTGTACGTGTAATGATGTAAGAAACATGTAAAAGCTTTCAGTAACAAGTGACTGGGACTTAATTTCAAACCATAAGCAGTCAATGGGTGCAGATAGACTGAGTCTAGAGGAGAACTCATTTTTAAAAAGAGGAAGTAAGGACGCAGTAGTAGAAAATGTGTGAATACAGCCTCAGCTGGATCCGAGACTAATGGAGAAGGAATACCTGACATCAACATCAAGGACTTGGGATACTGGCTTTTTAGCATCATTTCCCCTTCTTTCTAGTTATCTTGTGGAGGGCTCAATCTGTTGGCCTTATGAACCAGAGGAGAAGGGACTAGGTGTGTATCACTGGGGAAAAGTGATTGATACTCAAAAATTTACATGTACACAGATTTAGCTGTATTAACGTGATTTTCCTGTAATAATGAAATAATATGAAAAGCTAGTATAATTGTGACTGGCTTAATAATAAGATTTGCTATGGTTTTCAGTAGGCTGTTAAGATTTTAATTAGACAAACAATAAATTCTTTGTTTAGCATTTTGTCAATAAGAAGATCTTACGTGTAACACAATATACCATAAAATCCTACTTGTACATTATGTTGAAGATTCAGTTAATATATAAATAAGAATTAATTTAATTAATCTCATTTCTCAGTTTTTCCATGAAGCACATGGAAATAAAACCATAAAAACCATGTCTTTATGGTTTGGGTTTTTAAACTTGTATTTGGGAGCTCTTTTAGCTTAGCTTTACAGAACATCAGTACTAAGTTTCTCTCTGACCTTTTGGAGCTCAGTATTCCTAAATATCAGGACTGACATACACATTACAGCAGACATAATAGAGATTAGTCTTTGGTCAATTACTGAAAACTGTGACTCTATTTGCAGTAAGGTTGATAAAAGATATGGCTCACACAGACTTTAAAAACCATAATACTGCAATAAATTGTGTGCTGTGGTATATCCAAGCTATCTGATAGTGTGATATATAAGAAGAAAAATGAGTCATGTTATGAGAACTTAGGAGAAGAACTATTTACATACTGATATTTTAAATTACTTTAACTATTTACATACTGATATTTTAAATTACTTCAGAAGTCTGCAAGGCAGTACTTAAGATTTTCCATGACACCAATATCCTGAGGATGGACCACAGTGAAGAATCAGACTTCAGTTTATTACTAGTTTAATATAACATTGTAATAAATGGTGCAGATGTAGTAAAGCTGAACATTTCTTTCCCTTCAAAAATGTTGCTTATTTCCAATGAGCAGAATGTTTGATAATACAACACTTGTTTGTCTAATCTTCTCCAGCTTTTGCCAAAAATCAGCATAATTTCTGATGCCAGTGTTCTGTGATGTTATCTTTAAAACTTCCCACGGGGGTTACACATCAACAGAAACCTTTTTTGAAATTAACAATTTTGCAGAAGCTAAAGCATCTGAAACTGGCTTATTGAAACAAGCAAAGGGAAGAGAATTAAAAACAAGGAATTAAACCAATCAAAAAAATCTGATTTTCTAGGATGTTATGCTAAGAGATGGCATTTGCCAGTAGAAATGACAATGGACATTATTGTCTGCCATGTTAAGAAAGTACCATGTTGGTATGGATCATGGAATCATAGAAAAGTTGGGGTGGGAAGGGACCTTTAAAGATCATCTAATTCCCACCCCCTGCCATGGGCAGGGACACATTTCACTGGGACAGATTGCTCAGGGCCCCATCCAGCCTGGTCCTGAACACTTCAGGGATGGGACAGTTACAACTTTTCTGGGCAACCTGTGCCACTGTCTCACCCTCACTGCAAAAAATTTCTTCCTTATGTTCAGTCCAAGTCTGTCTTCTTTCAGGATAAGACACTTTCCCTTGTGCTGTCACTATGGTAAAAAAGTCTCTCTCTGTCTCTGTTACAGCCACTTCCTCACCCCACTCACCCTTTACAGATTGAAAAGCCACAAAAAAAATCTCCTTGGACTTTCTCTTCCTTCTCCTCTCCTCCCTCTCCATCTCCCTCCCCTTATAAATATTGCAGGTAAGGTCAAAATTAGATTTAAGAGGAAAATCTGAAGTGACATAGTACCATAATTCAGTTCCTGAAATGCAAGTATATACATGTTCCACCAAGACTCCACCAAGATTTTATAGTTCCTCTCACATCCAAGGTTTAATGGAAGTTCATACTTTATAAATGTGGCACACATTTAATTTGAAATCAGTTATTGGAGCTTTCCTTTCTCAAAACTTTCTGAAAGCAGCAGAAATTTAAAAATGAAAATAAAGATTATATGTTTTCTCACTATTTGTTTTCTTCTGCTGTGTGAAGAATCACAGCCTACATTTACCTCTTGAGATAATCATCTTATGAATGCTGTACTTTCATGTTTGCGAGAAGGCTTTCATTTTTCTTCTTAAAGGCTCATTTTAATTGCTAGTTTGGTAAGGAATGTTTTTAAAAGGCTAAAAGATATATAAGTACTGTAGCTTCCCATGTTTTCTAACTGAACAAATGTTTGAAGAAATTTATCTTATACCTGGAAAATAATCTTTTTATATTAGCAAAACAATGACTGACTTGTACCTGTTATGTTTTCCTTCAAAAAATTTTCTTCCCACAGGTAATATAGAAAAGTATATTTTGTGGTGAAAGCAATAGAAACCTGTAGGTGTCATCTTATGGGGTTCTGCAGAGAAATACGAATGCTTTGGTTAGTTAATGGCACCTTGCCAACATTGTTACCTCCTGTTTACATTCTCCTGGTTTCAAATGTATTTCACATATATTTGTCTGTACCCAGTCTTTTCCCTTGATGCTTTTTTGGTGTGGAATCCGTTGCTTGGCATTTCTTTCTAATTTGTGACCAGGACTGTGAAACATAATTTTTGTCAGCCACAACTCTCCAGCAAGTAACAACACACACAAAAGCAATTGTAGTGCATGGCATGAGCATTACTTTAAAAAACGAAAAGGACTGTCTTTTTTCTAAGTTTTCTATTCTGCAGCACAGGGGAGATGGCTATGAATGCTTTCAGTGTTTTCCTGGAAATAAAAAGACACTTGCTGTCTTCACCACAAAGGAGGAATGCCCATATTGCTGTCTTTCCCAGTATGAGGGATGCCTGTCTGTAGATGACATGTATCTTCATTTATGATGTATCATTTATCTCCTGGATAAAAATGATCTGGCAAAGGTTTCTAGCAGCTGAGAATGAGTGGAAGAGTGGGAGGAGGGAATGAGACCCAAAAAATCTATAGGGAAACAAAGCTTGTTGCAGTCCTGTTCTTATGATATGAAACTGGCTGGAGCAGCTGAGAGGATTCACATTGGAGACATATAGAATTTGATAACAGAGATAAAGGAAAAATCAAATCATAATTCAATCTTTTGCTCTATTTCCACCAATGTGGGACATGTTTGAGAGTGCCTGTGTTTATCTGTCTCAGCAGGGTGATTCAAACTCCAGTGTTTGATACTGAGGCTATTGCTCTATCCTGTGGAGAAGGACACTTCTAAAGGGCAAATTGTATAGAATTAGCCAATGAGAGTCATTAGACCAGCTGTGTCTTTTCAAACATCCACTTCTCTTTGGGCTGCAAGTGACTGAGTTCAGTCTCTGCCAGGCACACTCATAGTTTGAGATGTACCAAGACTTCCCTCAGTGGTTTACCACTTCAACTCACTGCTGGACTTTTTCATCTGAGTTACAACTGCCAGGAGTTAGAGAGCTTGTGCCAAAGTGGAAAACAGATTAAATTTACTCAAAACATCACAATAGTCACATGTCCCGCCTTTCCAGCAAATACTATTAAAATCAGATGAAGGAATAGACTAAGTAAGATTCTTTTCTCAGTTTCACTCACTAAAACTGAGTAGAAGAGAAAAATAAATAGCATGAGAAAATCAACAATTCTGGAGAGACTCTGAATATTATCTTACATGTAAAAATAAGGGAGGACTCAAAACAAGGAAGCAGTCTAGACAAGGTCGTGACGTTAATACTTTTTTCCCATTAGTACAGGTAGTTGAACTTTGCCTCAGCAAACACCAAACTGATGGGACACTCCTGGGGACTTGGGGGATATTTTATTTTCAAGCACTGAGGCATAGCTGAGAAGTGATTCAGCTACCTGTGCTGGGACAGTTCAGTGCAGACACCTGCTTTCATGCATAGAAATTTTTTCAGGTTACCAAGGAGACAATTCAATTTCAAATACTGTCAAAGTGGAGAACTCATTAGAGTATCTGTGTTTTACTAAAATAGCATGTTTCATTTGCCTAGTGTTTTCTGTGTAACATTTTGGGTTTCAAAGTAGAAAGACATAAATTGTCCTACAATCAATGGCCATAATCAATTTTAGCTGCTGAGTTAGGATAATCTGAAGGCTGTACTATACTACCAAACTTGTAGGACCCTTCTGATGAGGAAAGGGTCGAAGTCACTTGTGGGATAGATAAATCATGTGTCTAAGAAGGGATTTAAATCTTTTGCACAAGGATTTCATCTATTGGGATGAATCCTTTGTCAGTTGTGGAGGTTAAAATTGTACAATAAATAAATAAAATTGTAAAATAATTCTTGTATCAGTTCTGGGGTGGAGACAGGAAGGTATTTAGGCCTCAAGTATTTCCCATAGCTTAAAGGGTATTTTCATTGCACTACCATGGTTTTAGTTTTTAAACATATCCTCTGACTGTCAAGAACGAGAATAAATGTAGCAGTCTTTGTTACATTTGTGAAAGGCATTATGGGACAAAAAGTTTGTAGTTCAGAAGAGATTTTGGCGTGAGGAGTGCTGAAATTCATTTCTGTGTAGCTATGAATCATTGTAAAAAAAGGCACCTTTATTCTCCTGTAACTTCAAGTGAGCTACCACTGTGAGACGCACTAAAAATTATTCAGACCTCATGTCTTATTAAACTGAACTACTTTTGTTGCTCCTTGATTTTTAGAGCATCTAATTCTGTAAAAGTTACAGGTAGTTATGTTCCCAGAATAATAAAAGTACTCAGAATGCACAGCCATAAAACATCATTGCCCTCTTGTCAGGAATAAAACAAGGTAAGAGTCAGAGAAAAGTCAAACCAAGTGTGTGTGGTATCCTCTCTTTCCTAGACTTGACTTCATTGGGCTGCAAGAATGGGGATTCCAAAGACAGGAAGGATTAAATGCAAGAGATATTTCTGTCCTATAAAGAGACTTCTAGCCTGTAAATGGCCATTTAAAGTAGTAGGGCTTGTTGAGATAGGACAAGGGGTCATGGTTTTAAAATAAAAGTGGGTTGATTCAGGCTAGTGCTAAGGATTTTTTTATGAAGGTGGTGAAGTACTGGAACAGTTTAGTCCAGAGAGGTGGTAAATGCCCCAGGCATTGAATGGAAACCTTCAAGATGCTTTGATCAACCTGATCTAGTTGAAGATTGTGCTCCTGAAGATCCTCCCTGCTCACTGCACCAGAGGGCCTTTAAAAGCCACTTCCAACCCAAACTATTCTATGATTTACAGTAGGAAAAGGAATCAGATTCAAACTGTCATGAACAACTCAGCCTCCAGCTGAGTATGCAATTGCATTAGCCTATGAAGTCAGATAGATGCACACATGCACACAATGTGCACATGTAAGAGTGTGTTCAAAACCTTCCCCTCGAGGTCTCGCAAGTGTCTTGAAACCTTTCTTCCTCACTGGCTTTATTAAAGGATAAGGGGGATCCATGGAAAGGAGGATCCCTAAGTCTGAAGCTCTTTGAAGACTATGCTCCCTATTTGAAAACTGTCCTGTCAGAAAACTCCCAGTTCACCCTAGTGTTGATATTTCAATAATTACAGTGGCTGGTTCAAAAACACAGCAATCATTAGAAATAAGCCTCATTGCGTACGAACTGTAATCAGCAATTTGAAACCAACTGTGATTTGGATTTTTTTAAAAAGGGCTGTCGTGCTGTTCATCTGTTAAGTCCACCGAAGATAGATTACATGTAATGACATATGTCATGAAAAATACCTCAGCTGAAACCCATGGGATCTTAATTTTTCAGTGTATGATGAGATTCAGAGTTGTTTCACTTATGTAGCTTAGCTGAATGTAAACCTTCAAGCTGACATTGACACATGAAGAGAAGCCTCTTTAGTATTTGTAAGACCTTGGCACTGTGGCACCTCTTGTTGCTAGAAAGATCATTGAGGTCTACTATAATGTATGGATTTGTTAATGTCACTAATAAAGTAATGCATGTGTTTTATCCTGTAATATTTGGAGCTTTATGCTTTTTATCATGTCACTTACATGGAACCATGAGAGAAAGACAAGTCTTATAACTTGAGTACTTTGATAACAAATAAACAACCCAAAATATATTTAAATGTCAAGCACTTTTACAGAATGCATGAGTGAGGCTTAGGTAGCACTTAACTGCCACCACTCAGACTTTAAAAAATGGTATGGCTACAAAAAGAATGTTTGTTTATTGCAACTTTCATACAGAATACAGTTTTACAGATGTATTTCTTACAATTTCAGTTTGAAAATCCTATTAGGAAGTATATTCACGTTTAGGAACCAAAATACTTTTGCTTTTAGATGCCACTTAATTTGATGCTTAACCCTAAAAGGCACTGCTGTACCAGCTTTTCTGGAGATCAGTCAATTTGGTTCAGGGAGAAACAGACAGTTGTTTGTGCTGTCTGCATGTGAACATGAATCTGCACAGAGGTCCTTCCTCAGGAGTCTGAATAAACCTCTGTATTAATGTGACCATGCAATGTTTTCATTAGAAATGCTCATGCACAATACAGCTCTGATTTCAGGAACACCACTGTCATTTTGGAGATTGAAAGGAGTGGAATTATTTCACTGATGTGAGAAAAGAGTACATTATTTCCTCAAGTACTCAATTGCTGTATGATTGAAATGAAAGGAAGATGTTGCTTCTGTAATTTTCCTCAACACAACAGGAAGACAGTCCACATTGTCTTTTCAGGCTGGTGCTGTCCCTCAAAGCAAGTTGAGCTTTTTTACATATTTTAAGGAATTTTTAGTGCTTTCTTGAAGAGTAGATTGGGCTCTCCTTCTTTTTATGGTAATATTTGGCATAGTATTTTTATTTCTGTGCAATTATACAGTTGCTTTGTAAGGTCATTCAGAATCCATGGCTTTTTCTTCCCTAAGATTGCTTTGAGAGAGCACAGTTTATTTGTGATGTCTGAAGAGAAAGTGTCTAATGGAAAAACTTTGTAGGCTGAAAGACATTAAAAATGTTTGACTATAATAGTGCATAACAGTTTATTATATCTCTACTTTTCTGCCAAGGGCCAAGTCACCCAAGGGCACTTCATAAAAAATTATGATCTGAGGCTGACATTGCAGACAGACTTACCACCTTATCTTCAGGTTAATGTGATAGTGTTAGCCAGTGCTTAAAATCATGCCTGACAACAATGTCACTGAGTCATCTGCCAAGGCACTGAACATGTTTTACTTCAGTATCTTTTTCAGTATAATAAGGATTACTGAGAGATTTCCTACTTAGCACAGAACTGTAAAATAATTTTTCGTTCATAATACGGCTAATAAAAAGTAATTTCATAAGAAAAATAAATGTTGAGCAGAACTATAATTAATATTGTTAATATACTAGCTGAATACTTCTTCAAATAGAAATTTCTGGCTTCTGTTCTCATGGTGTGATCATTGTAATTTTCTTTTATGGTGTTATGGAAGACCAGAATTACCTTCTTTTTGTAGATGATAACAAAAAATAAACTCGCACTGAAACGCCAGATTTTTCCTTTGTATCTGTGGGGAACTGAGGTCTTCTGGGAGGTAATTTCACAGTTCCTCAATTTTCTGATTTCTTAGTTAGGACCATGACATATTAATAACTTTATTGTGTGACAAGGGAGCATTGTGATTGCAATTCAAAAGTAGGATGGAAAACAAACAAACAAAACTAACTCCCCAACACACTCAGGAATATTCAAACATCACTATGGAAAACTAATTTTTTTTTCCAGCTGGAAACTCACAGACTCTGTAAAAAAAATTCCATTGGATTCTGCATTATGCTGCTGTCATTTGAGCCATGTTGCACACACTGTCTAATCACCATGTGGCCTATTGGTGTAGAGGCTTCTGTCAGCTCAAATAGATGGCACAAAGTTAACTCTACTGTCATTCCTGTTTTCTTGTCCAGATATACTGTGTTTTTTTTTTCTAAAAATGCTCTTGCTGCAGCGTCTTTGTTACTTTTATGAGAATGAAGTTTCATGGACATTGTGTTGTTTCTACCATCTACTCTTAAGGTTATAAACCCAACAGGAAACAGCCAAACTCAGCTATAATTAAAAAACAACCTAAGCCAAGGATGCTTTTGATGTTCCCTTTCCACTAGTCCTTTTAAGACAACTACTTTATTTTCCTTCTTATATGAAATCAATGTAACAATGATTTTTATGTTGTTGTTTCTTTCCTTCCCCAGATGTACATCCAGACAACAACACTTACTATCTCCATGAGTTTAAGTGCTTCTGTGTCTCTGGGCATGCTCTACATGCCCAAGGTTTATATTATCATTTTTCATCCAGAGCAGAATGTTCAAAAACGGAAGCGGAGCTTCAAGGCTGTGGTGACAGCTGCTACAATGCAAAGCAAACTGACACAAAAAGGAAACGACAGACCAAATGGTGAAGTCAAGACTGAACTCTGTGAAAGTCTTGAAACCAACAGTAAGTCATCTGTAGACTTGGTCAAGAGTGGCAGCACATCTTAATAGATGTACGTTCACAAGAATGCACTTTCTTTTAATAATAAACTTAATTATTTCTGTTGCTTGTTCTGCATGAATCCAGAGATGTGTCAGAATTCATGTACTGCTGAATGCAGGAATGTCTAGAGTTGTTTCAAAGAAATTGATTTTTCACAGGAGGCTGGTAGGAGAAAATAAAAAGCACAAGCAGATTTTGAAACGCCACATCTTTTAAAGATTCTTTGTTTTAGCTAGTGCTATTTTGATGTGTTGTACATTGCTGTGCCAGTGGTATGTCCTGACAGTTCATGAGGTGTATTTATGGTCATCATTGTATATTCAAAACTCAAAGGCTGTTGGAAAAAAATCTGTGATGAAAACAGCTAACATTGTTTTTATTTTGCAGTCAGATAGGGAAGTGAAAATAATACTTTTTACATTTCTACTCTGATGTTTGTTGGATTGTTCATTTATCACAACTCATGAGTAACATTTCCCAGTAAAATGCTTCCCATCCAGGTTTTTGTTCTGGTCTTACTCATCTTGGTACAAATTCATAATTCGTATGGAGCTTAATCATTAAATGTTCTGGTATACCATAGATGTTTAATGGGAAAACAATTCTTCCCCATGTCAGGGAAGTCCTTGACTCTTGCTACATCTCTAAGTTGCTGTGGTATAGAAGAAAACAGAGGTTATAGCTCCCATTCCACCACGTGATATATCATCTTATAAACTGGACTTCGTAATAACAAAAATAATCAAATATGAGCAAAGACATCCACCAATGCTTAGAAACGGAGAATTGTTTTCTATTGAGAAGTTAGATGTCACATTAGATGGGCAGCAGCTGTGACAGCTAAGTTTTTCAGTGATTTTACTGCAAATGACATGGTTTATTTTTAATTTTTATTGCTTTTGGATGATGTTGGTGTTTAAATAGTACTGTTTTGGTTAAGCACATTGAGACAAGGCAGTAACGAGTTTGCACTAAAATATTGCACTTATTTCTGAAAAATGATTCCCCCCCACCAGGTGAAATCTATCAGAGTTTGCCAGATTGAAGAATATATAAAAGTAGTCCATAACCCCACCATGCTGTAGTTGCTGATGCATGGACAATAGTGAGTATAAAGTGTTTCCCTGGAAAAATTCATGACCCTTCAAAATGAGTAAAACTGCCAGTGAATGATAGAATTATACAGCTTCAGATTATGACATGTAACAAAGGACAAACAAGAAAAGCATAGAAATTCTTTGTGGATCAAATAATAAAATGAGAATATGAAAGACTCAGTAATCTTACAACTCTTCTAAAGTCACCAAAAGAAAACCCAGAAGGAAAAGAGACATGGATTTTGCTGAGTGTGCAAAATTATAAACTTCCAAGGAGAGGATAAAGCAGAGTTCTCACAGTAGGGTGAGAAAGATTGTTAATAAGAAAGTCTTGGGTGTCTGATGTTTATCTACTGATAAGAAATTAAGAAATGCTGTGACTGGTATTCCTTAAACTATGATTATGCATAATTTATTGAAACAGATGCTACTGGAAGCAAGTCTGCTTCTCCAGTAGTGCATGTCTGCAGGGTAATGCTCATTTACTGTGCTCAAAACAGGACTTCAGCAGTAACACATCTACATAATTCTGAGCTCACTGGGAGTACATCCTGACTAGGTTTTCATCCATCATTATGCTTCATAAGCAAAAATTCAGTCAAGTCATTTGCACTCCAGAAAGCTCTCCCTATGTAATTGAGTTCTAGGCCTCAAGATGGATTTCTCTCTTCCCTGAAATTATTATTGTCAAAGCTTTTGAAGGTCCCTGTGAATTTTAAGTGCACAATGAGCATAGGTCCTTTCCACTGTGTCACTTGTAACAACTTCTTGACACCACAACATTTCTTCTTGCACTGACTCTATGTGAGATAGATCTTTCTTTTCAGTGATAGCATATGAAACTAATTGCAAAATACCAGTCTACTCCTGGTACAGCAGAAGTGGGCAGTGAATGTTTCCCCCCATTTACCAACCACAAATACCAATAATGAAAGCAATGCTCATAAGCAGGTGAGAAACACGATGAGATGGTCACATTATCCCTTTTGCTTCCCCTCCAGAGACAACTCTGCTCTGATTTGTCCTGTTCCATGTAACACACGTTATTCTATGTTGTCTTCCACATGCATATGCTCATGGATTTATTTGTGGGAACAGGTCCATATTCAGTGGAAAACAAGGTGTTTCTGGGAACAGGATTAAAAAAACCCATTTGGGTGTGGTTACAGAAGGCAACAACAAATGCATTTAATGAATATAGGTCAGATGATAACAATCATTCTACATTGCTTTAGATCCTATTTTATTTTCTTATTCTTGTTTTTGTTTCGTTCCAACAGCAAAGTAGTAACTGGATCTGTAAAAGAGTGTTTATTCTCAGAAATATTTTGATTCAAATCCCTTGTTTTTTCTGGCCATCTAGGCTTGCCAAAAGTGGTTCATATTATTATTGTGAAATGCTAACAGTCAAAGAGCAGGACACCAGCTGCTGAGGCCTTCAGGTCCCCAAACATGAACTCTAGACTTATCCACAGAACTATAAAGACACATGCAATATTTATAAAGTAAAAAACCCACAAACATTATTTGGAGATGAGATTAGTTTCAATATATCTCAAACTATTCTCTACATTAAATTCCTGTATTATAATTTTGAAGCAGAAACACTCAGAACTCAGATAGTTTTTGTTTCTTGATCAACTCTAGATTAATTCTATCAAAACTGTTTAATCCTCAGATACACAACAAAGTTACAGCAATTTAACAAATTATATCAACTGAGTTGTGGTAACTACTATATTTGTATTTTGTATTGTATTCTTGCAAATGTCCTCACATAATTTAGCTTACTGAGCTGTGATAAATCTGATTGTGTTGTATTGCTATGGGCTAAAAACATTCACATGTAAAGTTATCACAGAATTCAACTCATACAGAATAATGTGGTAATCTCACTAAACCTGATTATATATCTGACCCTATTTTCAGGTATAGGGGGAAAAATGAACTCTGATCTTTCTGTCCTTTTGTTCCCAAGTATGCAGAGCTTTCAGATGTGCATTTGTCTGTTGTTTATTAGCTGGGGAAAAAAAAATCCCTCTATGCTTGAAGATCTTGCTGCCATTTCATCAGTCCTGCATTATTTTGAGTAGGAACTTAGCAGGCCCAAAGAAAAAAAATAGAATCCTCTCAGAAATCCAGCTGTGGGAGCATGAGAGAGTTCAGACAGGAGCAGTACATCCCATCTGAAAGATCTGAAGGATGTAGATGAGGCTATATTTGCTTCAAGTGTCCCAATACATGCAAATAAAGCTATTTCATGTTGGTGCTCAAATATTGTGATCAGCTATGAGAAAGACTTGCTTTGCGTGCCAAAAGCAGTCCTTTCATGAATTAGCTTTTTCCAGATTCAAACTACTGGAACTGCCTGTGCAAGTGAAAGTAAGGAAGATTGCATTTTGCAGCTTTCATTTGATTATTTATCTTTATATATACATTCTTATGGAAAAAGTTTATAGTAATATGTGAATTAAATGGTCTGGTTCTGTTGTGTCTTAAAAAAAAATGGCAAATGCAATATTAGATTCCAATTTCTCAGAAAATCTAAGAAAACAAGACAAAATTGCAGGTGTAAACTTATTTATACTAACCACTGATTATTTGCATCAATTTCAGTGATCCTTTATTTAGTTTAATGTATGATGCAGAATACAGAAACTGTCATTTTTCAGTTTCTGTAGTCTGTTCCTCACAAATCATCAGTTTGGTGGGCTGAATTTAGGAGTTAGCATGAAGAATGCTTTTCCCATCTCTCTCAGCTGCTCTCACCAGAGTCTATATAGAAAAAGGAAAGTAATTGAAGAAAGGTATGGAAATAGAAAATTTGAATCTATAGACCAGGGAACCTTTGTGTCATCCCATTATTTTCATCTTGCCAGCTGCAATCTTCACTATCATAAACAGAACATGTCTGTAGCAGACGGAATATAAAACATATTTAGAAAGTCAAATTCCTCTTTATGCAGTGTAACATAGACCTTATTATAGAGAAAAAAAAAAGAGACTCAATCCCCCAGCAGTCTGTTTTTTCCATGTACCCAGCTGATTTAAAATTAGAGAGCTAACTATGAGACTTTATGTAATAACCTCTTTCCTCCTCCAACCATTACATTAACTTGGAGTGATATGACTTGAGATGTATTTTTATAGCATATTTTTTATATTTCTTAATAGCAAAGATATATGAGCTAGAATCTGAAAAAAACTTTCATAAAAGATTCTTAGTTGTTCAGTTTTGCAATAGTAGAATTGTTTAATTATCTCAACATATTGCCTCGTCTGAACAAGGAGTATCAGGTTTGATCAAAAGAAGACATGATCAGCTGACCATCAGCATAAGGAGACCTTAATTTTCTCCAAATATTTTGTTCTGTAGTTTATCCGCTCAGTTTCTCTAACTTGGAGAGGGTTAGGCATTGTTCCTTTCAAGGAGCATAAGTCTCCTAGATGGACAAACCACCACTAGCTCCAAAGTTGTGTTCAACCAGTAGAAGAGAAAGAAAAATCCAATCTCTAAAGTAAAAAGTGTCTATGTCAAATTCAGACAAAATGATACCAGGTGTTGAAATTCTGTTGTGGATACGCTTAAACCACTCATTATTTTTCCTTTTTATTGATCTCTTCTTTCCCAAGTCATAAACAAAATAAATGGTCATGAATGCAGAAACTGAGATCCAGTTTATACACTGCTTATATACATCCTTAAACATCCTTTATTCCATGAACATGGACCATATTGTTTGGAAATATAGTAGGACACTACCGGAGTTCAAATGCTACATATGGGGTTTTTTTCCTCCTCTTTGATTCTAAAAATCCTGAACTTTCTTTTTTGTTGTTGTTGTTTGCTTTTGGTTTTGTTTTGGTTTTTTTTTTTTTTTTTATTTACAGCCTCCTCTACCAAGACAACTTATGTCAGTTACAGCAATCAGACAAACTGAGCAGGGATGACATTCACTGGAAGATCTGCAGGACTGGATCTTGCAAACATAGACTTTACCACCACCAGAATTCAGTCTTGAAAATATCAGTAGACTGCATTCAAATCGATAGTCAGTCTCCTAAAGAACAAGGATTAAACAAAAGCAAAAGGCACAAAAAGACAGGGGAAGGAAAAGTCCAGTTTTATAACATAGAGACAGAGTGTCAAGCTTCTGAACTGTTCACTCACAAAAGGAAGCAAATCACAAAAGGAAAACAAATGTTAGCTTGTGAAAAAAAAAATGCTGTTGAAATAAATCATGTCTGATGTTATATTTGTAAGTACTTTTTTGTGATTGTGACAATTTCCTTTCCTGTCCTACATTGTTCAACTCGTAAAAGAAGATGAGTTTGTTTCTTGTGACGGCTGACTGAATTAAGTCCTGGGTTATGCTACAATAAATGCAATGGTCAATGCATGCTAATTTTTATACAAAATAATTTATTTCTAATAATAAAGGAATGTTTTGCAAATGTTGAGACTTGTTTTGTTGCAGTTTTAAGGAAAAAAAAAGAGTCCTTATACTGTTGTCTATTGTTTGTTTAGAATGTGCAGTAAAGGTGGGTGTACAAATAAAATACTAATCATGGCATCAGAAGAATGCAGTGTAAACTCTAAGCATGTGTGTGTGTGTGTGTATGTGTGTGTACATACGTGCATGCCTGCCTGCATGTGTGTGTGTGTGTGTGCTCAGCAGTGTGTGAATTTATTTGTTCAAAGCTTTGTGACTATATTTTCTAATGGAAGGATCTTTTTTTCCCCCTTGTTCTCACCCCTCAAAGTAAGTTCATTTTATATGTTTGTAAAGTAAAGGACTCCTGACAGCAGTTATTTTGTATGGTTGTATTATATTTTTGAGTCTCCACTAATAATTTCATTTCTGGAACTTACAGTTTGTAAAACTTTATGACAGCTAGACTGGATTAAGCTGAAAGTCTATTCAGCCTAGTATCCTGTCTCTGACAGGAGAATGTAGCAGATGTATATCTCAATAAAGGTGACTTTGAAATAACAGAAGAGAAATCAATGGAGAATTTGGAAAGCAGTAGCCCAGTGAATATATGTACTATTGCCTTATAGACACTTACAAATCAAAGAAATAAATGCCAGTCTGCAATTTAATCTTCTAATTCACATCGTTGTGTAAGGTTAGAAACAACTATGCAAAAAGAAAGAGAAAATCACATTTATATCTAATGAACCCCTCCAAATAATTGGAAAAAACAGAGATAGAGACTGTCCCCTTTTTCACTGTACTTGGGACTTTTCCCTCTGTCCAGTACTCACCATTCACCAAGTCAATAGGTCTTCACATGCAGCTGATCATTAAATGTTTTGTCTCCTGACTTAACCTGGATGGCTCTTTGTGATTTTATCCTCACAGCAGATCTATTTTTATAACATATCTTAAGGGAGCTGTGATGGATCCTAAATTACATGAATGAAAGTTGAGGTATCTGAAACTGAATCTCTTTCTATTACAATGCCAATATTTAAACTTCAGCATAGCTGGCAACTGTATGACACTGAGTTTCCATTTTCAAAGGATTATATCAACCATATTCAGTGTTTCCCAGAAATTGCATGTCTGAAGTATTATCTGATGATTGCTTTGGTATAATATGGTATTGTGGGCTTGGCATGAGTGATTTTTGTGTGAAATTTTGTTTTTTGACTATGCCACAAGCACATAAAAGCCAAAACTATAAACGAACATATGCTTACTTTTAAGCATATAGATGATGCAGGTAATGCAGTGAAACCTGAAAAGAAATCATAAATAAAACAGTTTTAGTTCTATTTTGTTAGCCAATATATCACAAAATTGAAATTTTCTTGTGAAAATAGATTGATTTGATCGATTTTTAACAAGACAGACTTTCATGTCTAGGATGGATTTCCTAAAAGAGAAAGAAAATCTGCTTTATCTGAAAAGCAATATTTTGACAGAGTTTCTTTTCAAGAAGCCTTTGAAAAGTTTAATTTTCAATGCACAACAAAAATAAAGTTTTGAATACTTAGAAATATCTATACCTGTTAATTTAAGCATAACCCTATATGCATTTCAAAAATGGGAATTTGGTTTAAAGCACATTTCATATACACATAAACATATGTTACATATGCATAAAGATTAGTATATGATATATAAATATCTTCCAGTTTCACGGTACTCTGAAGAAAATGTTATTGTGAACAGATTTTCCAGGGTCAATATACATTTTCTTTTGGTTGGAATGTAAACCAGTTTGTGCAATTTCTGTGCAGTTCTGTCTGAAACATGGAGTATATTAAGGCTCTAGTCCCACTGCCATTAGTGTAACTGGTCAGATAAATGAGCACACAGTATGAATTACAGTACAGAACTGGTCTACAGGTTTCATTTCAATAGGGTGGTTTTGTGCAGCTTGTGAAAATGCACAGAGTGGTCCACTCAGATTTCACAGCCACTCAGTTGCTGTGATCTTGAAGTTTAATAACTAAACTCTCATTTAGGTACAGTATTTTTTTTCCATTTAAAATGAAAAAAAAAAAAAAGTCTTTAAAAAGGTAGGGTTTAGTTCTGTTCATGGAGAAGCAGGCTATTCAATTGCTATTACTGATAATTTGTGTGTGATTATGCTGAAACAACTCCATCAGGGCACACATCTTTGTTTTACTGACAGCAGAAACAAGTCCTTAATGTTGTTTTGTGACTGCAAGATAGATACAATGAGATCTGAATGACTCTGTATCAGGTCAATGAACCAGGAATCAAACAGAACTAATAGACAATACTTTAATGCCTCTATAGAAAGAGTAATGAGCCATTGCATCTAAAATTCCCTTTTCCAGAAATACCCAAAGAACAATTTCCACAGAAGGGTTTTTAACTAATAACATTACCTCTCTTCCAATTAATAGATAATTTTTATTACTAAGCAAGGAAACAAGTAAAGTAAAGCATTACCAAGAGACACAGTTTGTAAATCCATTTCATTGGAAGAAAATGTATTCATTTATACAACTATTTCAAGGCAGAATTTGAAGGCAGAAGATATAAAATGGTGCAGGGAGCAGTAGGCTTTGGTTTGAAAATGTACATAAATGGTCCAGTATATTTCACCATCACATCAGCCATTAAATAAAATGATAGCTTACTGCGCTTTCAATTAACTTATGTGCCATGTGGCATAATTAGGAAATTACATATTCTGCTTGAATTTTGAAGAGCAAAACTCCATGTCAAAAGAGGGAAACATGACTTCTCCCAGTTTTGGTAGTATCTAATCTAATGGCAACTTTACCACTTGTGGCACTGTTATTATTTGCATCCAGCAAACACCTTTTACATGTGTGTTTCATTTGCTGTGGGTTATTGCCTCTTGCAGTCTAAATGTGAAAAGGTCTTTTTCTCAGCAAGAAGCCATTTCTTTCAGACTTTCTCCTGAAATTTCAGTAGCTAATAGGAGAGCAAGATACATGTGTCACTAATCCATATTCTGCTTCCTGGGAAAGTAAATTATTGTTATTAATGGGTTATAGCAAATACAAGAAGGAACAGATCTTGCCTGTGAACTGCATACTATATTTCTGAATATATGCAAATTGTATTGTCTCCTACTTAGCTTAAAATTTAGCTGCTTTCTTGGCTTAAATCTACTAGTAAGATCATGAGAACTGAAAAATATTTTGGTGGAAATAATCTGTTGCACCTGTGCAATGAAAATAAGCTGGCTGACACGAAAGACAAATTATTCTGGAAACATTTTGGTTATAATAACTTAAAGGAAATTGGAAACCTTACTAATGAGTATATTGAGTCAGGAGCTTAATATTTAGGTGGTACATCAGCAAGGAAGAGAAAACAGTATTGTTCCCAAAGCTGAAACAATGTTGAAAGTACAGTAAGATGCACAGTATCCTTAATGACAAACCAAGCTCCTGTTTGTATTAAACAAATTCTTTGTCTCTTGGTAGAAGTGGAGTAATGTGACATGCAGAGGAGTATGGACATGAAAGAAAAAAAAGAGCAGTGACAGAATCACAGTGTATAAAACCCTTCCATAAGCAGCACAAAATATTGGGAAGTGTCACTGTTGAAGGACTTTATCAGCTCAGACACTGACCCCTGTAAAGGGCACACTCCATCCCCAGAGTGGGTGTTCATATTACATATTCCACAGTGAGAAAACATGACAAAATAATCAATGGAAGCCATCAGAGTTAATGCTGGATGAGGTAGCAAATAAAAAAAATAAACTCTTTTTTCTTTAAAATTCAAGAAAACATTATGATGGTGCCCAAGGAATATGCACAACCTCTACAAATGCCTGCAAATACAAGTGTATTAACATTTTTTTCATGAAGTGTAAGCTGTGATCAAAGGTTGCAACACAGCAAATAAGGTGAGCAACAGTCTTTCCACTAATGAATTAGCTCATTCTCTTTTGTCAATGACTGATTCAGTGCCAGGATTTCAGAAAAACTCTGGAGACTTCCTGGTCCATCATAACCTTCCTGAGAAGGAACTGGATTGTATTTCCCAAAATGAGGGGAAAATTTCACTGGACTGATTTTTTTTTTTACTGAACTTTAAATTTCCAGGTCACCAATATATTGAACAACATTTCAAGTGCACTAATTTCATCCTCATCTCAGAGGAAGGAAAAGAGAAATTGCATGGCTGGTATCACTTCCTGCTTGATTACATGTGTCTTCAACGTTCCTTGAATAAGTGACAAGCCAAAGTTAAGTGTTATTCTACAAAATTTTTCTGCAAGATTGGTATCTTTAGGAAGTGCTATATACAGTGCTATTTTGAAAGCCTTTTTTTGCTTCCTGTTTACCTGATACAGCATTTTCTCTGTTTCTGGAAGCCTGCTGTAACTCCCCAAATTAGTTGCAGTGTCTTTACTGTCTTTGTGATCACTATCACATCAATATCAAAGAAGTATGACGTTTAATAAAAATAAAATGTATTCATTTAACTTACAAGTTTTATTCTCTCCTAATCTTGCCTGAAAGTTGATGAACTTTTCAACAGATATAGTTTGATTTAGGACAGGTAACAATCTTTCTTCAGTGTAGTTTCTAGTCTCTGCCTTGCTCCATTTAGAGCTTTTTATTCAAGTACTGCCTTTGGTATCATGGAAAAAAACCGTATATCAATGGAGTAAATAAATGTCAAGGAAAGGGAAAATATGAGGAATAAGAGGGTGAAAACTGCTTAAAGAAGGTAACACAACTCTGGACAACTGATTTCTTTCTTTTGAGGAACAGAATAACAGTCCATATGTAAAGACAGTTTCCACAGGCTGCAGCTGAAAGTCTTCCTCCGTGGCTCTTTGCTCAGAAAATCTTACCAACTGAATTAGACTTTGAATGGTTTGGGGTTTTTTTGGTGTTGCTCTTTTTTGTTGTTTTGTTTTGGGTTTTGTTTGTTTGTTTGTTTTGTTTAAAATTTTTTTTGATGAATATCAATAAAATTAAAAAAAGAAAAAGAGAGTGAACAGGTGAAAATGAATGTAGGAGATTCATAAGATATATTGGACTGCAAATTTTTGAGAACTTGTCTGTTACAAGATGAGCAAAAAATTAAATAATTAAAATAGTAAATCAGAGATGAACCTATCAATACTTCTATTTATCTATCCATTTCTTTACATCCCTCACATATTACAGGCTGTAAAGAGTACCTCAATATTGTTTGTGTACTCTTTTTGAATCAGAAGTTTGGTTCTTACTGTGTGCATAATTCTGGGAAGATAGAGAGTAGTAAATAGTAGGAATCATATATTCTCCATGTAGTTTTTCATCAGAAGTGCTAAACATTTCTGAAAAAAAAAATGTTATTTATTTCTTCATTTCTATGGTTCATACACTTACCTGAAAATACAGAAGGAGTTGCAATCATTTTGATGTAGAGGTTATCATTTCTGGCAAGAGCTTCCATCCTTTGTCATTGTTTGCAGTGTGCCACTAAACAAGGAATGACAGAAAGATTAGTTTTATACAAAATTCAGGATATTCTTCACTGAATGACAGCTGTGGAGCACACAATTTGCAAGATAAAATAACAATGATGTGATTATTTCAAATGCCAGACTGAGGGTACTTTATAAATTACTGTCTAAAGCACTGAAAGTTTAGGATAGATGCCTGAAAGTATGTTCTAGAGGTAATTTTGAATGTCTGTGTTTCAGAACCTGTTGTTTTACTTAAGAAAAAGGAGCTGTTACTTCAAGAGACAGACCACACATAAAACCAGAAAAGAGAGGAACAGCAGCACTGGCAACACCATAAATATTGCGGGTGAAAGAAAGGAACCACTTTTTTTTTTTTTAGAAAGTCTGATTAATTCAGTGAATTTTATAGTTATGCATATTGTCTTGCCACAAAACCAGAAATGAGATAATTTAGGCAGTACACTCACGACCATGCTTTCTGCTTGTTCTACACCCAGAGCAGAGCTAAACATCCTTAAAGTCCTATGACTTCCTCTATGGCTTTTTTTCTTGAAAGAATCATGTTCATGATAATAAGTTTCATTAAGATAAATGATGCTTTCTTTTAAAGAACAAGAAAGGACTGTTTGCATGCAGACAACCCTCTGTGAGAGAAGTAATATTGTTGAGGCAGGTTTTTGCAGGTTTTTCATCACTGCATCCTACTGTATCCTATCTCTTCACACCAAGACACCTGACACAGCTCACAACCCATGTTTGATGAGGTTTTACTTGAAAACCAGATTTTCCCTAAGCAGCACTAATGACAGCAGAATGCTTTTTTGTGGTAGGAAAACATCACTGAAGCTATTTCCCATGTGGGGGAATTTCCCAAAGATATAGAGCCAGGGATCCAAAGCAAGATTTTTTTTTTGGAGAGTAAAAGTGTAGTGTCAGCTTTCCTGCCTGGTGCAGTGGAATTGAACTGCCAGCTGCCAGGGCCAAAGGGCTGGTGTGCTACTGATGCAAATGAGACTCACAGCTCTCTGGTGTGGGGGAACCACACAAGTCATCTGAAAACCTTTGCATAATGTGGGACTTGCAGCACATCCTGACCCAACATTTGGATGTTTCTGTTTATCGGGTAAAGTGACAGTAACAGCTAGATTGTGGGTTTTCTTTCAGTGGGATAGTGAAATTTCCAATAGATAAGCCTCTCTAACCTCACAGGGGAGTTTATGAAGTTAATTTTGCAATAAATGAACTCAAAATTGCTTGTAGACACTAAACTGAACAGACTGGTATCAAGTTATTATCATGGTTCAGCAATATCTTCACTCATATCTGTTTTTCACTGAAAGCTGAATCAGATTTGTAATATGGAGCCAGGATTGCAAATTTTACTTTGGGTAGACTGAGTCAGACTTTCATAAAGGAAGGCAAAAATATGAAATTGTAGGTTGACTGACATACCAGGTATCACTGCTTTCTATTCCAATACAAAATGCAACTAGCAATGTTCTGATGTGCAAAGACATCAAACTATTCAGTCAGCCGGGTCTTCATTTAAAAATTACATGAATCTACAGGGGTACTATCCTGAAAAAACCCACAAAAACATGAAGTCTCCTGCAGTGAGATAAAACAAATTATCCAAGATTCTGTGAAATGATTAGAATATCGTACAAAGAATTGCTGGCTGTTGGCATTTTGTACATGGTAATTTCCATATTTTATTTAAAATGCTGCTGAACCTGATGAATATTTTTATCACAATAAAATGTCAACTTCTTTTTCTACTATAATACTACTCCTTACTTACAAACTTCTAGCTTATATAAGCAAGTGGCAGTACTGACACTAACAAAAGCCCATAGGCAGAAGTGGATCCATATGGAGCTGAAAAATTTCAGGTAGGTACTTCCTTGTGTGTAAGGATCAAGATCAATCAGCATGAGCAAGTCAGGCCTCAGAGACCTCCAAGAGAAGATGAGTTTAGAGATATCAGAAGCTGGTTCTTGATTTCTGTATTAGTCTCCATCACCACTCCAAAATGTCTTGTTCTGGCAACAAGTGGCCGGTCTCCATGCTCAGAAAACACATAAATCCATGGAAACTGTCCTAGAAAGTACAGTCTATGAGAAAGTTGAAGAGGAGCTTCAAATGGAGCATAAACTTTCATACCATTGAAATATATCTTGAAACTTTTTGATGTACGTGCTCATGGTTGGAATACTTTGGCAGAATGATCTATTCTAATTATTATTATTAACATTAATCTGTACTTCATCAGCACCTTTTATACATTATTCTGTATTTCACCAGCAGTATCTGAAGAAGGTACTTGGGCTTACAGAAAGTGCATCCAGAGAAGCACAACTGGTGAGTTAAAGACAATTATGGCAGTCCTGAGACTCAGATCTTTTCCCATTATTCATCACTGCTGCAGTGTGTCGATTTTGATTCCCTTTCTGAGGCTAATCTGTGATTTTACTTGATTTTGGAAGCATTCTAGCTTACAACTGAGACACAATGGATTTGCAGAACTCCCTGAGTGTGATTCAAAGGAAACAGGAAAGAAGTAATTGGTAAACATCAGTTCCATTCTGTAACAGTTCTATCTGTTTTGCTTGTCTGGGATCTCCAAGACAACCCAGGACTAAAGAATTTCTCCAAAGAAATAATATATGGTTGAGCTAGAGGTGTCTGTCTGTCTCTCTGCCTGCTTCTTTAGAGCAACCAAGCTTATCTGGCCACAGTGATCTATTTGCAGCAGACTTTTAATTAACTGACCTTGTCAAAGTAAGCTTGTATTTTGATAATGTAAGCCACTAACTTTTAACTATAATATGCAACAGGAGGCTTAGGGACTGAAGACTTTTCATCCTTCAGGAACTTATTCCTATTCAGAGCTCCAGTCTCCCCCAGGGAGCCATTCAATGTAATTGTTTTTTTGGATGGCTTCGGTGATTTTGCTTTAATAGAAATGCCCACTAGGACACTCCATGTACTTAAAATTTTTTCCATGAAAAATTCTTTGTAGTTTATGCTTCGAGTTTGCTTTTTTTTTAGAAGCTTATTTCTAGAAGCTAAGGAAAATGGAAACTTTTGATTTTATGTATATGTCACTTTTTGATTATGATTTACTGAGAATTCTTTTATAGATAGAAACATGTTTACCAGAAAGCAACTAGCTTTTTCATTTATGGACAACTGAATCCTTTTCTCTGTGGAGCTAATCCAAGGTTTTCTGTAAGATGCCAGTGTGTCCTGAGAGATGAGGGCATCTAGTTCTCCCTGAAATGTCCAGGATACAAATTTAATAGGAAGGGTACAATTTCCAGGTCACTAAATTATCAGCATCTAAAAAAATAAACCTGGCTGTTACAATAGCATTCCTGCCACATCCAGATCCTGAAGTGATATTTTCTGAGGAGTTGGGAAATAGGAAGAGAGTGAATACCTGGGAGCTGTGATGGAGGTTATGGCTTGGGCAGAGTGCCTGGTGCCTGTAGCAGTGCTGCAGAGTTGCTGTTGCTTTGAGGTAAATGCACAAAGCAATTCAGGTGTTACAGTGCTGCAATCAAAGGATCACATTGAAAATTAAAAACCACTAAAGCCAGTTCAAACCAGCCTAAAACTTGTTTTTAAATAGCTCTGAACTGGAGTGAAGCTCTTCAGTGAACACAAACTGAAGCTAAAGCTGCTGTATTTCTCCAGTATTATAGTTCAGCTAAAAACATGGTGATTCCAAGGGCAGATGGCTTGGATGCTTTCTCTGTGTGTGTATGCACTTCTGTTCCATAGGGAAAACCTTTCTCACAAGCAAAAATTTACATAGGTGTTCCTTTATCAACCCTGTGGTTTTAATATATAATAAATGAGCTCGTTCAGCAATTCAAATCTTACCAAGAAACTGTAAAATAGTGCTCACCTTTCAAATAGTTGCATTTTTTTCAGTTACACTGACAAAATTGAAATATCTTTTGTTCAGTAAAAATAGATACTTGTAGACTGAGAGGCATCCAGAGAGCAAATCTGGTGCAGACAGATATTTCCATTGTGAATACAATTATCTTTAATTATATAGAACTTGTCTGAGAAAAAAAAAATCTCTTCAGAGCAGAATAAGATATTCTTTCAGTAAACAGAGCAGTTTAAGGATAAGAAAATGAAACTATAATTAAGCTGAATGCCAAAATGGTTGCTAAGAATATAAAGCTTGTGAAACATAGATAAGAAAGTCTTGAATTTGACAAGAATTTTGATTATAGAAAAAAAATACAAAAACTGATTCAGTGTGCAGGCCTAAAATGTGTGTTAACTTATCACAACTGTTTAAAATGATGAACTAAAAGTAATATTGGACATAAAAGTTACACAAAATGTATAAGTTACAAAAATGCATAATGAACAAAAAAACACCCAAACTTATCCACTGTGTATAGAGGTTTTCTTTATGGAGGTGATTATCTGCAATTAGATCTGAAATCTCACAGCTGTCACACAATGAATTACCCACCTTCTCAACAATCTCTTTGTTATCATTTTGTTTAAAGTGTTGATAAAAATTATGTCTAAATGTTTCTTTAACAATAAAGAAGAAAACAATAATATAAAATTATGATAATTATAATAGCACAACCACAAACTTGCTAGTAATCTACATTTCCTTAGAGATATTTGCTAGTAAATATTTTCTTAAAAGCTTCATTTTAGCTTTTTTTTTTTTTTTCTGAGTTATATTAAAATTCATGGTAAAATAGAATACTCTATATACTTTCCACCATCATGTAATCCAGTGTTCTGAATTATCTCAGGAAAGTGGAGACCTAGAAATTCTAGAAAACACCAATCTGAACACAAGGCAAAGAGGACAGAACCAGGATCTTTTCAGTGTTGACCAGGAGAGAAGAGGAAGTGATGAGCACAAACTGAGACACAGCAGTGCTCCCTCTGAGCACCAGAAAACACTTTTACTGGGAGGGTGACCAAGAACTGGTGCAAGTTGCCAGGGAAGTTTGTGAAGCATGAGAGATCTTCCAGCGCCGCGTTCCCGGCCGGTTTGCCAAGGGTGGCTTTCCTTAAGCAAAGAGCTGAATCAGATCATTTCAGAGGTGCCTGCAAACCTCAGCTATTCAGTGATTCTGTGAAACATTATCCATTAAATTTTTACAGACCTCTTTCAGCACAAAAACTACCTTTTAAAAGCCAAATGCCTGACTCCATTGACAGTGGCTGGGAAAAATCAATGTAGTTTCACACAGACAAATGCAATGGGCTTATTCCTGGGAAGAAAATCTTGGAAATATCTTTAAGCATAGAAAATATTTGTAAAATTTTGGAAAGTTTTCTGTTAAAGCCTCATTTTTTTTTTTTCTCTTCTGAAAGATATAAACAGAAAAACAAATAGCTGACAGCTTAAGACTGTTTTAAGTCTTTGGACTTTGTCTCAGTTTTTACTTCAAGGTTTTGCAAGAGAATGTTGTGATGAAAGAATAAATTGAAGTATGGAAGAAAATTTTTCTTACAAGGTAGGAAAGCAGCATATATTCTGTAGCAATTCATGTCTAAAACCAATATTAAAATTCCACCAATAAAAATACCTATCAGCAGTACTTCTGGCTGTTGATAAGCATAGAAGCACAAGGTTATTTAGAGCTAATATCAGCAACATTATTCAAATTCGAATTGTTTGAAATTGAACATATTCAAATTGTTCAGGTTCAAAGCTGGAAGTGATAGACCTTGATCAGATTTTACCAAAATAAAATGGAGTACCCAGTGACACTTTATTCTTCTTCACATGCCAATTTTATTTATTTATTTATTTACTTACTTACTTATTTATCTGAGGTAACTATAAAATCTTTAGAAACCTTGATGGATCATAATCTGAATATTTTTCATATGTGGAAGAAAAACCTTTAAGAATGACATAATCTAATTGGCTGATAGTGGATAAATTGACCATGGAAAGCAGTAGCAAGTGTGTTAAGGAAAAATAAATTAATAGTGTCAACTAGTTAGATCTTTATGTTCATAACTTCAAGGAGGCAAGTTGTTCCCCTGAAGGCAGTAGGAGTTTCACGCTTACCTGTATGCTTGTGCATCTTACTGTACTGCACAAACAACAAATGCCTCATCAAGAACATGCTCATGTATTTGAGATGTTCACAACACCAAAGGGAAGAAAGGCACAGTGCAACTGGGTCTTGGACATATCACAGAGATTTGAATACAACCTTAGGTCTTTAAAGACTTGATAACTTTGCCTTATTGAAGGTACCATCAGTTGCAAAGACCTAGAAACTCTTGTGGAGCTATCTGCTGGATTTTTACCATAGACTGGACAGAGCCATGCTTCTTTATTCTACATGGATTTAACCAAGGCAAAAACATGAGAGCTGTAAGACATTCTAATGCTATAGCAAGTGGGGCCATATCAATATGCTTCTGACTGGTCAAGGAAACTCAATTAAAAGAGGCAGCAGAATTATTTCTCTATTGGGTATAAAAGCTGAAGTCACAAGCTTGCCCAAAACAAGAGAAATTGCATTATGTTTTCCAATACCATAGAAGATATGCTTGAGTACTCAAATTATATATGAAGGCTTGAACTTGACAGAAATTAAATTATTTTTTGCAGGTTCTTTATTATTTTGGTTGCAGTCATACTACTTATTTTATTCTTCTATTGAATAGCAATCCCTCACTCTCTTCTGAGAAGGTAGGTATTTGTGATTTCTTTTTGGTGACAGGAAGTGTCAGGTTTATTTCTAAGCTTTTTATTATGTGTTCTGTGAACATTTAGGAAGGTATTCTCTATTTGAACTGATGTTTTGAAACTAAGAAATATTAATATGTTGATTTTAAAAACACAAACAGCTAATTGCCTGTCTAGCTGGCATACAGCATACAGTTGATTTTGTACATTTTAATGTTTTTAACACTTCATGCTTAAGAATATTAAAGATATAATAAATTTCAATGAGAAATAGTAATAAATGTGTCATCTACTTTAAAATTATTAGGTTAAAATCTTGTATAAAATGTTAAAGGAGCTGGTCATTTCCTATGACATCAAAACTATTGATTTGATAAAACTTTAACTTGCTTGTTCTATAACATATCACCTTTTAATTATTCTGTTCCTAATTCAGTTTTTATTTTGACAGAAGAGCTGAAATCTGGGATTACAAGAGGTTTCTTTTTCTTGTAAACCTTAGTAGATGTCGACGAGAGCAGGATACTAAAAGGGTACAAGAAATAATTCATCCAAATCAAGCACCAACAAAAAATCCATGTAGAATCTTTTTTACACTGGCAAGACACTACATAATCTTGTTAATAATCACAGCTAGGAAATAAAGGTAAAAGAAATCACATTATAATTTGCAATGAATTGTGTTCATGCAACTCTGTAAGCATTGATTAGCCATGCAATGAAATGGTATATAATAAACGTCACTTTAGGTTTTTGTCTCTACAGAGGAATCTAGAAACTGAAATCTGCTGCACAGATTCGTCAAGAACAGAACTGGGACAGTGTCACTGAATGAGCCTGGTAAAACACAGGGAACATGATTACATTAACTCACAGGAAATGCATAAGACCAGGGGGTCACCAAAACCTTTATCACGGCAGCATAAGACCTTTCAGCTGCCAAGGATTTACAGCTCTGGCCTCTCATCAGACCTTTTTAGGAATCAAAGATATGGAAATCTAGTTAATATTAATCTTTCTGGGAGACATGAGAGGAAGATGTCAGTGCTGAGGCACTCACATTATCAATGAAGTAAGGATCCTGTCTTTGGAAGCACTCCATTGCACAGTGCCTCTTCACAAAGTGTAACAACTCCTAGGTTATGGAAAGCTATGAGTAGGAGGGTAGGGAGGAGAGAGAAGGAAGCATGATAAGCTTCTGAAGTGCTTCACTATGAAGAAAATCATGATAAGTTTGTTGGCTTTCAGAGAGGAAATACTCTATGGAATGCCTCAGGTCAAAGAAAAGCAGCCACAGATGTAACCAAACACAGCTCTATGGAGCATCCCTTTGCACCACGACTGGGATATTGAGACAAACAAATGCTGCTATAAAGTGCCTGTCCACCAATGTGTGCAGTATGGGGAACAAACAGGAGGAGCTAGAGAGCTGTGTGCAGTCACAGGGCTTGGATCCCATTGCATTTACAGACACTTGGTGGAACCTGGAATGCTGCCATGGAGGACTACAGCCTCTTCAGAAGAGACAGACTAGGAAGGCATAGTGGTGGATTTGCCCTCTATGTGAGGCAACACTTGAAATATCAAACTCTCTTGGGATGTCTGATAAATGAGCTGAGACCTGACATTTTAGGATAAAAGAGCAAACTAGTAGGGGTGACTTTGTTACAGGTACATTCTACAGGCTGCCTGAGCAGGAGGAGGAGATGGATGGGGCCTTCTGCAGGCAGCTTGAGGCAACCTCTCAGGAGCAGTTCTTGTGGGGGATGTTAACCACCCTGGCATCTGCTGGAGAATCTACACAGCAAAGCACTAAGTGTCCAGGAGGATGCTGGAAAGCACTGATGACAGCATTCTGTGGTGGAGCACCCCACAGGTAATGGTGTACTGCTCAACCTCACACTAACAAACAGGGAATGACCTCTTTGAGATATAAAGGTTGGGGTAATCCTAGGTTGTAGTGACCATGAGATCGTGGAGTCCAGTAATGGGCAAGGAGGAAGCAAGGTAGCAAGTAAGATGTAACCATGAACTTCAGGACAGTTAATTTTGGCGTCCTCAGGGATATTTTTGGGAGAATCCTATGCCAAGGGGCAGTGTAGGGAAGCTACATCCAGGAGAATGGTTGATATTGATAAGTTGATGATAATTTCACTTTCTCCAAGCTCAAGAATAATGCATTCTGATAAGCAAATAGTCAGGCCAAGGAGTCAAGAGAATATGGTAATGACTAACCCAGCAGTTAATCTTCTCTGGGGCACATGGTGTGACTCTTGGGGATGGTCCCCAGGAGACAGAAGCTGCCCACAATGGTCCTTGTGAGACCCTTCCAAATCAGCATGTTCTGTAGTCTGGTTTGTGTGCTAGAAAGTAACTGTTTTATACTAATGAATTGTTTTATATGATGATGTACAGTGATTTCATTCAGAGGAATATTGAAAGTGTAAATTTTTGTCATCTCAGAAACTATTTCCTCAATATATCCTGTGTCGTCTTCTGCTTTCTATTCAGCTTGTTAACTGTTTTGGGATAGAAAACCTTTCTTCTCCACTTGCCCAGTATCAACCATACTTAACATTTTAGCTCTCAGGTTCAGTCCCTCAGTGCTATTTCCAAAAAGAAATGGATACTATTAGGTCATTGTCCTGGGTTGTAGTTTAGGATGTATTCTATCACCATCTTCAGTTAATGGCCCATCACTGCCTTTTGCATTGATAACTCCCTCTGGGAGTTATCTCTCTCTTTAATGCGCCATTAAGGCTCTCTTCCATGACTCATCATCCCATTGTGAGATGTTCCGCCCATGGGGAGGAGCCAAGCATTCTCACCTGGATATAAGCTGGGATTTGGGACAGTAGAAGCAGCCCTCACCCACTAGATTTCCAGAAGACCGGAGCTACCAGACCTTTCTACAAGATTTCTGTTTCAGGAAGACCACCTCGTCTGGACTGTTTCCATCACCCTGATCAGGTTGTATTCTGACCCTGTCAGTGGTTTTTCTTTTTGTATTTATTTTATTTTATTCTATTTGATTTTCCTTTTCTTCTCATTAAATTTTATTTCTGACTTAGAGCCTCTCACTTGGTTTGTTTTCAAAACCACAACAGTCATAAATCCCTACAAGCTCTTTGTCTCCTTCTTACAGAACTAGAATTGGAACACAGATGAAGGCCAAGCCAGAGTCACTCGAACTGGCATCAATCCAAAACTAATATAGGAATCAAAGCAAGACATCACTGATCCAAAATACATCTGATGAGAAGTATATATCAAGGCAAAGAAAGAATATGGTTCACAATATGGATAATATTCCTTGGTGAAATGCAATACAAAGTCTCTGAACATGAATCTCACAAGAGAAATCTATTCAAAATGTGCATCTGAGGAAAAAAAAATGTTTTATTTTAATTTGAAAATGGTAGTTAGGTCATGGAATATGTAATATCCTGTAAGTTATGCTTAATCAGAATTACAGATGGCTATATTAATGTTAAAAAAATACATAATTTTAATCAGCATCTTAGATAATGCTCATCTAAATGTGCTAGACTGATAACTGAAAAATCTGAGTGGTGTGGACACTTTCCATATGTTTAGAGAAAAAGAGAAGGTCTATCAAAAAATCTAAACAATTTAATATTTCTTTTTCATACTGAAAAAATTGACAAAACTAATGTCACCGAAAACTAATCAGAAACTCGAAGAACATATATGCACTGAATGTCTGCTACAGAAATGGACTGTTCCTGCAAAAAATTTAGATCCCTCTTTCTGTGGCTATTTGAATAGAACAATGTGAATTAAGAAAAACAAATATCAAAATCAAGTCACTCCATCCCAATTTCTGAAGCGTCAAGTCTGATTGCTATATTTATAAAAGAACCTGAAGGGGATTTTCAAGTTATCCAGACAAAACTTCTTTCTGCTTTCCCTGATACTTGTAAATGGCAAAGGTAATATATTTTGTTGAGAAAATAGCAACTCCATGTGCAGAATAGTAATTCCTATATAATGTCCTTTATATAGAGGGTTATGAGATGTGGCAGATGAAAACAAAGAGCTGTGTAAAGAGATTTCTGAAACTGATTTGTTGTAGTCACACCATGTTATGAAATGAAAGAAAATTGGAGGAAAACAATGTCTCTATCAGTTCAACACCTGCCTTTCTAAATCATGTAAACTTAACTTTTCATGCTTTAATTTTTTCCTACTGCAAACTCAGACATGCTTCTTATTTAACTTCTCCCTGAGAGAGAGATGAGGGAAGTTATGAATAAAGACATATATATTATATAGATATATACATACATACATATGAAAATCTTGTTTTCGTGTGCCAGCTTAAGTAGTAATCAGATATTGACATCAGTTCTCCTGTTTCTATGCAATAGGATGAGTTTCAATCATGCAGGAACAATCTGAAATTAGCAAGCTGGGAGGAAAATGTGAAAGGAGGAGAAAATATGTATTCTATATGTGGTAAATTATATCTAGGCAGAAATGATAAAAGGGAGCTATTGAATGGAAAAAACAGAGTAGGTCAGAAACCTGAATTGAAACAGGGTAGACTGTTGAACGTGATAAGTAGATCCAATCAAGCTAAAAAATAACAAAGAAGAAAAGTATTAAAACAAATTTAATATTGTAATTATATCACAAGTCTCAGTAAGAGTATGGAAATAAATATGGATTATGTGTAAGAACCACAAAACTAGGATGCTGCCATTATGTGGGTTATACAATAGAAAGAGGTGGTTAGTCAGCCCAATAAGGAGAATCTTAGTGATTAAAACTAAATGATGTTCTATCATCATAAGTCTAGATGTTATAGAGCATGGATCCTATCAACAGGACAAGTGGCTGATAGAGTTCTACCATCAGCATTATTTGCTGTTATATTAATAGATTAATGGATTACCCATCAAGAAAGGGTCATGTAGTCTGACCTTCTGTGAAGGAAAGAACTTTCCTAAATTAATTCCAGTTTGAAGTAGGACAAGTCCTCTGGAAAAATCAAATAAAATTTTATCTCAGTTTAAAAAATCTGAGTGATGATAAATCTAATACTCCTTTCAGTAATATGTTCCAAAGGTTAATATCTTCACTATTAAAAAAAAAAAAAAAAAAAAAAAAAAAAAAAAAAAAAAAAAAAAAAAAAAAAAAGGTGTTTTTTTTTTTTTCTCCTAACCTGAATATATTTATATTCTACTCTCTGCTTTGATGTGCTGGCACACCGACATCTCTGGTCTCTTTGTGACTACTTATAGGCTGTAATGAGGTTGCCTTTTAACTTCCTTCTTGTGAAGCTGAAGTCTGGGGTCTTTCACAATGTGTTTTTTAATTACTCTGTTAATTATTGCTGCAATTCTGCCATGAACAAACCATCATCTTGACTGTTCTTGAATGGAGGCATCAGGTCCAACAGAAGCTTTGGAGTCATTGTCCCAGTGACAAACTGTCCTGGGGTGACTCTGATGCCTCTGTATCCCCAATTGTCTGTTCTGTGTGTGCTGTAGGTTGTGTTCTGTACCTTTAGGAGTGGTTCTGAGGGTGAGCAGGGAAGAAGACACACTCAGTTTGTTTTTGAAAAGTGTTCACTCCTCCACATTCCTTTTTTATTCCTTCCTCGGGACGGTGTGCTCGTCAGATACTTCAGAGAGGTTTTTTTCCTTTTTAGTTAGTTTTAGCTAGCTGAGGCAAAGAAACTTCCTGGACTGTTTTTCTTTCTTTTTCTTGGGACTGTTTAAGTCTGCTCTGAACTGAAAACTCAGAGAAGTCTCTGGGATCCGGCATCCGTGACCCACCCAGGGGCTGGACCTCGGCATTTTCCAGCACCAGAAAGACTGAGACTAACTTCTGGCCAGAACCTCCTCAGTTCCCCATCCCTCTTCGGAGCAGAGAGAGGCTTTGTTGTTTAATTTTTTTCCATTCCTCATGCTCGTGGGCATTTTGCTTGTTAAATAAATAGTTTTTTCCACTTTTCTCTGAGGATTTTTTTTTTTCCTGAACCTGCTGGGGTGAGGCCGTTTGGTTTTGCTCTGCAGAGGAAGGCCACTCAGAGATTTCCTCCCAAATTTGCCCTAAACCAGGACACAAACACACCGACTGTACTTGTTAACTGCTAAAGATGTGCTGTCCAGGAGTGATTCCAGGCCTCCAATCCAAGAGTTGCAGATTCTCCTGTGCCTGTGTGAGTGATGAACCCTTCATCATGGAGCACTGTTACACTGCACTCTACTGGACTCAGGTGTCTTCTGGATCTCCTGTGATATGCCCTTGGCCTCAGGGTTAACCCCAGTGCTCGAAAATTAGGAATATTTCATTGGCTTTCAGAAGTGATGTTTTTTGTGCTTCAGGTATAACATTAAGTATATGTTGAATATATTTTCCTTTCATAAAGGAAATCTGAAGAATCAGGGTTGGCCTTATAGGCTAAGGCAGGGTGAAGTAGGTGGAATTTTGTGCAGTTCAGTTCCTTTCTCTCCTACACAGAATAGTCCCTGGAGCAGAATAATGAGAGTTCTACATCTAGATTATATCCAAAAGCAACCAGTTGGTTTGCTTCAGAAGAGAATTCAGGAATGAGCAAAGTTATGTATAGAGTGGACCAAGGAATCAGACCCCTGGGAACTAAGCCATTTCACAAGGAAAACACATTCCCAATCTCCTTCATTCGTGCCAGTTCTTCTGTGTGCAAGAATGGCATTGGTCTGTTTGCCCAGATGGAAGCTCCACTAAAAGTTTAAAATGCTACTGCTTCTTTAACCAGCATCTCCCCCACTGCCAGCAGACCCTAGAGAGAAGTTTACAGTTTTCTATTGAAAAAAACTGATATTTTGTGTTGAAGCCTATAGCTATTTGTCTAATGGAAAAATTGGCCTAGAACATTTTCCAGCTGTTGTTAAATGGGTGGGTCTAGAGTGTTAGCCTCATTTTTTTGTAGTTTGGTAAGACAGAAGAGCAGCTGCACTATACTTTTTCTCATTTTACTCCCAAAAATGAGCACAAATGTTATTTCTGAGCTGAAAACTATCAGCCTAATTCAGAATTAATATTCTTAAGCCTTCCTGTTTAAAGGTAGAACATGCTAAAAGCAGAGTCAAATCCTTGAGCTCTGTATATTTTACGAATATATAGTAATAACATTTATTTAGCTTTTATCACAGAACCTTTTTATTTATTTTATTGTCATTTAGCATGACATTTTCAATCTTCTAAGCAGTCAGTCATGTTATTATGTCTTCTGGTAAATTGTCGGATTTCAAGGCTGTAAGAGTCTGCTATAGTTCATTGAGATATCAAATACAGAAACCAAACACAGAAAGGGCTGGGTTACAGCAGGAAAATATTCTAGCCACATGAGAATTGAAGTGCATGGGGTTCTATGTCGATTTAAATGACAAGAGCTGATGTATATGCCAAGGATTCCACAATCCAGCTGCATTGATGGGGGGTTAGAAAGTTGCTTTTCCTTCAGCTTCATCAAAGGCTAAAATAATTCTGTGATGAACCTTCTATTGCTTCCTATCTGATGAACTCAAAAGAGAAGCATTCAGAGGAGGTCTTGTCTCTCAAACAAAGAAAAAAAATGACACCTATGTGTCCCTACCACAACTGCAGGATTTTGGGTTGTAAGAAATCCATTAACTGTGCACATCAAATATTGAATTTCATAATTTTGCATTTCCAGAATTAAATTATCTCCAGCATGACTTACTGCCTGTCTCCAGAGCAAGGATTTTTTCCTTCCATGTGAGCTTTTGTGTATTGCCTCACCTGTACAGCAATGAAAGTACATTTATGAGGTTTGAATTTGGATTTAGACTACTTACAGATGTCTGCTTGTTTGATTTTAAACATGACGTTCATCACTTCAATGTAAATTGCCTCATCTGCTTGTTTACTACTGCTTTTTAATTTTGCTTACTGGAAAAACTGGAAATTTCTTTTAAGGATTTCTGCATTATCAGCAGGTTTGATTTGTTTCCTGTAGCACTGCTCTGTAGGTCATTTGTGTTATTGGAAAATAACACAGGCCCAAAGAGCTACACCTAGTAAGTTCAATTACCACTAACCCAAGTTAGATACAATTTCTATTTTTTGCTCTGTTTGCACTTTCTAACTGGGACCTTCAAGCCCTCTTTCCATTTGTAATCTGTCCATGTTTTGCCAGAAATGGTCAGCTGAGCTGTGATACTGTTAAATTCTCAGAAAATGATTCATCAGAAGTATTTGCCTAGTGAAGGAGTGAACCCTTTCACCCATATATTTCAGATTTCTGGGTAATTAATGACAATAAAAGACAGAAATTTACTTTTATGTGATCAGTTTAGTAAGTTTTCTTCCCTTAGTTACCAGTGATCATCTCTTCTGATTTAATAGTGGGGTTTTTGCCTCAGGGCTTGAAAAACCAATGCTTTACAGTATTTTCCCATTTCTGGTATTAAACTCTGATTTTTTAGCAATTTTATATGTTTTTAGCATTTGATTTGAATATATTAAAGGAATTTTCTTGTTTTGAACCCTTGGCTAGAAAGTATTGATATTTCAAAGCATTAGCTGTTCACTGCCATACTCTTTGATGAAAATATGTCAGAAGGCAGATCCTATGCTCACATAGTAAGATCTATATAATTTTTTGTTCTTTTAATTCATTTTTTTCTCTTCTTGCACTACTTATGTTGCATAAATTATGTCCTTTTATGCAACTGAGTGAAAGCTCTTTCCCTTAAATGGACTGTAAGACATGTAAGGTATAAACACACCCATAGATAAGGGTCACATACAATTTCATAATGGATGCTCTATTCCTCACTTAACCTCCTGGGGGCTGATCAGGAGCTTTACAGAAGAAAAATGCAGATTTTTCTATCCAAATGTCTTACATGGACATTAGAGATACATAAAATCCTGTATCAAAGGGTCTGTTTCTTCCTCTACTTTATTCCTCCATTAAAACACAACTCTTCACTAAAAGTGTCCATTCCTCCATTACTTTTTTTCTTCCTTTTAAGGAGAAAAAAATTCCCAGCACTGCTTTGTAAGACAATTTAAATAAAAGGTTTTATGACAAATCCACCCACTGCAATTTGGCAGAGGTCTTCCCTGCAATCTTCCTATCTTAGAAATAAATTTTCACAGTCATATAGGTTCCTAGAATAAATTTATTTCTTTTAGTTTAAAGACTGTCCAAAACCTTGGTACCTACCAAAAGGTTTAGATTCTGTGAGGGATTTTTTAATAATTATTTTTTATTTTCTATTTTTTTTTGTTTGGGTTTTATATACATATATATCCTAGTGAAGGTTTTTCTTGCTTTTACTTTCCTTCTTGCTCTGCCTGATTGCTTTTTTCACACCATTTTCCCTTCACAGAGCACATCCCTTTGCCTTGAAGAATGATACAATTGTGTCTGCCCTCCATAGATTTCTGCTTGTCAGCTGGTGCAAATACTGATCAATACTCCACGTTACCTGGCCGGATTTCTTTCTCAGGATGACAAAATACAACAAAAATCCATTCCACTGAGGAATCCAGCGTGGTGTATGAGGCACTATTCCCTGTTCACACCATCCTTTTTGACATCCTGGACTGAGCCAGGTCCAGATGCTCACTGTGACAGCCCCACACCATGCAGGAAGGAGATGGCTCCCTCCTCCTCCTCCCTCATGGTGCCAAATGCCTGCACAGGGCAATTCGTGGTGTTTGTATGTGTATCAGTGAGCTGCTGAGACACAGTCAGAGGGAAACAACTGGCACAGGGTGAGATTTGGGTAAATGCCTCGGCTTCAGCACCTTAGGCAGGACCCATTCCATCCCCATCAGCATCCAAAACCTTTTCTTGGGGCAAGCACAGCTCTTACTGAGTTAGAGGTAGAGTTTATACAGCAGCTTAAATGTTAGTCCACATTCCAGCTTTAAAGGGGTTTAAATACAAAGCAATAAGGCAACACAAGAGGGAGCAAGTCTCCATTCCACCTGTTGAAATGAGGATGCTGATGCTTCAGAGCCCAGGGAGAGAGCCTGCAGGAGGAACCTGCGGTGGAGTGATCAGCTGTAGGCTATATACTCTTGCCCTACTGCTTGCCCAAATTCTGTAATCCAGGTGAAGTATACCAATTATATTTACCTGTGAACTGAAAATTCTTTGTCTGCCTTTCCACATGCTCTGTAGGAGAGCTTTGTGTTCTCTATATAATGTCATTCTTATGCTTATTGAGAAATAACCAAACACATTCATCTGACAGAACAAATGCCTTCTTCATTGTCCACCAGTGTTCTTGTTACAATATGTTAGTGCTGTTTGTAATTTTGCTTTCATTCATATAACACAAGAAATACAATTTTGAAGAGTAATTTTATTTTTTAGCATCTGTAGCTTACAAGATTTCGGTAATAAATTAGTCACTTAAATTGACCTGGCTTACCTACAATATGGCTGAGGCTGGTATTTAACTCTTTGAAGATTCTAATGATGCAAAGATGAAAGAAAATCTCATAAACCACGTTATGATGTATCTAGCACTGTGGGAGAAGGCTTCCAGCTGCACCTTCTCTCACTGTAAAATTTATCTCATCTTCTGTCAAAAAGACATGCTGGCGAAAACAACTTGTCCTAAAACCTATCCTAATGGAACAGCAAGGCAAGAAAGCTCATGTCACTGGGCCAGTAGGTCTACAGAAGCTGGAAACCTTGTCAGAAGTGTCCCCCTTCACTGAGAGTGCTCATGGGTCAGAGCAGCCAGCTGAGGGAAGGGTCTGCCAGCTCACCAGTCAGTTCCTACAGACCACTGGTAACAGGGGAGCCCTGTGGTGGCACCTAAAGCTTCCCTTGGCACTTCAATGAATAGAGAGAATAGAACAGCAGATAGTACTGTCACTTATGGTGTGCGTGGCGTGTGACTGTGACACAGCAGCAGCTACAGGACATGTTATATCAACTCTACATCTGCCCAGATGTGACATGATTTTACAGACAAATATATGGGAATACACTTGATTATTTTATACAGCCAATATACCAACTGCAGCCTGGCCCGTGTCAGAAATGGTGTGGCCAGAACCAGGGGAGTGATTCTCTCACTCTGTGTGTCACTGCTGAAGCCATATCTCCAGTATGTGACCTGTTCCTCAAGTCAAAAAGGACCTTGAGGTGCTGGAGACTGTACAGAGAAGGGCGGTGGAGCTGGTGAAAAGTTTGGACACAACACCTATGAGGAGCAGCTGAGGGAGCTGGAACTCCCTGGAGAAGGCTTTTATTGCTCTCTGCAATCCCTGAAAGGAGGCTGTAGCTGGGTGGGGTTTGGTTGGCCTCTCCTCCCAGTGACCAGCAATAGGACAAAATATGTATTCTTAAAGCTCCACCAGAGGAGGTTTAGGTTGGACATTAGGAAGAATTTTGTCACAGAAAGAGCAATTACACATTGGAATGGGCTGCCCAGGGCAGTGGGGGAGTCACTGTCCCTACAGGAGTTTAAGGAATGACTGGATGTGGCACCTAGTGCCATTGTTTAATTGACATTGTTTAATTGATGTGACGTCATTGGACTCAGTGATTGCAGAGCATTTTTCAGCCAAATTAATTCTGTGATTCTGTGGTTTGTGGTTCACGTGTCAGAGTCAGTCAGGTTCTGTCTTCCTCTCTACTCCTGGACTCCCATCCATCACTCAGGATGACATGCAAAACTTATTCTATGATTTGGAGGCTTTATCACACCCACCTGGGACATCCAACTTTCTCTTCCATTTTTCCTGCTTCTTCCAGCCTTCCCCCACCCCATGTAGTTTATATAAAAATATGAGTTAAATGAAATTGAGGTATTTTTACAAGTGTTTCTCTCTTCTGTACCTTGGTGCTCTGTGTCCTGTTGTTTCAGATCCTACAGAACAGTCTGAATAATGATATTTTGTACTGATTAGGTGGGATTGTGATGCGTTGCAAAGACTCTTAGGGAATGCAAGCCTACATGGAGTCCATGATAAGCAGCATGGACATGTTGGACTGAGCAGAAGTTAATGTGTTTAGAGGAATGTGTAGTTGCAGAATCAGTGTTTCATAAAAACATTCAGCAGAAGTGGCCAACAGGACTTATAAACCCCTTTAGAGATCATAGTCAGCACATTGCATTAGGTAAGTATAGCTTAATTCCCTCCCCTGTTCTCTGTAAGTGGGAAAATTGAATTTGCTGATTGAATATCCTGTTTCCCTGCAGATTGTTATAACAGCCAACATGGAATGTGAAAAGAAGAATGCAGATAGATAGCTATAGACTTTTTTTCTGCAGGTGAGAATAGCTAGCCCTGAGGTGGATAAGAGAGTTTCTATCCTTACCTGTTTAGCTACCTACATGAAGCAGCTTTAGAACTGCCACAGTTAAGTGAACTGGAATTCTGTTCATGGATTTAGTGATTAGAAGTGGAGTTTCTGAGGCCAGAGTGGTGCAGCACACCTATTTTTGTTGATTTTAGAGTGCTTGGCTATAAACTTCTTGGCACCTGTTTCAGAGGCAGCTCTGTCAATAAACAGGACCAAAGAAATCTAATAGCAATTTGATGCAAATAAGCAGATATTTCTTTGCTGGGGACACTGGGAACACAGAGGATAGCTCCTCTGAAAAGTGTCCCACTCAACAAACAAAACCCACCCCTTTTATGTACTTTTGCTTCTTAATCATCATTACATAAGTTCTTTTACATACTATGCATACTATGCCCATTCTTTAACCTTTACACTAATTGGTTCCAACAATTAATAACTTCATCAATAATCTTATCCTAAAACAATCATTGGCTTTTTTTCTTCTGAGGTCTACGGGTAGGAATCCTTGATATAAAAATCAAGATGGGAAGGGTAAGGGGTTTCCAAGCAGCATGACCAGTGATCATGATGATCTCCAGTTTCCAAACTGAAACATAAAGGTCCAGTAACTTCTTGGTGAGGCTTCTGTGTTTACATTTACATTCCAAACACAGCCCTCCTGGTATTTCTATGCCTGATACTTCACACTTTTCTACTTATAATCATAGCTCATAATCATGAATCATTTTTTGTTATTTGATTGATTGTTTGATCAAAATATTCATAACAGTTCTGTCAGCAGACAGAGGAACGAACAGAGATGAGTTGCAGCCCAGTTATTCTTCAGAAAGCAAGTTTTTAGTCTCATGTGGTGAAGCTCTAGCTTCCTCCATGGGCTCTTCTGGAAGGCAGGAGATCCCACTGTACTCCAGGGCCAGTTTGCTTTTGAAGCATATGACATTTAACTTGCTTTTTGTGGCTCTGACCTTGACAATGCTGCAATTTCTAATTACAATTCATTTCTTTTCAGATACTGTTGTCCTTTTTTATATGGTGAAAATTGTTCTGCCATGAGTGACTGCTTGAAACTATGCTACACAGTTTTGATCAGGGTCCCAACCTACATTAATATGCGTAAAATAATAAAAAATAATGACCTTTATTCATTTGGGTTGCCTCTAATTACATTTTGACTCTCTTTATTTTATGAAACAAAATGTAAACTGCTTTTATTTTCTTAACATACTTAATGAATTGTATACATTTTAGGAGAAGAATATATAAAGCTTCTCTATATATTACATTATATATATTATATTATATATCTTCAGCTTCTTGTGTTTCTTCATTGTTCTGAATGCTAGCTTCTACACAATCTCATAAGGTACCAAAATATTTGTAGCATGAATGATTAGGTCTTGTCAAAAGGTTCAGAACACAATCAATCCCATGTTTCTTCATTTTTTTCCCAGTTCACATTTTGAGGGGTAGTGCTAATGACATTTTTACTTAGAAAATAAATAGTTCCTAAACAAAGACAATGGCTAAAAGCAACAAACAAACAAAAAATAGGAGAGGATACAGAGAGTCAGTTTAAAAATAAACAAATGTTTGAAATTGTCGGAATAATTGAATATTTTAAATTATACAGGGATCTGAAATTGTAACATCGTTTGAGGTGGCTGAAAGAATTTGGAATTTGTGTTCCTAACTATGCTTTTTACTTCATCATATAAGCTACCTATTGCACTCTAGCAGATATTTAGTTCATGTGAGATGATATAAGTCACTCTCAGTTTCATCAGTAGTAACTGATGAAAAATTTATTATAATCGCACATATTTTGCAAGCATATTTGTGCCCATTGAATGAGAAAGTGTGGTAGCATATAAAAATCTGCCCTTTAGTTGAACTTCTATTATTTTTAATTTTGATGAAATGGAAATTTTTAACCTGAAAAGAAGTGTCAGAGTTCACAGGAGAAAGTTAAAAAAAAATTAAAATTGGTCGCTGACCTCAATTTTGTACCAAAAAAAGGAAACACTTGTATGTTTTTCATTGCACATTTTTTATGAGGAAATGGACTATGCAATCAGCTAAAAATATGATTGCTTGTGAGCTGTTTCTGGAAATGCCAGAGTTAATGTTCATTTTCCCAAGATACAGTCCCTGACCAGGGAAACTATGGGATGTGAGGAAAAGCTAAAGGCTCTACCCCAAGGGCTCTGCTCTTCCCTGTGTATCAGCAGCAAGCACAGTATCCAGCACCTAAGGTCATTGTTTTCAAAGGAAGAACCCTGAAAAGGTGAACAGATTATGGAAGTCAACTATTTATGAAACCAGAGTTCTCCTAATGGCACAAAAGGACTGAAGCTTGCTTTGCTCCCTTTACTTCTCAGGGTAATTACTTGTGCCTGGAACTCTGTGAGCCCGTATCTGTTGCAGTGCAAACTGTGGAGCCAAGTGTGAAATGTCGAAGGATGGGAGGTTGGAGTTCATTAAATTACCTCCCAGTTTATCATCTGCTCTACAGCTCTGTGAGACACTTTAGTTTCTTTGACAGTCTGACCTTTCTGTTAAAATAGGTTGGCCTGCCATGGAGACGGTCTTCTGGGGCTTTTGAGGCCAGAAATATTTTGTGCTTAGTAAGACACTTTAAGATCCTTGAAGTTAAAACTTCCATTTGCGGTCATTCAGATTACTTTTAGCTGTCATTTACCTCTGGCACTTATCCTTGCTTGTCCAGCTTTGCTGATTTCTTTCTTGATTTTTTTAAATGCATTTCTTGTCCAGATAACTTCTTGGAGAACAATCAGGATCAGACATGGAAAACTGCTATACCTTTAGCCAGTTTCTCTTTTTTACTTCTTTTCCCAGTTACTTGGGAATCAATCAAGATGTATACTCTCTCCCTACCCTTTCAATAAAGTGCTCAGTAATCTCTCCAGTACCTGCCCAAAGAGGGTAATTCACCATTTTCAAACTCAAGAGTAAGACCTTACATGTGTAACTTATACCTGGTTTCTGAGATAAGTAGATACATATAGCTATGCATATATATCCATACATACATATACAATTTTTAAGGCCCCATCTGTTTTTTTACTTGCCTTTTAAAAAAAGCCTTGGCAAATGCCTTTGTTTTGTGCTGCATCTTTACAACAAGGTACTTCACCAGGAAAGGCAGGAAAAAAAAAAAAAGAAAAGCCCAGAAAAACTTGCAAAATAAGGAGCACACAGCAGAGCACATAAAAAAAAAATAAGAGCAATAATAATTAAAATGTGGTCCATGTCATTCCAAACAGCATCAAGTGTCTGAAATAGCAAGCAGTTCAATCACATTTAGAAATAATTAATGAGAACTCTGTAGTAAATTAACAAAATAAATAACATTATAATTACAGGAATTATACATACAATTACTAAGAAACAATCAACATTAACAGGAGACATTTATTACTGCATTTGTGTTTACATAATTCACAGTTGCATCACTCACTGAAAGTTAATCCAAGACAAATGGCAGCCAACCAGTACTAGAAAATATCAAATCAGTATTGGGATAGCAGGCAGCCACAGTGGTGTTTAATGATTGTTTTTTCCTTAGTGAATGGTTAATTCACCAAAGACACCCTGACAAATAAAGAGTTTATCTTGTCTCAGAGTTGCTGGGATTGAATCTGTAGTACTTCATGCTTCTCATGTAGCATTGCAGAATTCAGCACATTTGCTCAATATAGGATAAAAAAAATAAGTTACATTTTTAATCAATACTTCAACCAACTCCACCTACCTCACCCAAATGTGTTCCACCTTGTCTTGCTCTTCTTTTTCTGTGCAGGGATTGAGTTAGTGGCTCCAACATCTCTATGGATCTGTGGAGGCATTGCTTTTCTGCTTTCTGTAAATAATTTGAATGCATAAAATGGGAACTCAGTTTTTCTGTTTGTGTGAACTAATCACCGGGCTAGTTCACTGCTCCATGAGAGACATCTCACCCATATCCAATCTGAAATTTTCTGAAAGGAAGGACAAGCCTTTCACCTGAAGCAAAGGATCTGAGTTCAAATTTGTTCTTCCTCTGATGCAGGAGAAGGAGCAGAATATATTTTTTCTTATTCTCTATATTCTATTAAAATGGGTTAATTATTATGAAACATAAAACCCATAATAATCTCCTCTTGGAGTTTCTTCTGTTCAGGAAGCACTTAAATAGTCATTCTGATACCTGTATGAAGCTGGCTGGACCCTGGTATATATTACTAGAATTTAAATAAAATTCTCATTTCCCATCTCTCAGCAACACATTTAATTCAAGGCTTATATATCTTCAATTTTCATTCACTTCTCTAGTTATGTTGAAATTGTTATGCTTTCAAGACACTAAATCTAGAAGAATATACTGGAATTCAGCAGAAGCAAACACAGGGTTACTTGTAGGCTGTTTACTTCTACCTGTAATGAAGTTTTAGAGATGTATAGGACTTCATGCCAAAAGCTGTAGAAGTAAGATTAGGTTTTCAGTTCATTATACACTTAAACTCATAATTAAAATACTGTCCATATTTGAATTTGTAATGAAAGAATTGGGATTAAGAAGAAATAGAATAGTTACATCCATGGAAAGGCTTCTGTGTATTTTATATAAAACACAGTAGCCCTATTGTCAACTCTGAATTTTTGCACAGGGGAATTTATATTAAATACAAAATATATTAATTGTGAACAGAGAATATCATGTTGGAATTGTGGAACTGAAAATTAATTTTCCCACTTTGAGAGGAAGTGTCCTGGGTTGCAGTATAAGATGTATTCTATCACCATCTTCAGTTCATGGCCCATCAATGCCTTGCCATGACTCACAGATAACTCCCTCTGGAGTTACCTCTCTTTAATGGGCCATCAAGGAGCCCCTGGATGACTCATCATCCCATTGGGAGATGCCCCGCCCAGGGGGAGGAGCCAAGCATTCTCACCTGGATATAAGCTGGGATTTGGGACAGTAGAAGCAGCCCTCACCCACTGGATTCCCAGAGGATCAGAGCTACCAGACCTTTGTATGGGATCACTGCTTCAGGAAACCACCTCACCTGGACTGCTTCCATCACCCTGCTCAGGTTGTATTCTGACTCTGTCAGTGGTCTTTTTGTATTATTGCATTTATTTTCTTTTACCTTTTTTCCCTTTTCTTCTCATTAAATTGTATTTCTGACTTGGAGCCTCTCACTCGATTTGCTTTCAAACCACTACAGGAAAAATATGCTTTCAATTATATTAAGGGGTAATATAATGCTGGTAATATAATACATAATATAATAATAATATAATATAAGGGGTAATATAATGCTATGCTGAATTGCTTTGCCAAAAAATTGGAAATTCTCAAATGGTTTCTATTGTTAAAATAGCAGTCTAGTATTGTAACCTTAAAAAAATATGTATTATGGGGTCTACTGACTTATGGAACTTTCACTACCTGTTTTAGCTAGGTAAGGTAACCAGCCAGGATCCGAGTACTGAAAATAATCCACCCCAGGATCAGCTGAACCATTCTCTGCAGGAATTTACTCCAGCCTGCTGATGGTAAAGGCTGTAGAGCAGCCTTAGCAAATGGGCAATTTGGATGGCCAAAACTGAGTGTTGTCAATGTTTATCCCCATTGCAGCACCCAGTGTGAGCACACTGGCTCTATATACAACAAATGTCAAATAACCTTTGGAAAAAGCCTTGAGTTCCTCTGTTTCTTCCTTGTTTTCCTCTTTCTTTTCTTTGTGGTTTTCTTTGCGGTTTTCCTTGCAATTGAGAAGCTTGAGATGTAATGAAGCCCAGAAGTCCTCTGCTTTTTGAGCACAGTTTAGTCCTGTATAACTGATACACAGTTTGGGGAAAATACATAAGAAAATGAGCATCTGAATTCTGTTGTTATCAATAATGTCATTCAAATATCTGGATTCTTTCCTTTCTTTTTCTTATTTTCCCTCTTAAGTTATAAGTTGTGTTATAGCTCATTAGGTAAAGTCAACTCTTCACTGCAATTACTTCAGTAAGAAACTCCACATATTTTCCATTTTTTAATCAATTCTGCCCTGTTATCTATACAGAAGTGATTAGACAAATCACTGAAAATATTTTTATTTCTCCATATAATGATAATAGATAAACAATTCTCTTTTACCTTTTCTGACACACAAGGTTTTGCTCAGGCTGGAAAGTAATTATCAGTGATGGATTTTTATTAAAGGCAGTCCATTCTGCTAGCACTATTAAAAGGTCTGTTAATTAAATTCTTTGCATTCCTGTGTTCCTCCTAAACTCAAAACAACCTGAAGTTATTACTGTTTAGAGCAGGTTTGCATATTTCTGTAGACCTCTATTATCCTATTAAGCCTTCTCCCAATAAATCATTCGGAGGAAATGGAGATGGGGAGTAAAGATCAAAAATAAGAATGAGGGAGTAGGAAATTTAAGATGAATATATCTCAAGATTTCTGCATCAGACAAGGTGTGGAAATGTCTACTCAGGTATCATTATTTCAGCAAAAGTTAATGTGGAAGTCCTTTAAGTTTCAGTTTTGATTAGTTTCCATCAAACAATGGACTTAAGAGTGACAGAATGCTCAATTGCATTTTGGGAGCATTGTATCTGTTCTCATTTTCACCACCATGAGGGACTATGTACAATAGAATCTTTAAATGGCCTGCTGTATCTGAGTAGTTCAAAAATGAGATCAAGGATGTGTGGCACAGAAATACCACAGAGGATACACATAGACGGTTCAAGATTCAAAATAAAAATATTGTTATTGCACTAAATGTACATTCTTACTAAAAGAATCTTGCATACTTGTCTTTAATCATAATATGAAATGCCACTTTGTTAAAGTAATATTTTTTCATGCCTTTGGGTCAGCTAGAGCTCACCCAATATACCTGGTAAGGAAATAAAATTGTTGCAAATTTGTGTTTCAATGTGTAGGTATTATGCTTCTTTGTATAAAAAGTTAATGCACTTTTTTATTAAATAAAAACAGAGACAGGGCTACAAAAGCTCAAATCATTCTTAAAAATGGGGAATAAAACATAGTTCATTCTCTAAAAAAATTCTTTTATCACTGGGTCAGAGAATTGATTGTCCTTAGGAGTGTTCATTCTTCCTCTGATTTCACCTAATCCTCTAATATACCAAGCAAAGATGAACAACTGCTTTATCTCTTTTTAAAAAATATTTTAGCTTAGCAGTTTTAGACTGACCTTACCGAGTCAAAAATATGAATTTAATTCCTGTCAAGAACAGAAAAAAATTGGATGCAGGTGTACAATTACTTACCTAAATCCCATAACTCTTGAAGTGTTGGCTAAAATCACTTGGCCTTGATTTGAAGGGAACACTTACCTCTGCTTTTGCCAGAGGAGACTTGGGGAGCCCTTAAGGGGAGGACTGGGTGATGTAAAGACTGAGTGAAGAGTCTTTATAGCTCAGAGATGCCCAGAGAGGGGGAGGATTTGTGCAGTTCCATCAGCCAAGGAGGTTAACTTGGACTTCCCTTGTGCCACCTCAGCTTCTCCTGCCAAATGGGTGCGACAGGAGTTGGTAGGACTCTGACCACACACCAAAGTAAAGGGGAAGATGGAACATTTTCTGCTGGGGAGCAGGTGCAGCCTTCCTCTGCCCCTCTGTAGAATGGCAGAGTGGAGTCATCTTGGCACAAACATTATCAGGCTCCAGCTCAATCCACGAGTTGGTCCACATTAGAATATGTTCATCAGCTCTTGCTCACCATGTTGACTCTGCAGAATTTTTTTTTCTGAAATACATGATTCTTCCTCTGTATTATATATAAACTGCGTAGCTCAGGGCTCTGGATTTTGCTTTTGTTCCCCCGTCTCATTTCTTTTCTGAATTTAAATTTTAGTTTTCTTCAGAAGATATGGGAGTTGGGCTTTTAAGTGCAATTGTTGCATGAGGTGTACAACAGTGTGTTGCCCATGAAAAGAGTAAAGCTGCCATGAACACCTTTAAAGAGCAAGTATCACTCATGGAATCAAAGAACGGTTTGAGTTGGAAAAGACCTTAAACATCATCTAGTTCCAACTTTTTGCCATGGGAAGTGAAAACTTCTATGAGACCAGGTTTCTCAAAGCCCCACCCAGCCTGGCCTTGAGCCCTTCCAGGGTTGGAGCATCCACTTCTGGAGCCTGCCCAGCTTCTCTGATCAATGTAATTTCAATATGATTCCTCCTGTGGTCTATAAGAAACATACAAACAGATGGGAATTTTGCATAATTCACGAGTTTGATGGCAACTGTTATGATATTACAACAGGACATGTTACATGTCCATACTCTACTGGTATGATTTTATCATTTAATATGTCCTAGCACTTTCTATATTTTGATATGCTAGACAATCATCTAGACCTTCTTTAAAGGTCTAGACAATTGAGGAAAAAAACCATATAATTTCTTCCTTTCCCTCAGATTCTTACACAGCTTCAGATGAGCCTTTTGTTTTAAAATTTCTTATTGTTAATGAAATCAGGTTTTGTCTCACTTTCTTGGAAATTTCTCTTATTACTTCAAATGTAACATTTTCCTTACCCCTGTATGAGCTCTGAGTGGGTTTTGATTTTTAGAAAAGAAATTTTATTTTCCCCATTCATGGTGTATAAAAGTGAGCAGATTGTTGTCTGCACAATTATCTTGTATCATAATGCATATGCTAAAAAAAGATATTAATAGCTGACACTAATAGAAATACTCTATGTTGTTATCTTCTACAACACAGACAAGTCTTGACACTAAAATTTGTTTGTTTCCTACTGAAATGTTATTCCTATAGAATATGTTATTCCAGGAAAAAAGAAATAATAAAAAAAAAGAGACCATTCTTAAGTCTCTACAGTCATGCCATGTGTTTCCAGCCTTTTCTAAATCAGTGTGAATAGGGAAAGTATACAGCTCCTACTGAATTTTAAAATGTTAAGTCAGTGCTTTTTCCATATTGGTCTTGCCTGAAGCATTTATGGTAACATGTTATTTTCTCTGCCAGAAATCAAATGTATTCCATACAGCATAATGAAGGACTAAGTGTGTTGATTTCAAACTTAAAAGAAATTGTTCCATTTGACACTTTGAAATGTTATTTTGTATCTATGAAACAGCAGAATATGGTGTGCACAAACACAACACTGTCTTTGCCAAAAGATAATCACAAGCCTTGTAGCACCACAGCAATAACTCTTCCCAGGATGCTGTGATTAGAGGTCTCCTAAGCATTTATGGAAAAGAAAAAAAGATACTATAGTTTAGATGAAAAAGAATAACAAGTTCAATCTAGAATTGCCAAAAAAGAAATAGCCTTTTTATTTCTCCATATACATTTTAAATGTTATGAAGTCGGTGTTTATTCAGCTCTACCTGAAAATAAAAAATTGCTATTGCACTTCTTCAGCAACTAATAATATGCCTTCATTAAAAGCCAAGCTACTTTGTCTCTGGTTTAGAACTGTGTAGAGAGATACAGATCCAAACCCTGTTGCAAAGCTACAGTCACAGAGGCACTCACCACGTGTGAATGCAATGGATTATTAAAAACTTAAAGGTGTCAGATTGGTTACACCAGATTTTGAAAATGCTGACTGTGTTTTTCCACTTATCTATAGCAATAGCCAGGAAAGTTGTTTTTCTATATCTGTTGGTCCAAATTAACATCAAAGTGATTATATTGTCTTGGCCCTTGTTGCACACATGTAAATTTGAAATTGAGTCTGACTTTAATGAAAGCAGGTTTTTTGCTTTATGAAGGAAGTCCGTTATAACAAATTTCAGAATTTCAAAATTAAATAATAATATTTGGTTTCTTTGTCACTGAGAAAATTGACATTGACACTTAAAACTAGCTAAGAGCTAATTTTTTAAAGGCAGAAAGTATAGGTCAGACAAATTATTTGTGTTTAAAATACAAATGATGGTTGTTTAGTACATATACTCACATTGCAAGAGTGGATGTGAAATTAATGTACAACATGAAGAGGAAATTGTTTAATTTTTAAAGTACACATGCATATGGGGTAGTGATGGTTATATTCCATCTCATGACACCAAGTACCTTGCTACTTTATGAAAAGAAAAATCCTTCCCTCTTGAAGTAGTTTAAAAATGGTTGAATATTGTACTGCTAGAACTTTGATTAAACAAAGAAGACAGAAGCCAATTTATAGGTCTTTAGTCTACGGTACTAAGATCAATAAAATAGTACTGATATGCCAATAAATGATTTAAACACCCTGAGGGCAGGGTTTTCTGTGGTTGGAGCCAAGCAGTACGAGATTCACACTATCACAGAAAAAAAAGAGTAATGATCTCATTTGAGATATTAAAAGCATAGCTCTCTGTATTTCTGTATCATGACACCAGGTGTGGATTTTATTAAAATGCTAACAATAGCCTGCAGTAGCTCCACAATGAAATGTAGTATTGGATTTCTTCCGTGTGTGGGATCAGAAGACAGATAGAGAGACTTTTAAAATGCATTTGTATAAAAGTGCTTTTGTTTTTTATACCTCAAAATCTAAGTGTAACACTGTGGACCTTCTTTGCACACCATTAAAAAAAAACAAAACAAAACAAAACAAAACAAAACAAAACAAAAAAAAAAAAAAAAAAAAAAAAAACAGTTGGGTTGAGCCAAATCTGCTGTGCCTTTGTAAAAATAAAAATATTTTAAATCTAAAACGAAGAAATGCTATAAACAGTTTTAATGCTCTTCGGAGGTGGGCATGCTTATAGGAAATAGCCTAGGTAACAAGATACATGTATATGTTTATAGCACTGACAGTGCAATAAGCTGCAATATCTAAAATTTCTCATAAGGGCTTTGCATTTGTAACTGTGTATCAGAAAATGAAAAATCAAGCATATAGGACTACTTCCACTGAGAAACTATACATTTAAAATAGAATAGGGAGGCTTGTGGCTCTTTGATATTGCTAGTGTTGGAGTGTTTTTCACTGTTTATGAAATTTATTTTCTTCAAGTAAATACATTTTCCTCCAGTTGCTGAGTCTTCACTTAATTTATTCATACTGTAATAAACATACCTGATGTGCAATTATTTTTTTATGTGCCTTCATAGTGTTAGTCAAAATAACAGTTGCTGTGTCATAGATCTCTCTGATATAGGGGAAAGGGGAGAAAAGGAAAACCTTGGATACAACAAAATCAATAAATGATTTGCAGTACTGGCAGCTAGGGGTGACTCATGAGGGTCAAGAACAAAAAAAAAAAGAAGGTTTTACTGCAAGCATTCTAGTTTGTAATCACTTAGTAGCATTTTTTTTTAAGCTGTCCTTTTACCAAAGGTATAGTTAGAGCATGGACACTTGTCCTCACATAGTCTATTTTTTCTGACAATTAGAAGAGCATTTATGAAGTAGAAAAGGAAAAATTCACTATACGACACTTTGAGGTCACTGCTGAGAGATTAACAGGTCTTCACTACTCAATCATCACTTTGGAGAGAAACCAATCAGATAAAACAAAGGGAACCCCAACAAAATAAAGAGAAAATCCTATTTGCTTTAATTTACAACGTGCAGTAGATAATAATGTGTTACAAACTTAATCAAACCTTCTTGCTATTACCAAAAAAAAAAAGTAGAATGTTATGTTCTAGTAATTTAGAACATAACATAATGAACAAAATAATTACAAAATAATGTACTACTAGAAGTGAGTATAACTTGAAGTTTGAGGCATGTTTAGAAGAATTCTCAGCTGTGGTAACACTGTGTTAATGATACTGTGCTGCCTGATTTTCCACCCAATCCATTCTGTGGGCGTTGTGTTACTACTTCCAACACAAAACAGACAGGTCAGGAGTTCATGTTTCTGAATATATTTCAGGCACATATATAGTACTGGCTTTTGTGATTTTTAAGGTAGAACTAGGAAGAGGAGAAGAAAAAATACAGCCAGATTAGGCCACGCTTAATATTGGGAACTGACCTCTATCCTATCCAAAGAAAATTGTTACAAAACCAATATTATATAAATATTTAAAATCACAGCATAAAGGATCATAATATTAAAAAGCCATAGTCATGTTTTCTTTCTAAAGCAAAGTCTTCCTGTTCAGAACTGCAATTGTGACTACATTATACAGCACATCCAAAGTGCACAGTGAGAAGAGACTTCCCTTGAGCATCACATCATGATGTCCCTGTAATTTTCTTCCAAAGGAAACAGAGAATGGCATCAGAGAGGGAGTGATGGTTTACTGTGACATATCTCCCAGGATGGACAAAGGCTGGGGTTCAGAGGTGTTGACCAGGACACTGTAACATCCTCTGTTACAATTATATTTTGAGATATAGCAGTGAGACAATTTTCAGTCCCTCTGATGCGTTACTGATAAATCCCTAATGTAATCTTATTTATAAAAATGTTATGTAGAATTAACATGCCTTGGTAGAGATGGTGAGTCAAAGCAAAAGAATTATGAATGTGCAATTTTCAAAAAAAACCCAAATCTACCAAAAAACCCTGAAACTTCTCTTTTATGAAACCATGCTGGCTTTAAATCTTTGTTAGTACAGTGCAAAAAGCATTTGGCTATTTTACACAGGAGTAACACCAAACTGCTGTCCTCTGGTTTATCCTCTTTTATCTTTTTATACGATTAAGCATATGTTACTAGGCTTTTATTCCTTAGCATTGTTCTGGTTTGCTAATACTTGTTAAAACTGAGTTATGCAAAGAGTTCCCAAAGTAATTGCTTTATGATTCTTCACTAAAGTATCAGGGATTTTTGACTTAATGGGATGAAATCTTAATGCTGTATCACTTCGTCCTTATTTGCATAAGCATATTGTATAAATACATCCTTTCTCTTTTGTCTGAAAACAGAAATCAACATTCACCTTGTGGGCTTTTCTCATGCTGTTTTTCCAATGAATAAAAACTTTTATTCTTTATATTTTATTTTATTTCAGTTCTGTATTTGCCATTTGATTACTGACAGAAACAGAAGGGAGAAAAAGGATAAAAAGGGAAATCAGAATACTGTTTTGTATTTTAATGTAACTAATATCACTTCTAAGTCTTGATGACAATTTACGATTTGTGAAAAAATTTGGAGTCTGAAAATGCAGCTCAATAATCAAAGCCATCATGAGTTTAAGAAAGTAGGTTTGGTCTTTTCTGGTTTCTTAGAACAGATATTAACACTGAGGAAGCTTTATAGTAATAATTAGACTAGGTAAACCTCTCTCACCTGAGGTAACACATGTACACTGCAATTAAGGAATTGTTTAGTAAGACTCCAGTCTTTTTAAGATTCTAGTTACCCTGATGAGTATAACTAGGAAATGGAAAGAGAAAGGCATCTATAGAGAATGAATCACAGGATCTGAATCCATTTCTGGTGGTGTCAACCTTATTCTGTATAGCACTGAATGATTCTAACTCAGCTGACCCAAGTATCAAAAATTTTATGGGGGAAAACATCTAAGAAACAGCTAAAGAGACATCTGTATCAAATGGGTATTGTGTAATGTATGTTAGTGTAGACCTTTGAAATATCACAACTAAACACAATTGAAATAAAAATTGGTTTGATAAATTTTTAATTTAACCACTTAAATGAAGTATGTATCGATATATCAAAAATACTGTTACGTAGTACTGAGAGCTTGATATGATGCCTTAAATCAATGAAGTTTATGTTTTGCAGCATGAAGATATTAAGTCATTCAGGTACCTTTTCAAGCATATTTGGTAGCATCATTTTCTGTTCCTGAAGGAGTTTATAGCCTTCAGGAGGTTTTATGCCATCTCTTGCATATGATACTGTTTTCTGCCTAGATCCTTCTTGATATCTATTTATTGTTTGAAACCACTGTTTATAGATTTAATGACTTTATTCTCTAAAACCAGAAATATTGTATAAAATGTGTGAAAAACTAAATAAAAATTAAATGATAAGAAATACACCTTTGTACCAGGAGCAGAAAGTAAAAATGAAAAATAAGTGTGAACAGTATATATTAACAAATATATGTAAATATCTGTAGTTTTATCACATAAAAAGAATGTCAGATTCAGACTTGTTTTATAGTTGAAACAGTATTCATTATTTTGTATTATCAAGGGCTATCAAATCTTTTTGTGACAAGGATCCCATTCTTTTTTTAGTTTTGTATGTCTTTAAAGGGACAGACAATAATACTTATTCATTTGCAACTCAACCTACTTCCAAACAGGAAAATAAGTGGCATTTAGGTAAACAGGTTCAGATCGTGTTTGATCAACAGAGGAAAGACCAGAAGTAGTAACTGAGGAATGATCTTTTTTATTGCCTTCCTTTTGCTTCCTGTTGAAGGAAAAAGTTTCAAGCATAGAAGGCAAGTTAAAGGTTTGGACTTCAGAAGCTAAAGGATGTTTAGATAGTGACTGATAAATCAATTCAACTTCTAGACCCTACGGCTTAACTCAGTCCTGTAGCAAGAGTTAAAAATAAAGTGTAAAATTCAGATTTAAATGGCTGTCAATAAATGAAATAGTGTCTTTGTTACCTGTCTTTAATTTAATTTCCTATTTTGTTCAAAGAATGTTATCTGTGTGCTTTGAGATACATAAGTCACGGAAATCATGATTTCACCTGTATCAAAGTATAACACACTTGTTACTGCAGAGAACAGTCACTCTTCTGTCAGTACAAATCATATTCTGCTTTCTGCCTTCCAGTGCCAAATCTTGAGCACTTTATAAATTTCACTAAATATGACTTGTGCACAGCTCTATAATAGAGATGTAAACTTGATAAAAATGTTAAGAACACTAGCCATAATAACAATACATCTTGCTGTACCTGCAAAAAGCTTAAATGAAGAATATACACAAAATTCTTTTATGGATAAATTTTCTTACCTAATGATGACTGAATAGATCAACAGGTCAATCTGGTAGACAGATACCAGATAATAATTCAAGATGTCTATCTGGTTCATGGAGATACATACTCTAATTATTAACTACCCTATGTATATATATATATGTACACATATATAAATAAAAGAATATATTTATATAAACATAAAAAAGCACTAATTGACTTCACTTCCACAATTTGGAAAACAAGGTAGAGTCAGACTGCTTAGTACACTTTAGGATATTGAAATGAGGAGATCAAATCTGTGAAATTCCCTCCCCAGGAGTGGCCTCTGTGCAGTGATGAGCAGACTGAAGTGTCCAGCAGTGTTGCACCAAACTCTAGACCCATCTGAAACTTTGCTTCTGCAGTAGAACCCTGGAATACGGATATTTGGTGCTAGAGCCAATTTTTTTTTGTGCATCCCAAGAACATGGAGCAGAAAGAGATGAAAAGCAGATCCTTAACAGTGAATATTCAAATGAGGAAAGCCTGAATTAAATCACATGAGGATTTTGAGACCAGGAAAAGTACATAAAGAAGTACTTCATCAACAAATTGAAGAAAAAAATTAAATATGTTTCATTACTTTAACATAATTATTTTTGCAGCGCAATAGGGCTTAGATCAGTTTATATAGAAAGCCAATGTCATTCCTTCTTCATGTAATCAAAATCATAATTTCTGCCAGGAGGATAAATGGATTTTTAGCAGCTACTTCACAGTAGCTGTGTATAACTTGTTAAGAAATTTTACTGAGTATCCTTATAGCTACTAACTCTTTTTGTTCTTAGAATAAATTAAAATTTCATTTTCTGAATCCCATTTAGAAATTAGAAGCTTCACACCATTCTTTGAGGGTGCAGGTTCAACTTTTAACTGCTTTATAAAAAATCACCTTATTTTATTCTATTTTTAATGCAATATGGCACATTCAAAATAAGTTTTTTTAGTGTCATCAGATGGAAGAATTAATGTGACTACAGTACTTTGGAGATCGGTTCTGCTTTCCTTACTCAGACAAAATTTGCAACGTTTTCAAAGGACTGGGAAAGATAGAAAGTAGTTTTAGGCTAAGCACAATGTGTTACACAGTTGGAAGTACCAGGAAAGTTAAATATATTTTTTTCAGTCATTCCCAGGAGGAGGCCATATGCCCATTTACCTTGAGTGAGGAGAACTCCTTATGCAGTTAGTTTTCTGTGATGAGTATTTGGTCTACATCTTTCCTTGTCTGAAGTTCCCACCTAGATGCTACTCCAATTTGTAATAAATCCCAGCTGAAATACCTATTGTGATTCTTATAAAGACATACAACAATTTAAAAAAACATTTATAAATAAATAAATATTTGGAGAGTTTTTCCTATTGGCTCATTCATATAATGTCATTAAACCTTAATAAACACTGAATGTCATGCACATAGTTCCAGCAGGCAGAGACATCCATAAAAACCAATTCTAATATATCTTCTCAAGGTGGATTTCTGAGTGCCTTACTTAATTAAAAATGTTATCCTAAGTGAATCTAATTCTATTAGTGCATATAACATTTCCTGCTTAGAGAACATTAGGTAATTCTGACAATCAATGAAAAGGCAGAGGAAACAAAGTGGTTTGTGTTGGCTCCTTTATCATAATGCTTCAGAACATATCTCTGCAAGTTTCTGCAAGACTTCACTTGCTGTTTTCCAAGGATATCTGTGCTGCCAGTGAGAGCTAATAAAAGGGTCTAATATTTTGTGTGTAGAATTCAGACCAGCACCTGCTACTGTTTGTACTAGAAAACCTGAAGGCATATGAACATTATAAGGAGATTTTGTGGAATCATTGCTGAAATCAAAATAATATTTTTTTATTTCAATTATCTTGAAAAAAATTTTCTCTAGAAAACAGAGAGAACCCATCACCAATTTCCAAGGTGGAAATTATTGTCATTTAAATACAATAAAAGATTACACCTATTGAAATAAAAAACCCTCTTACCCTACTAAATTACTGTAAGAACTTCAAGTTTCTAATTTCGAATCAGAAGATGCATGCAGGACGTGTGTTGTGAGTTTTCCAATAAGATTTTAAAGACATTTTTGGCATGAGACCTGTGGAACCTCCACCAGATCTTTTCCTGCAGTATCAGCAACATATCTGAACTTCAGAAAGGGAATTTTATTTATCCTCATTCTGTGGCAACAGTGGCTCTTTACTGATATTTAGAAACTGGTTAATATGTTTTCTATTCATATTGCAAAACTCCAACAGTTCAATATATTTTTTAGAATTATATATATATATGTGTTTCAAAGTGGCATCATATGGTCACAAATGTATGATTTTTTTTCAGAAGTTATGCAGATCTAAAGTGCTCCAGTTTTTGTGTGCTCAGTGTCATAGAAACATCTTTGTCATAAAATGTTATGTAATATAAGTTCTTTATCCCTCACCTGGCCTTTCTCATAAAATAATATGCAAAAAGTTTCAGGCTTGCACATGAAAAACTTAGTTGGAACAAGTGTAATTATTACCCTGTATTAATTCATGAACAACATTTCAAATTGGTATCCAGAGTGGTCTGAGGACACAAATAAAATATACATATTAGAACAGACAGAACATGGGAAATACATTATCTTTAGAGCAGCAATTAATGCTTTATTATTGAAGGCAAAAAAAAAAAAATAACCTGTTAATATTATACATATGAAATCAAAACTTATAATTAATCTTCATATTTAAATTTAAGTGATTCAGCCCCCATGGGATTAGAAGATCCAGAGCAAAAAAAAAAAAAAAAATAAACACTTGGGGCAAAAAGTTATTCTATTTCTTCAGAGATTTTTAAAAGAGAATTCAAAAAGAGAAACAGGAGAGTGAAGAAGGCATTACCCATGGAAAGGAGGAATTAAGTTCAGTACTAATAGTCTTTTGGCCCTGCCAATGAAACAACAGGTGAATAACCTGAAAATTCAGTAGGAAAACCAAAATTATTTTTAGATGGCAAAAAAGGGCAAAGATGATGAACAGAAAGTAGAAATCTCTAGATACATAGAAAACACAAATCAAATCAAAACAGAAAATAATTCCTGTTTCTTAGTATAATGTCCTTTTTTTTAATAGCTGCAACACTCCAGAGTTATATGTTATCTTTTTCCTATCCATGGGGTCTCTGGTCTGTTTAAAAGAATTCACTGGATGTGATGAAGTTCACTGTTGCACAAGTAGTATTTTAGAACTTTATAAATATAGAATGTGTGGAATGAAATTCTAGTTCCTCTAAGGAGAGTGGAATAACTCTCTTCTGATGAGTTTAATCGGTGCAGACTTCAACTTTCTGAGTGCAGACCCTGCATCTAATTCCCTCTAATTCTGCTGATCTTTTTTTAAAAGGGATCAACACAAAATTGTCCTTATCGTAGGAACAAAGATAAGGTTTGTTTTGGTTCCAGAAACAGATGTGAAAGACAGAGTGTCATAGCAATAGAATGAAGTTCTTCTCTTTCTCTTTGCCTTCAAAACGAAAAAAAAAAAAAGTTCTCTTTGTAGAAGAGACTTGCCTTTCTTGCTTTGCAGACACGTTCTGTCCTCCTCGAGGTGAATACTTTCCAAGCCTTTTGTAGAAGATGTACCTGAAGGATATAAAACATTCTCATTAGAACCTAAAAAGTTTACCAGTTAGTCATAGGGCTTATTGTCTTGTCTCAGAGGTACAACTGCAGAACCCTTTTTAAGAGTTTATAAGTGTTTCTTGTTGTTTGCACGATTTTGTGAGACTGGGATTTAAAAAATGGAATACTCATATATAGCTGTGTTTGCACAGAATGACATGATAGGATTTCCTGGTTTAGGGCAAATTTGGGAAGACGTTTTCAAAGGGGTCCCTCTAGAAAGCAGGTTCAAGCGGCCCCTCCACCAACTGGTTTGGGAAAAGATTTCCTTGGAGAAAAATAGAAAAAACTTGTTCATTTAACAAGAAAAGTATTCACGAGTAAAAAACGAATGGTATTAAACAATGGAACCTCTCACTCTTCTGAAGAGATGGCAAACTCAGACAGTCCTTCCTGTGGGTGTAGCTCAGCTCACTCAGTCTCTTATCAGCCCTTCTGGCACTGGAAAATGCCAAGGCCCAGCCCTGGTGGGTCACAGGTGTGAGCTCCAGGTGTTTTTCTGGGTTTGCAGAGCAGAGCAGTTCAGTTCCAAGAAGAAAAGTCTGGGGAACTTCTCTGCCTCATCTGGCTGAAAGCTAACTCAAGGCAAAGGAGAGCTGTCCCTCGCTGTCTGCGCTGCAGACACCACGTCTGTGAGAAGGAATGCAGTTTCTGCAAACTTTACTGGAAAGAAAAAAAGAAAAGTCTCTGCAAACAAACTGCACACTGCTTCTTCCCCCCTTTGCTCTCAGAACCAGTCTTGAAGGTGGAGAAATTAATTTCCAGCATAAACAGAACAGAACAGATGGTATGAGCATCATAAAGCCACAGTAGGACATATTTATTCCATATAAAAACATTACCAGACTTAAGCTCTGATATAGAACAAGTTTTCTGAATCAGACCCCACTATTGCTGATTATTAGGACTCGTCTGTTGTGTTAGGTAATGTAACATATAGCAGCATTTTACAGGTCTGATAGCTCATCATTAGAGTTAATGGAATACAGAAATGCTTTTTGTCAAGTCTGGAGTCAAGTGTTTACAATGTGGCAAAACTAAAACCACTACACCTTTATTGTACTGGCCTTAGGAGATGGGCTTTTGTAATCTTGTAACTATATGGTGTTATAATCAGCATAATTACCCAGAGAATGGAAGCTGTTTATAGAGCCATCAAAAGAACATAGCACAACTGTTAAATTAATTAGTATAATTACTTCTAGAGTAGGAGGAGTAATAAACTTGTGCACCTTTTTCCATCCTCCAGTCTCAAATAACAAACTGAAAACAGCTGCTTGAGACTTTTGCACAAGACCATTTTAAGAGGTGCTTTTATTTTTTTATTCATCGATTCACATAGAAAATCGAAAAAATTAATTGTTGGTATCTTTCAAAATATATTGGTACTATATACTAATGATATACTCTCCATATATTAAAATGTATTATATATATAGTTTATATTTTATTTGTATGTTTTATATATATCTAAATAATACGTGGAAAACATTTTCATATCTTATAGGCACTACCTACTCATAAGGTCAATAGGCAGCTACGTTAAAAAAGGTCATAAAATGGTTTAGCTTGGGAGGGACTTTAAAGTGCATTTATTTCCAACCCCTTGTGCCTAGGGCAGTAACACCTTTCACTGGACCAGGCTGCTACACAACCTTTAAAAAAATCTCTCTCTTTTAGCCCCCTTTAGGTAGTAGCAGTCTTCTTTAAACTCTCACTGGAGCTGTTATATATTTTGAACATCTTTCACACCAAAGTGAAAATTGTTACTAAACTCTGGTGCTCCTAGGAAATCCATGGTACGAAGTTCTGTGGATCGTATTTTTCCAGTTAAAAACTAATGGTGCCCACATTTACTATTTTTGCACCCTAGCAGATGTTTTAAACATGCCTCTTATTATTTTTGTGACACATATTCCCAAATCCTGTTTTCTTGGACAAGTAGATGAGGAATAAGCTACCCCAAAGGCTGCAAATGAGACAGCCATTCCCTTCCTCTATAGTCTGATCCAATAGATTTCAATCAACCTAACCCTTGCCCTAAGGTCCTCAGGTATCTGCCCTTAATGCACTCAATTTCTTATGTCTGATAAACTCTTTTTTCTTCATTTAAGCACTGAAGACCTTTCTTGTCACTGTTGCTGTTATTAATTAGACACCCATCTGTGATTTCTTAAATCTTTTACTAAACTTATTTTATTTGAACCAATGAAGCACAGTTCTCCTTCTATTCAATTAGTTGTTTCTAATTGATCTAACTGAAGCAAGTTCCTAACTAGTTAGCTAATTTCTTCAGTTAATGAAACCAGCTGTCTCACAGTCATGTTATTGATCATTTTCAGGCCTAAGCATCTGTTATTCCAGGCATTTTAATGGTCATTTCCAATTGCCTTAGATATCATACACAATCATTGCACTGTCTTGTAACTAATTTAATTAATCCAGGCATTTTCACTTCTCTGATTACCCACACACTCCAGCCTGTTATTCTTTAAAAAGAAATATCCTTCCACAGCTAGGAAATATAAAAGTACTGATTCTCACTTCTCATGTATTTTTTTCAGAACACATTAATGACCTAATGCCTAGAAAATCCTTTCCTTAGTAGGGAGCTACTGCACTTCAGTGTTAAACCAATGCTTCACTCTTTCTGCCTTCCAACCTTTACAGCTTTACCTACCAAACTATGATAACTTTTGGATACACACTCTCCTGGTAATAAATTTTGAAAACAACAGTTGTCCTTTGATTATTACTAGTGTCCAAAATATTCTGATGAATAATGTTCTACAAGCTGGAACATCCATGAATATAGGAGACAAGAATACAGACACCTTCTGCTCATGAAGCTCAATTATTCTGATCACTAGTCCATGAAAGAGGATAGAAAAAAGTGAGTTTATATTTAATAACTTTCAGCAGTTTGAGACCAAGACTACCTAACTGTAAATCTCCTTTAGTCAGTGTTCACTTAGCCAAAGAATGAAAAAAAGAGAAAGGAACTGCGAGAGCAGATTAAGTTATTATAAATGCTTAACCTCACCTGCCAAAAAGTCAAAAGGATAAAACAGAGGAATAAACTGCTGTGTGAATCTGGGATCTTGCACAGAGGTATTTTTCAGGATAGTTATATCAAGACCATTGTGGGCCTGTATTTTTTTTTTATTATTATTAGGATTCAGGATTAATCAAGGATTAAAGTTGCCACTGCTTTTTAGAATAATGTAAACCCAAAATCTTCTTTCAGCAGCCACTTGAGTATTGAAAGCAAAGATTAAACTCAGCCTCTACATGTTATTTAAGAACACATTGCATTTTAATTACTTGAATAATCCTTGTAAACTGCATAGGACTGCAAAGGTAGTAGAGATAAACACATTTACTGACTACCATTTAAATCAGAACCTGAGAGCAGTCTCCCAAGAACATAGTGGAGTACTCAATAATCATAATTAACCAGCCACTGGTTATTCAGAATTTTCAAAATAGATTGCTAGATTCTGGTAGCCAAATATAATTATCATATTATTTTTGATGCTTATCAATTACTTTAGATGACAGAGGATAAAACACAAGCAAAAATAGACTCAGCTTTTTTGTCATTAAAAAATAGGGAACAGAGAATTAATTTTGCTGCATTTGTCATAATGCTGCTAGTGCTAGAAGAATTACACTGCTACTGCCTCATTTCTATCAAAGAAACACAGCAGACAGTTTGAAGAATCAAAATAATCTATATATTCTTAAAAAAAAAAAAAAAAGAACAAAATTGTCTATGTAATAGCAACTGGGTGGTACTAAGTGTTGCAGACAGTGTATATGCTACATGATGCCTTTTTTCCCCCTATTTAATCTTTCAACCACTGGGATAATCCAGCAAGGTGCTGGGTACTCTTTGGCATGTGCTGAGTGCTCCCAGTGTTATTATGGTACAAACAGGTCCTTCCTTCCACAAGATTTTACAGATTTGAGGTTTTGCACTTATGGACATCCCAAGGCACATCACTGATGCTGTACTCTTCATTACAGCCTTTAAGAGTCATTGCAGGCACTGCTCTCCTGCAAGACAGTGCAGTGATCAATGAACTCAACTTCAGGAACAACATCAAAGCACCAGCTATTTATAGTAACTTTTCCACAAAACCAAGGGCACACTGGAGGTGTTTGCTGATGCATTCTTTCTCATAAGATGAAAGGAAAAAGAGGAAAAATAAGTGAAAATAATAATTTAGTTTAGTTTTGAAATTATCACGTTTCCTTTCTTTCATTCTTCCTTTTATGGCTTCCCATTTCCATCGGTTTGAATATAAATTTAAACTCTGAAAAAATGTAAGGTCTTAAATGCTTTTAAAGCAATCCTTCCATTCTCTGAGCATATCCAAAAAAGGTACATACCTGTGAAAATGATATGAAAGCCAGCACTGTGATACTGAATCTCAAGGGTTAAACTAATACACCTTCAACTGAAATCAAAAATGCAAAGTGATAAAAAAAAAAGTTTAGTATTCTTCTTACAAACTGTAGTTTCAAGTGAGAAGTGTCAAGGGTCAAAGGATCTAAGGATTTGTCAGAAAGCCTCTGCACAGAAGAAATTGTGAACACTTCAGCAAAATTCTGTTGTTCAATCACTTTGGCAAATGCCTCTTGCTGATGCTCTAATATGTGACTGATTGCAGTGTGATATCCCCCAAGTATAAGCTAATATTCTGCTTCCTGTTCCACAGCTGCAGGTGACCCTATTAAAAAGTTGTTAATGATTAATTCTATCAGCATTCCTTGCTCTTAAAGAGGACTAACATGATCCCTTGAACTGAATATGTCAGTAGCATGAAGACTTTTGTCTGACACTTCATGAGGTAAGACATTAAAATACAGATGAAGATTAAACCAGATCCATTACATGCATCAATTGATATAGAATTATGCAATATTTCTAATGTAAATATGCAATAATGCTGAGTATATATACTTTAAATTTCACAGATATGTTCAGTAAAGGGAAAAGACAGCTGAATATTTTTCAGGTGTCATATTGGTGCAGTTTTACATATTTTAGTGTTTAGTGTTTACATATTTTAGTGTTATCACTATTTCTATTCTAACACGTATCTATTTCTCTTTTTCTAATACATATCTATTTCTCTTTCCTGCAATAGCCTCCACATTGTTGTGGATTCACACATTCAGTGAATCCAAGGCCTAGTGAAAGCAAAAGACTTTTATCTCTACAAATTTTCCATTTCTGGTGTGTAGGTCACTCACGTTGAGTGCCGTTATTTTTTACTCTTGAAGTCACTTGTCTGCCATCCCAAATCAGCTGCCAGCATTGCCTTGGGTAGAAAACTCCTTGGCATTCAATGATGTACAACAGCAAACACAATGGCAGATAGCAAACTCGTTAAAACCTTGTGGTTAACCTTTCCTGTTAACTACGATACTGCAAAGCCTTTATGGCCACAGGAATTGCACAGCCTCTGCTGACACTGAAACTGGCAATGGTTATTGCTGAAGGCATCTGACCTAACAAAGCTTCTCTGGGAATAATAGAACAACCAGGATCCTGAATAAAAGTATGTGTTTTATTATTGCTTCATGGAGGAGATTTTATCCAATAGCCCAAGAAGCCTGTGAGAATATTATGTGTATCCGCTTCCTTTTTTCTTGCACCCGTTTTGATATTGTCAAATACAAATAATTTCATGCCTCAGTGTTTGAAAACATTTTTCATTGGATCCTATTCAATAAATTTTAACTAGAAAAGTAACAACAAATTATAAATTTGTCCCCAAGACAGGAAAAAAAATCCAAACACTAGTATTCTTTTCAATGATATGGTCTCATTACTGTGTAGAAGAATAATATTTTTTGTGTTAGTTACTAGTTGTTGAAGTTTCTGAGTATTAGAAAAAGAATCATATATGCCAAAAATTAAACACTGTTTTTTTTCTTCACAAGTCTCTAAAATTTACAATGAAACAACTGAAAAATAGAAAATCTAATAAACATTGACTTACCTGTAGTTCTCAAAAGGAATTATGCCCACAATATAACAAAGCAATAGCATATTTACAAAAAAATAAAATTTTAATTTATATTATTTAACAAATTTCATTATGCTATTTTTAAACTGATATGTGCTTCTGGTCACAATTTTTTCCAGCGATTTATTTGCTGGATAATGTTCAGAGAATGAACTTAAAACTGTTAGAAGTTGTTTTTAGAATCAAAATTCTGAATATGAAAATAGTAGGATACATTGTATGGGATGTTATAATGGATGAAAAACAAGGTTTTCTGTTTGTGTAGTCTGTGATACTCTATGAGACTAATGGCTATTTTTTTCACAAAACAAAATGTTAGAAAAGAAGAGAACAGAGTCAAATAATTTGTCCTGATTTCCGAGGTATTTCCCAGATGGTATGGTGTTGATAAATTTTTAAATAGCTAATAAAAAAATGTGTAAGTTTGTGTTTAATTTTTTAAAAAATCCAAACAACCGTTAGTGGTTAGTCTAGTGGCTATTTGTTTCAGATTATTCACCCTAACACACAGGAAAGCTCTTCATAGCAAGACAGTCACTAGTTTCTTATATCAACAGAGAACAGGAACATTTGTACAAGCTTCTGAGTTTTTGTTCTTTTTGGCTTCTCCCTTTTCTTATTTTTATCATTCTTTTTCTAGAAGTCAATAAATCATGTTGTCCTAGAAAACATATGGTTTTTCTTTATACCTCACCTCTTGTCTGCCTGACTGTAACATAAGTACATTTATACTCTGTTCTGGCAAAACATTTCAAAATACTGCAAGCAGCTCTCATTCATTTTGTGGAAAAAACCCATGGATGCTGGTATGAAAACACCATTGGGAGACTTCCATACCTGTTTCTTTCTGCCTGTTTTTATCCTTGATCCCTTTCATCCATCACCAAGATCACAGAAGATTATGGCAAAGGATTTCAAATAGTTTTCAAACAAAAAAGAAAGTTTGAAGAGTGTTTGTTTTCTTAATTGGAAAATGGACACATAAAACCTTCTTTTTCTTATTTTATGTCAATTCCAATTAATTATTTTCTCAACAGCCCAGTGGGAACTGCATTAACTGATGCATGTGTAGAGGAGTTCATCTAAGTATCTTAGCTGTTAATTTCACAGTATAAGCAATTTCATGTTGTTTTAAGCTTTGAGTTACTAATATGAAGACTAACATTAAATATGTGATTTTTCTGAGAAATTTATTCATCATATAACACATACGAGGTGTTTTGATTAATTCTAGGAAGGGAATTTCCATAAGTTTTTGTCTTTTCAAAATGTTATAACTAGATATTCTTATCCAAATTATCATTATCATGTGCAAAATCTGATGGACATAGGGTCTCTGCTATGAGTGTGATTTTAACCTTGTAAAGTCATCATTGGATCTAGTAATGGCATAATTTGAATTTCTGGCACTGCAAATGTATTGCAGGCTGGTTTTTTTTTTTTTTTTCTAATCTCTTCACTTTGAAATGACTGATTGAAGCTTTGATGAATAAATCTCAGTACAACATAATGAAAATTGTATACTGATGATTTTTTTTTAAATTAAGTAGAAAACCTGTAAGCTAAACTACATGAATGAGTTGAAAGTTAAAATTCAATCTTATCCTGTTTCCTTAGGAAATTTAGTAATTAACTCTCCAAGTATTAAGACTGAGAAAGAAGTAGAGGGAGCTCAGGAACCCAGTGCTAATCCTGTAATCCTGACAATGCCTACTGCCTTCAAAAATGCCAAATTGTGGCAGTGTGTAAACTGCACAACTTCGGTGATATTTTAAATACTCAAGATGCTAAAAGGTTCTCCTCCTGTATTTGCACAGCACTGATTTCACACAATAGGAGTAATAGGAATAGGCAATAATAGGAATATCTTTTTCATCTAAAACCAAATTGCGCTTTCAATGTGGAAAGACTTCAGGACAGAAGCTCTATCCCATTAGGACAAAAGTTCAAGTAGCCACTTTATGAAATTGCTCATGATACATGCTTTTTAAAATAAACATGTAAGGTGAGCATGGCCACTTGTTTTCTTGAAGTGAGCAGGTATTAGCATCTAAGATGTACATAATATTAAAATATTAGTTTCTCATATTCCTGTTACTGTCCAAAACAGAGAAAAAGAGGGAAAAAAACCCCAAACTAAAGCTCACATACATCTATTTGCTTTGTTTCAAAATTCAGGGCCTCTCATCCACTATTTCTATTTAAAAATTACAATTTTGTGTAACGATTTTATGAAGATCTCCTACACTGACATGTTCTATCAGGTATTGTTCTGAC